>NC_137217.1:30208967-30238967 GCF_949987685.1 Ammodytes marinus
AAGAAAGTTCTACAAAGTTCTAGAATGCAACACTCCCTGGGTAACCCCAACCCTTTCGAATAATAACAGAAGCTACAGTGGCCTTCAAGGACAAGAACAATTCTAAATTTTAAACAATGCACCTGATGACATTCCAACTATGACACTTTCAAGATGGCGGCACTAGGCCTTGTTCCAAAATATGCAGAAATAAGGACATATATGAGACCCTTTCTAAGGGAAAAAATAATAATAAAAAAAAAATTCAGCTATTATGCACTAAATTAAATGTACTTATGGATATTATAATTACTTTCTACAAAATCTGCTAGGAAATAAAACCCAAAATTCTACACACTGCAGGTTTAAATATAACCAAACCAAACCAGAACCCACGAGTCACTGTCTGTGCCAATGACCCATCAACAACACTGCTGCAGGAATCCTCTGTCTGCATCATTCTCATGTTAAACTCTCCACAATAAAACCAGTGGGCGTGGTTATTATCATTATTTTTTTGTGTAAATTCGTGGGGACCAATCAGAACATCGCACCAGAGACGCACCTGAGTAGCTGCCAAAAGCGAGACGCTCAGGCTGTATAAAAACCCTGGATCTCACATGTGTATCAACCAACTCAGTCTACACCTAGTCGGATCTACATCTCACCCTAATATCCTACACACTATTTTCCGCATTGAAGAAACCGAGACAGACAGACAGTGAGAGAGAGAGAGAGAGAGAGAGAGAGAGAGAGAGAGAGAGAGAGAGAGAGAGAGAGCGACAGAGAGAGAGAGACAGACAGACACACACACACTATTATCCGCATCCGCAAGAAATAACCTAACCATGCATCTGAGCGCGTCAGAGTCGTGTCAGTCCCTGGTTCTACTTTGCATCCTGCTGAGGAGTAGCCATGGTTACAAGAACGGCGCCACGGAGCTGCTGTACCCGCACGTGAGCGCCCCGGTGCCGGTACCGGAGGTCCAGAACAACGTGACGATGAACCGGGCGAGGAACGGAGGGAGAGGAGAGGCGAGCGCGACGCAGGACAGAGGAGGTGAGTTGGACTGGACTGGAGGATGTTTTGTTACTAGTTCGGCGATCAGGGCTTCTTCTCATAGTGTGTGTGTGTGTGTGTGTGTGTGTGTGTGTGTGTGTGTGTGTGTGTGTGTGTGTGTGTGTGTGTGTGTGTGTGTGTGTGTGTGTGTGTGTGTGTGTGTGGAGCTCTAGACTAACTGGGCGGTCAGGGCTTCTTATCATAATCTGTATTGTATTGCAGGCTATATATGACATTTCTGGTTTTATTGTTAACGTGGGCTTGTTTGCGTGAGGTTAAACTGTCCAATCACATACTTTATGAAGTTAATGCAGAAGCCAAGATGCATGAGTAACAAATGAGAAAGTTGGACTGGAGGATGCTTGATCACTTAGGGCGGTCAGGGTTCTTATCGTAGTGTGTGTGTGTGTGTGTGTGTGTGTGTGTGTGTGTGTGTGTGTGTGTGTGTGTGTGTGTGTGTGTGTGTGTGTGTGTGTGTGTGTGCTGCTCTAGACTGAGTTACTGGGACATTGTTGAACTTAATGTTTCAGTCACTGTTGCAGAAGATTAGTCTTTTTTCCTTTCGTTTTCTTGTTAACTTGTGGAGGGAAGACCAGGTCCAGGGGATACACTATATCCCTGACTGGTACAGGGCTTCTTTTCATAATCTGTACAGGGAATTTAACTACATGTGGTATGGCAGCATTAGACTTAGAGTGACAGTGGACCTTGCTGAACTTTTTTCAGTCACTTCTTCTGCGGAAGGGTTTGTCTTTCCTTTTACTTTCTGGTTCTGGTTGTATTGTTGAAGTGGGTTTCTTTGCATGACGTTAAACTGTCTAATCACCCATGCTCTAAGAAATGTAGCCCTAGATTCCTACCAGATGGGACAATACAACTTGCAGTGAAGGCTATGGGCAACTGATATAGCACATTCCACGAAGCAGATTCAAATCGCTTCACTTAAAAAAAGTCATGCAAACAAATGAAATCGGAAGAGTATAAAGACTGCCAAAGTGCTTTGTAGGAAAAAGTGCAACAGTTAAAAGTGCAAAACGTGAATTACTCGTGTTGTGCCATTTCCTATTTCCACCTCCTTAACTTACACTTTATTTGATTTTCTTTCTGAATTGAGTGTCTTGGTTTGCAGCCAATCACTCTTGACAAAGTGATCAAGAGGCTAATTTTGCTCTTTTTCTCTTAACATCTACATATCAAAGAGCATAATGAATGACCTTTTAATCAGGCATTTAATCCCATCACCATGGCATCATCATTCACACGTTCATGAATGAGACCGTTGACGTCACATGTCATCAAAACACTTCTACTTACTCATTGTGCACATGCCAATAAAGACTTTGAATCTCTTATGTATAGACTC
This sequence comes from Ammodytes marinus, assembly GCF_949987685.1. Classification (NCBI taxonomy): domain Eukaryota; kingdom Metazoa; phylum Chordata; class Actinopteri; order Uranoscopiformes; family Ammodytidae; genus Ammodytes; species Ammodytes marinus. Next base: position 30,211,369 of record NC_137217.1, read on the forward strand.
TAAAATCCACGTAAAACTTAAAGGTGCAGTGTGTAATATGACATCATCAAGAAAGTTCTAGAAAGTTCTAGAATGCAACACTCCCTGGGCAGGCCCGGATTAACCCCTTTGGGTGCCCCAGGGTGACTTCACATGAAATGCCCCTGTCCTTCAACTTTACACAACATTTTAAAATGTACTATGGCATTAAGGCCACAGATTTACAGGAAAGTGTAGCTAAAGACAAGTACAGACTCACCACACATAGACTACTACAGAAACATTTAGATCCAACCAAAAATCTTGACACTGACAGGAGTCTCATACTAGCCTTGAACTGATGCTCAAATCAGAATGCAACACCCATCACCATGCAACACGTCATGATGAATATAAATATTTCCATAATAAATGACCTTAGGGCATACAAAGAAAATAATTAGCATGCAGGTTTAACTCTCCTGCATAGATTTATTTAAAAGTGAAGACAACCTAGAGTCACATTACTTTGTAGTGAAGTGATATCTTTATACCATACCATCATAGCCTAATTGACGTTGATCTAAATGGTCTCTGGGAATTGTAGTAGGCTATGTTAAATGTTAGACATCAGCATAATAAAGTTCATCATGTTCATCTCTAAAAAAAGGGATGTTTTATTAGGCCTTGTATAGCCTACACTTCATCAACGTTACATTCTTATTACTGAAATTACTCTGTATTGAAATTTAACCTACTTTAACTTTCTTTAGGCCTATCATATTTGTTATGCAAAGGGAGAAATACTAAACCTCCTTTATTTGGATCGAAAAGTATTGTTTTATCACTTAAAAGTAGACTTATCTCGTGAAATAACAAGAAAGATGTGTGGGGAATGGGGATATATCTCGTTTCTTGTTTAGAAAATGTCCCTCGCTTTTGAATTGTTACTCCTGGTTTCATATTCTGCTTCTAATCGATTGTAGTAGGCTATGTGTAGCTCTTCTACGAATATGTTTCTAATAGGCCTTCAAAATAATACTAGAAAACTAACTGCATCCGCAATAAAGACGCTACTTCCGACGGCACATGCAAGTCTAGCCAACTCGGAGCTGTCGGGTTTCAGTCAGGCTTTTTGCTCACTCCCCTGTCTGCACTCGGCTACTGTCGAGCCGCAACTGGGCTCTAATGAGCCTAGTGTCTCTCTCTTTGCACCTGTCCATACCTTGTGGCGTCACATCGGCTTATAAACTCACCACAGCTACACATTAGCAGATAGAAATAATGGCCGATAAGCCTTACCTTTTATAACTTATTCCTCCATTTCTTGCTGGCAAAAAAAAACTTCCGACTGAAGGAACATTTTGATCCGAGGCTTTTGTTTACATAAATTTGGCGCGGTTTGGCGCCGCTGCCGCCGTGTCATTGTGGACTGGTCCATGATGGGGGAGGGGGGCACTTTGCTTACACCCAAGTCAAAATAATAATAATTTTTCTCATTAATAATCTTTACAATGGTTCATTTTGTACATGTTTGTGTATCTTCCAGTATATGGCCGATATACAATTAGAAAAAAATGTTTAGGGTCTAATCATTGTCCTGATCATTTGGTGCCCCCCTAATGGCTATATTTGGCTGGTGCCCCAGGGCACTCGCCCGATTCTTTATATGGATAATCCGGCCTTGTCCCTGGGTAACCCCAACCCTTTCGAATAATAACAGAAGCTACAGTGGCCTTCAAGGACAAGAACAATTCTAAATTTTAAACAATGCACCTGATGACATTCCAACTATGACACTTTCAAGATGGCGGCACTAGGCCTCGGTCCAAAATATGCAGAAATATGGATATATATGAGACCCTTTCTAAGGGAAAAAATAATAATTCAAAACATTTTTTTCAGCTATTATGCACTAAATTAAACGTACTTATGGATATTATAATTACTTTCTACAAAATCTGGTCTCTTTTGATATTGAGATACACCGACAAGAATTTACAGCTGGTATTTGCCTGTGACACAACAAACCCTGCAGTTGTAGATTGAGTAAATTAGTACTTTATGGTTCCTGCAAACGAATGGTAGAGTTTTGCACAGACTTGCACTGTGGTGGTTAACCGTTACCGTAGGAACGTTATAAAAGGATAATTGAGATTGTTCGTCTCTGTTGGTACTGTAGTCATGACTCCCGGCAGATGCAACACTCAATAAAGCACACACACACACACACGCACACACACACACACACACACACACACACACACACATACACACACACAAGCACACACACACACACACACACGCACGCACACACGCACACACACACACACACACACACACACACACACTCTCTCTCTCCTTCTCTCACACTCTCTCTCTCTCTCTCTCGCTCTCTCTCACACACACACACACACACACACACACACACACACACACACACACCTGGCTGTCTGTCTGTGGCAGGGAGAACGTGGGAAGGCTTTCTAGGGTCTAGCCACAAGGGGGCAAGAACATAAACTAAACTTTATTTTGAACCAAAATATTCACTATCACAGTCTATTACAGTCACATACAAACACAAACCTTTTATTTATAGTCACTGGAGTATCCTATTGCATCTTGAAAACCTAAAAATAGTTTGAGTTCCCCCCCCCCCCTCCCCTTAGCCTAAAGCGTGCAACTAATATGTCTAATATGTTTTGTGTATTAATTTAGAATTCAACTTACATTATGTTTGGAGACATTTATTGATGTTCAGTTTGCATTGATGATTTCATTGCAAAATTTATGTTAAGCTTTGATGTAGTGTGTTTGTCGTTTTTTTCCTTGAACTTAAAGGAATACTTCACCCATATGGAACCGGCGTTCTATCATTATAAAATAACTATTATAATATAATGAATGAGGTTTTTCTTCCCTCAGTCTTCCCTCATTCTTCCCTTGGCCCTGCTGTCCTGTTAATCCTAACCCTTACTGTGATGTCACAATAAGGAAACTGTAGGGTTAGACAGTGAGACCATAAAACACTCTTTCTGCCTTTTCTCAGGCTAGGATGAACCGATTTAAAAAAAAATTGCACATTTATACTGAATAGGATCTCAGAATTCAATACACCTTAACATTCCCACCGGTGAAGTAGGTCTTTAACATTTGATCAATCAGATTAACTCTTTACATTTCTACCAAGGTGTTCTAGGCCTAATGTCTGTTTGCATTGGGATAATTCAATGGTTTAAGTCAGTGCAGCTGAATGGAGGTGTTCTCCCGTAAACAGGAAACCTCTGATTGCTCTGAGCTTTCATAGCAACCGACCGTGAAGGAGAGAAGAGAGAGAGAGAGAGGGAGAGAGAGAGAGGGGGAGAGGGAGAGACAGAGCGAGAGAGAGAGAGAGAGAGAGACAGACAGAGAGAGTGTGTGTGTGTGTGTGTGTGTGTGTGAGAGAGAGACAGCAAGACAGGCAGACAGACAGACAGACAGACAGACAGACAGACAGACAGACACAGAAAGAAAGAGAGAGAGAGAGAGCCTCACCCCTTTTCATTCATCAAAAACACTGTCAGGTTGAGAGAGAGGGGGGGTTGAGTAGCGGGGTGGTTATTACTGAAGTGTATGGAGATGTATGAATGGACCTGGGCTTGGGTTACAGTGGTGGAGGGGAGCAGGGGGACGGTGTTAGTTCATAGCCTGCGGCAGAAAAAATACTTTTGCAGTCGTATAGCTCCTGCAACAATGTTAAATACTCTGGTTTAATCCCTGCCACATTGATAAGAAAAAGAAGAAAAAGTTATAATATCTTTTTGAAGGAGAAAGGTCAACCTGCCCAAGGCTGTGAAGGGTCTCATATTTATATAATGTATATAGAGTGAAGAGCTGGGTAGTAATTTGATATTATCATGGATTAACTTTTCAATGCCATGATGAAATAATGACGAAGGTTTACTGTGATGTGTAACTTTCAAAGGACATTGTATTCAAATCTCTCCGCAAACTACAACTAACAGTATAGGCTGCGACAATGAGTCAATAAACTGATCAACAAAAACAGACAGACAGACAGACGGACGGACGGACAGACAGACAGACAGACAGACAGACAGACAGACAGACAGACAGACAGACAGACAGACAGACAGACAGACAGACAGACAGACAGACAGACAGACAGACAGACAGACAGACAGACAGACAGACAGACAGACAGACAGCTAGATAGATAGATAGATAGATAGATAGATAGATAGATAGATAGATAGATAGATAGATAGATAGATAGATAGATAGATAGATAGATAGATAGATAGATAGATAGATAGATAGATAGATAGATAGATAGATAGATAGATAGATAGATAGATAGATTTAATGTACCCTTTTCAAAATGTACTGACAGTTGATAAGTTGTTATTTGCAGCTGTATCTTACACTCTTTAGAAACTGTATTTCCCATATCTTACTCTCTTCTCCTTGTTTCTTCCCCCCAAACAGAACGAGGCCAAATCGGCTGCCGGGAGCTGCGTTCCACCAAGTACATCTCGGACGGCCACTGCACCAGCATCAACCCCATCAAGGAGCTGGTGTGCACGGGCGAGTGTCTGCCCGCGCACATGCTCCAGAACTGGATTGGCGGAACCTACAGCCGGAAGCTCTGGGGTCGGCGCGGCAACAGCAACCATAACAACAACAACAACCAAAACAACAACCAAGACTGGCGGTGCGTCAACGACAAAACACGCACCCAACGCATCCAGCTGCAGTGTCAGGACGGGAGCACTCGAACGTACAAAATCACGGTGGTTACGTCGTGCAAGTGCAAGCGGTACTCGAGGCAACACAACGAATCGGGCAATAAGTTCGAGGAGACGTCCCTGTCGCCGCCGCAGATTCTACACAAGCACAATAAGAGCAAGAGCAAGAGGAGGCTGGGCAAGAATCAGCTGGGGGATAACTGACACTGAACTGAGCTTTTTTTTTTTATTTTTTTTTTATAATCTTTATTTATACAGGTAAATCCCATTGAGACCGGAGACTCTTTTTTTCAAGGGAGACCTGTTCCCATTCCCACGTTACCATTCACACACATTCATTCGTACACCGATTGCAGGCTAACTATCGACATTCATTCACACGAGGCAAGGTGGGTGAAGTGTCTTGCCCTAAGGACACAACAACCATGACACAAGTGACATGGCGGGGATCGGGGATCGAACCGCCAACCACTTCGATCACTGGCCGACCCGCTCTACCACCTGAGCCACAGTCGCCCCCATGTATAGACTCTAAAATCCACGTAAAACTAACAGGAGTTTGGTCTCTTTTCCATATTGAGATACAACGTCAAGAACTTTGTGGAATATGTCTCATTGACTTGATTTTTTTTAGGTGAAGCTGCTTTCCTCATTTTGATGGAGAACTCCAAAGGGCCACGCTAATGCTATAAGGACTTATTTTTTTGACATTTGAATCAATGTGTTTTGAAGATATACCCTGCGTTCCAAATCACATACTCTTTCTTTTTACTACACTACATTCTAAAGTTCAGAAGAGTTTTAGGGCCACGGGACAATCAGATAAGGAAGATTTATTTTTCATTATGTCAAGAAATGTCAAGAATAAAGACGAATACTCTAAAATGCTATTGGAGTTAGTGGGGCATTTATGTATTTTCAGCATACTACAATTAACGTGCAAGTAGAGGGACATCCTAAAGCTTTTTCTGGCATACTAAATAGTATGGAAGTATGGGGATTGGAACGCAGGGATAATGTGTGAACTGAATTGGGTTGTCCAGCTCTGCAGACCCACATTGTCCACAGTAGCCAACATGCATGCGTTCATCATACAGCTCTGGAAAAAAAGAGACCACTCCAAATGTTAAGTGTCTCTCGTTTTACTCTTTAGAGGCATATGTTTGAGTAGAATGAACATTTTGTTTTTTTAATATAAACTACTGGCAACATTTCAACCAAATTCCAATACATTTTTTGTCATTAAGAGCATTTTCAATAAGTAAATGTAGAGATGAAGATTGAAGAAAAATCCAGACTGGTCCCTTAATTTTTTCCAGAGCTGTACGTTTCATTTCATAAGCAGATGGAGATTTTGAAGTCAACCGTTTTAAGGAACCAACACCCAAAAGATCCTTTGTACATACTTGTATATATATCAAATTCTTACTTGCCTTTTTGAAGTATGGCCATGTGTATAAAATGTTACTGTGTAAGATTTATGATGTATGATGTAATATATTCTCTGTGGCAATATATAGTATGATGAATTCTAGGCGTCAGCTTGTGGGCGGAATCTGGAAACGCTTTTTCATAAATCGGTTTTGTAATCACTTTATATGAAATAAACATTACTTTTTATCACATGCATTGTTGTCATTGGAGACTTTACCTTGTGGTTTATTATAATAACTGATGTAGAGGGATGTTTGATCTATAGCAGGGAACTTATATCAAGACAATATTGAAGTCCTTATGTTGGCTATAGGGTTTTGTACTGGTGAAACTTACCCATCATTTATAACATTGTGTAACTAAATAGTAGCCTGGCACCGCACGCCTACCTACTTCTGCTCAATTTTCATTTCCCTTCTGTACAAATGAAATGAAGTACAATGGTCTGGTAGGACCAGGCTAACTAAATAGCTGGAAGACATTAAAATAATATACATTTTGATATTCAACTTTTAATTTTACTTCTCTTACATTTGCTGAAGTGACATTTAGACTGTGGGTCCACGTATCAAATACAATGAGACATTTAAAAACAGTTTACTTACTGAATAAATACCAAGCACCTCACTATAAGTTTGTAGCCCCATTTTTCCTTGGAAGGTCCTAAAAGGCCTTGTGTGTTCAACTTAAAGGCTCAAATTCGCATTACAGTAGGATTTCATTTCAAAGTAATGCATGACACCATGGTCGTGACATTGGGGCGTGATTAACATGTCACATTATTATTGCCATTTTAATTCTGTATTTAAATAAATAACACAAACAACATCTTTCATCAAATGTTTTTCACTTACAATAAACATTTTGGCAGAATTGATGCAGATATTTTGTTGGAAACTTGTTTATGGTGAAAAAAAGAAGAAGAAATAATTAGAAACAATCAAATAAAAAAGATATATTACTTGATCCGAATAGGTTTACAAATAAAACAACTACAACAACCTAGACCAGTGTGAGGTTTATTTTGAAAACATTCCCCGGAAGTCCGCCTTTTAACTGCCAGCTTGACACTTGTTTCCAAAACCTCCGTCCACGTTGCTGCTATCTTCCACCCCCCACCCCGCCCATCATGTGCTAATGTCCCGGTTAAGGTGATGACTGACCCGCGGTGACCCCCGTCCCCTTAAAACCCCCCAATTAATGGAGTTTAACCACAACAACATGCAGAGCGATAAATGTGATCCAGAGGGGCCCGCTCATCCAGGGGGTTTCCCAACACAAGAGGCCGGGAATAGTGAGCTCCAGGCGGGGGAACGCAGCGTGGACTTCCCGGTGTCTGTGGTCCTCCCTGCCGGTGGAACAGGAGAGAGGACCGGGCTGAAGACACCCAAACAGTTCTGCTCGTTTCTGGGGCGGCCGCTCATAAGCTACACCATCCAGGCTTTCGAGAGGTAGGGGGGAATAGACCGTAGATAGTATATAAAAAGACTGGAAAAGACGTAGCCTATAGGAGAATTCACTTTTTCAGAACGAAATACTGTAGGTACTTCAGTTGTGGAAGGTAACTGAGTAGCCTACAGTTACTCAAGTAGGCTACCGTAGTTACAGTAAGTAAAGGTAGGTAGGCTACTTGCATTTATTAAAGTAACTTAAAGGCTACATCATGAGTATTTTAAATTTTCTGCCAAGTTACATTTCTATTAGGTAGGCTACTTAGGGGTTATAGCCATTCTTAAAAATACGAGTTTATAAACAAAGATAAAGGCAAGTAGCCTATAAATAAAGTAATTCAAATTAGCCCTATGTTTGCCAGCTTCAACATTAAAGTGACAGTTATAATGCATCAATAAACCCAATATAATAATACTAAACTTATCTCCACTACTTTTCAAAAATAAATATTGTCGCTACTCCACTGATGATGAGTAACTGGGGGACTGATTAGTTTTTCCATCACTAGAGGAGTAACAATATTGTCTTAAAGGAATACTTCACTCATACGGAACCAGCGTTCTATCATTATAACATCGCTATTATAATATATTGAATGAGGCTTTTCTTCCCTCAGTCTTTCCTCAGTCTTCCCTTGGCCCAGCTGTCCTGTTAATAATCCTAACCCTACATTTTACCATGTGTAATGTCACACTTGGTAAAATGTAGGGTTGGACAGTGAGACCATAAAACACTCTTCCTGCCTTTTCTCAGGCTAGGATGAACCGATTTCTAAAATGTTTGCACATTTATACTACATAGGATCTCAGAGTTCAATACACCGGTGAGGTAGGTCTTTAGGATTCCAGACTCCATATAGCAGTGAATGGAGCGTGGATGTTTACAGTGAGCAGTGATCACGTCCCGACCTCCATTACAACAATACAATAACAACCGGTGTTTATAATCACACGTGTCTCCTCTGAGCCGTTGCCATGTTTACGTGTTGTCAGGAAATGAACGGAGCAACATCCTGGGACGGGAGAGCAGGGGGAGATGATGCTGCCTGTGTGTGTGTGTGTGTGTGTGTGTGTGTGTGTGTGTGTGTGTGTGTGTGTGTGTGTGTGTGTGTGTGTGTGTGTGTGTGTGTGTGTGTGTGGCCCCTGCTGATTACAGGGGGAGGCCTCGAGTAGGAGGGGTGGGAGGGGCGGGCGGGGGGCATAGGTCAGATCCATAATCAATGCCTTGTCACTCATAAGGAGGGATATGAGGTTTTGAATTGTTTGCAGATGCATTGCAATACTGATGTGACTTATTTTGCTCAGTTTTGTTATCAACTAGAAATACACGTCGATCCAAAGCCCTAAATCAAATGTTCATTCATTGTTACAATAATTACATATTCGATTAGTGTATTGCAGCCATATCAGACCTGATATTGGATCGGATCATCCATGCCTCATATCAATTCAATATATTTTTTTTTAAATAATTATTTTACCAAGCAAAGCTCAAATGTGACGTCATATCTATTGTTCAATCTGGGAACATTTAATGAGCATTCATGACATAATCTTTATTATTAACACACAATAGAGTAATCAATAGATGAGTTTCAGCCCTGACTCCTCGATATAAGAAGCTTTCGGGTCGAAGGTTGCGTTAACAAAACAGATTATTGTGTTTTATTTTGAGTATGAAATTTAGTTTTTTAATGTGAAACTTTTATGTTTTTATGCTGTCTCCTTCTTGGCCAGGACTCTCTTGAAAAAGGGATTTTGAATCTCAATGAGAATATTCCTGGTAAAATAAAGGTTAATCAAAAAAAAAAAAATAAAACAAAATGTGTTGCTTCTTGTGTGCAGGGTGTCGTGGATCCAGAGCATTGTGGTGGTGGTTGCCACAGAAAACACAGCGGTGATGACGGACATCGTGCAGCGCTTCCATCACAGGAAGGTCCGCTTGGTGCCAGGCGGATCCACGCGCCACCGGTCTGTAATGAGAAATATTGCATTATTGTATAATAATACTAAACTGAAGGGTTGGTTTCCTCAAGTGCTTGTTCCACGGCTTCTCAGACAGGCTACACCTCTTCTAATGTCTTGTGCTCAGAGCCTCCCCCTGTTAAACTAAATGCTTTGCTGTTGTTTTATATACTATCTATGGTTGTAACAGAATAAGAGAGCTGACTTCTGTACTGTTCCTTTGCCATTCTCACCCTGATAGCATACGTGCTGCCTGGATCAGAATGGACCTTCATTTTTCTTTTTAAACATGACGCCTCAGTTGTTTGATTACATACTCTGCTTGATTATTACCTTACCTGCCGTATGATCTAATTTTTCTCCTCACAGGTCCATATGTAACGGGGTCCTGGCCTTAGGGGAGGGGCAGGAGGAGAGGCCTGAAGTGGTCCTCATACATGATGCTGTCAGGCCCTTTGTGGAGGAGGACTTTCTGTTTAAGATAGTGATGGCTGCCAAGGAATATGGGGTGAGTAGTATTGAAGTTATATTAACTTTTATATAAAACATTTTGGTAGTGGATAGAGCGTGTACCATATTGGCTCCGGTCTTCGTTGCAGTGGTCGCGGGTTCGAATCTGACCCGTGGACCTTTACTGCAGGTCATCGCCCCCCCCCCCTCTCTCTCTCTCTCTCTCTGTCTCCCCATTTCATATTTTTTTATTTAAAGCGCTTTACAGGGTTCCAGGTATCATTCATTCACACACAGTCATACTGGTGGTGGTAAACTACGATAGTAGCCACAGCTGCCCTGGGGCAGACTGACGGAAGCGTGGCTGCCATTCCCCGCCAACGGCCCCTCGACCACCACCTCAAACATACAGCAGTCATACACATTCACACACAGGTTGGAACACAACAACCATGACACAGGTGGCAGGGCCGGAATCGAACCGCCAACCCTTCGATCATTGGCCGACCCGCTCCACCACCTGAGCCACAGTCGTCCCACTAGAAGCCCCAGATTCCCCTCTAGTCGTGTGAGGTTAAGCCGTGTCCAGATTGGAACCCCTCGCTGATATCTGTACGATTATATAAACAACTTATTAGCATCAAAACAAAGCAGACAGAAGACTAATTCAAGGCCTTTCTCTCAACACAAACATTCAATGTGTACATACATTGTCACTCTGCCACTTTAAACATGTTCAAAGCTCGGTATAAATGTCACAACTTGGAAAATAATCACAATACAATTCATCTCCAAAAGCTCCCAGATTGTAAATATGGCCGCTTGCCTCGGAGATGTGCAACATATTCAGGATTGTAAATATTTTCCAGTAGCATGAGACGGCTGGATTGTGTCTATTCTACTTCCAAGAGAATACTGCATTTCAGGGACAGATCAAAGAAACAAACAACCCCCACCCCCCAAAAAAAAAATGCCAGTATTTCCTCATGCTTGGAGAGGGTTATGCGGTGAATTTAAAATCTCCACTGTAGCCCGTAGCTTAATTTATTTTTTTAAAGCTGTAAACCAGAGAAGGGCCAAATGGTAAACAAATCCATCATGTGTTAAGTTAAGCAGCGGTTTACAGTCAGACCCAAATTTCACCTTACGGGACGACAGGTTACCGTAAAGCGACTCGAGACGCTTGTTTGTGCTGCCCCGCGGTTTCATTTTTCTCTCTCTCCGTGCAATGTGAACGTAAACAAACTAAATTCCAGAAATACAACAAAGTCCAAAGTTTTTCCACTGGTGTCGGGACGAAAAACAGACAAACGGCTCTTGTGTCTATTGGGCGTGTGACTTTCTGTTGCCCCCCCCAATTGGGAATTTTCAGAGTAATTACAACAACAGCACTTGTTGGCACGTTTACACGACTTTAAGCCTTTGGGTGATCACGCATGGATTTTATTCCTTCTGCTGCTGTACGTCCAGGTTTTTTTCTTAGCAGTAGAATCAACAACTGAAACATTTCTTGGGCGCTTCTTGGGGATTTTTCTTGAGCTCCTGCGGCAGTGTCGGGGGTGGGGGGAGGGTTGACACCAGTTTGTAAACGCTGCCATACTGAGAAATACAGAGAGAGTAGTGTGGAGTTTATAGGGCTTAATCGACTTTGTGTCAACTCGTTTGGCGATGGCTTGAATGTAACAGACATGAATTCATATGGAAAAAGTTACGCACCGTAGCTTTAAGCACACAACAAGGTCTTTCCATCTCTCCGTGAACTGTTTATCAGATTGACAGGTCCATCGCTCCCGGTCGCGGCATTTATTTCATCGCCGGTGGATGAATGGAAAACATTTGGAGCGCTGTGACGAACACACGGGCGGATTAGTCTCGTGATGATTTATGACTGAGACTCGGCAGCTCTGGTGAATGCAGGTCACACAGGTTGTGAAGAAAACAACAAGGGGTGTGTGTGTGTGTGAGTGTGTGTGTGTGTGTGTGTGTGTGTGTGTGTGTGTGTGAGTGTGTGTGTTTTTGTGTGTGTGTTTGTGTGTTTGTGTTTGTGTGTGGGTGTGTTTCTGAGTGTGTGTGTGTTTGTGTGTGTGTAGGTGTGTGTGTGTGTGTGTTGAACTTTTGCAGCAAGGGCTCCCTGACACCAGGCCAACAGTTATGGTGTGTTTCTGAGTTTGTGTGTGTGTGTGTTATTGTGTTATGTGTGTGTGTGTGTGTGTGTGTGTGTGTGTGGTTTTTGCGATGAACTTTTCGCGGCAGGCGGTCTGGTCTTCATTATCTTGCCAAGCATCCACGGCGCTCGTGGCAGGACGCCCGTCTCCGCTGGAAAGCAACAGATTCATTTTGATTCTAACAGCATGTGTAACACGCAGAACACATGTTTGCTTTCCTTTCATTTGCGGGACTTTTTTCGCTCGCACACGCTCCTCCGACTGTCAGTTATGGTGTGTGTGTGTGTGTGTGTGTGTGTGTGTGTGTGTGTGTGTGTGTGTGTGTGTGTGTGTGTGTGTGTGTGTGTGTGTGTGTGTGTCCTGGATACTGCCTTCAATCATGCTATACGATGAGATGAAATATACTATGTCAGATATGTTGATTATTTTGAATTCTCTCCAGGCTGTGATGGTTGAAAGATGGATTTATTATTTATTGTTACTCGTGTGGCTGCTGACTCTCAAAAAAGTCGGATCAGGAAAATATTTTACTCTTTGAAAAAATATCGCAGTCACGGATATAAAGATTATTTGACAAAGAAAACAAAGAAGTCTTAAATCAGCCATCTTTCAACAATCCCCAATCGTGATCCTTGTTTGTGTTTAAAAGATTATGTTGCAAAATATTGAGATAAAATATATAGAGACCATGATTTCTTGATTATACGAGAGCCAGGGATTTTTACATGTTATATCAACATTTTCATCACCGCAAATCTTTTGGTTGAAAATTGATGCGTACTCAAATTGATTCGTTGCCCCCTTTCGTCTCATTTCATGCCGCCCAATGTGGATTTACGGCTGTTTTAACCTCGAAGTGCGTGAATGCTGTGATGTCTTACAAAATGAAATACGCAAGTGAACGTCAGCATTTACCACATCCTCGCTGAAGACTCACTTTTGTTGCATTGGCCTTTAACAAAAGTTGAGACTTTGACACTCCTAAGTTGTTTTCTCATGTATCTTATATGTTGTTTTGTATTGTCTCTTGTACAGCACTTTGGTCAACTGATGCTGTTTTTAAATGTGCTATAGAAATACATTTGACTTTGACTGATATGTATAAATTGGCGTCTGTGACCAGTTAGGTAATCTTTCCCTGCTGCTTTTGTCTACCAAGAAATGTTAAAGGTGCAGTGTGTAATATGACATCATCAAGAAAGTTCTACAAAGTTCTAGAATGCAACACTCCCTGGGTAACCCCAACCCTTTAGAATAATAACAGAAGCTACAGTGGCCTTCAAGGACAAGAACAATTCTAAATTTTAAACAATGCGCCTGATGACATTCCAACTATGACACTTCCAAAATGGCGGTGACAAGGCCTTGGTCCAAAGTATGGAGAAATATGGACATATATGAGACCCTTTCTAAAGGAAAAAATAATAATTCAAAACATTTTTTTCAGCTATTATTCACTAAATTAAATGTACTTATGGATATTATAATTACTTTCTACAAAATCTGCTAGGAAATAAAACCCAACATTCTACACACTGCAGGTTTAAGGTGACCGGGGAGATGTTAGTTCTGGGACTATTGCGGATGTTTCTGTATGAATCTGAATCTGCTTTTAGAACAATGTATTTAAATCGATTCTATTTTCTCTTTTTGCATTCTTACATTCATGTCTAAAACTAAAGCACTTTCTATAGTTTTTTTTTTTTTTTTAAGATATTTTTTTTTGGCATTTTTATGCTTTTATTGACAGTGTAGAGACAGAGTTGAAATGGGGCAGAGAGGGGAGTGACATGCAGAGAACGACCGCGGGCTGGAATCGAACCCGGGTCCGCTGCTGGCCGAGGCCCATGGGGGGGACGCCCTACCAACTGAGCTAAGGGCGCCCCGTCAATAAAGTGTTTGTTAGGACATTAAAATGTATTTATTGTTTATCAAACTGGGAACTGAACCCCAATATATTTAAAAAGTAACAGTTGTTGAGACGTATTTCAATCTTTCCAGAGTTTGAAATGGGTAATAATTAAAAAGTAATATTTCCAAACTTTATTATTTAAAAAAAAAAATACAAATGACTGACTAGCCTTTTTCCACCCAGGCAGCAGGCGCTATCCGACCTCTTGTTTCCACGGTGATAGCGAGCACATCGGAGGGCTTCCTGGACCATTCTCTGGAGAGAGCCAAGTACAGAGCCAGTGAGATGCCCCAGGGGTTCACCTATGATGTCATCTATCAAGCCTATCAGAAGGTACAGTCCCTTCTTTAGTTTACCGTTAACACACAGGGAAGGTGTGGAAAATTGTACATTGAAAAGTAACTAAAACTGCCAGACAATGAAAAAATAACAATATTTGACTCTAATATGTAGTTGAATTGAAGTATAAAGTTGCATAAAATGGAAATACAAAGTACCTTTTTGTTTCTATATAAATTAAGTATTTTTGTTAATGTGCCATTTATAATCCAACACTAAATAATGGTTATTCCCAACGTTAACATCATCATACCTTTATTTATACACAGGTAAATCCCATTGAGACCGGAGACTCTTTTGCAAGGGAGACCTGATTCCCTTTCCCACGTTACCATTCACACACACAGTCATACACCGATAGCAGCAGGCTAACTATCGACATTCACACGACATTCAACATCAGTTAAAAACATTTTTAGAATGGTAATTTTAGTAGCAATTCAACAATTTAACTTATAGCTGAGCCACGAGAAGTTAAAATGTTCTGGTAAGCAGTGAAGAGCTGATTTGATCTAGTCTTCTAGTGTTTGTGTAAGGCCGAGCAGTTCTGTTTCTTACCATCTAAAAGCCTGAGATAGTTTTCTTGGCTAAACCTGGACTTCTATTAATCACAATAATCTAATCAAGATAGATATTAAAAACCCTGTTTGATCTTCTGGAGGTCCGGGAGAGAGAGAGACCAGATTTGGGAGATGCTCCTCCGTTGTTAACAACATGATTGATAGACTTTTGTATCTTGTTTTGCTGAAGGAAAAAGGTCACTGTCTCAATATTAGACCCAGGTTTCTGGCTGCACGGTTTGACAAATGTATGGACAGGGAGCCAAGATGTTGTAAAAATTCTGGACGAAGTTTGGAGCACCAACAAGAATGATTTCAGAAATATTTTAATATATTTGGAAAACGTTTTGGGGATTTTTCAGCACTTTATTTCTGATAGACAAGATAGTAACTGATGTCATCTGCAGAACCAATGCATTCTTCTTTTTTTTTTGGCATTTTCAAGCTTTATTAGTACAGAGTTGAAATGGAGAGAGAGAGAGAGGAGGGAGGGGATGACCTGCAGTAAATGTCCACGGCTCGGATTTGAACCCGTGACCACTGCAACGAAGGCCGGAGCCAATATGGGACGCGCTCTATCCACTACGCCACCGGAGCGCCCCGAATGCAGACAGTTTATATTGAGTTTGATATGTTCCAGTGAAAGCATCTGTACAGATAACTACATGGGGTCAAGTATGGAACCTCAGGGCCCCAGAATGTAGTGATAAAAAGAGTGATATATCAGTGGTAGCACAGGGTTTTACTTTATAGCTGTTGTGGAAAGTCGTCTCTGTTATAACTTTTTACACTGAAGCACAGTTTGGGGATCGGTTTTGGAGCCCGTGCCCGTCACAAACCAGTTCTTCTTCACTGGAAAGAACTAGTGTGGTGCCAAAAAGTGATTGTCTGCCAAAAAAATGTTTTAATCAAATAAAACACTATTCCAGCAGGTACAATGGACTGGGTGGGCTCTAAGCAATTCAGTAATATTGGTAATTCTGGTAATATAATGCTTAGTCATTGTCAACGGAGCCTCCGTATGAAAACAAACGGGAATGTGACGGATATAAAAGCAAGAGGCAAGATCAAGACGCAATATATGATGAAATAAATAAGTAAAAGTATGTCCGAATTGATTATTTTTATCGTCAGATGTAGAATAGAAAAAAAAAAAGAGTACACGATTTAGAACGCAGGGTAACATTGTCCTCTTGCTTTCATGCTGCTCACTGATTAAACACCTGAGTGTGATTGAGTGAGGCAGCTCACCTGCTCACTCAATCACTCAGTGGCAAATTAAGAGGGACAAAGAACAAGCTATGAAAACACCAAACAAACTCATACGTAACAGTCAGAAGGAGAATTACAAATGATTTCCATTCGTTAATCATGTCAATTACAGTAGCTTCCAAATCTAAACAAGTAAAATGTGATAATCTTGTCAATGGTTCCACAGTACTTTTAAATGTCAATAAACAGGTCTTAAAGCGTTTTTTTTTTTTTTTTTATTCAATTTATTTCAGACATCAAACGTACAAAACAAAATGAAAAGCATGGAAATACAATAAACAAAAATTATGTTTTCACAAAAAAATAAAAAAACAAAAGAAAACAAATGATCTGTATTGCTGAGATATGCCTGAAAAGGAGCAGGAAGAAGTATACACTTATTTAATCCTACCCCTTTTCCATAGTAAAAAAAATATATATATATATATTTATAAAAAATAAAATAAAAAATAAAAATATTATATATATATATATTAGGGCTGTCAAACGATTAAAATTTTTAATCAGATTAATCACAGGATTCTGTGGATTAATCACGATTAATCACGATTAATTTTACCATTCGAAATATGCCCAAAAAATTCGAATTTTCTCTGTATATTGTTGTAAAGATAAAGGACAGGAGGTGGATATGTACATTTAAAATTTGAATTTGTATTAATTGAAAATCCAAATGATGGTTTTAATACTAAAAATACATTTAAATCAAACTAAAATATATACCTACCACACCATAATTCAATTGGTCTGTCTCTTTACTATGTCTTTGGGCAAATATAGGCTATATAATGGCATTTCTTTGGTGAATCTATAGGTTGTGCATTCTTGAATACAACTTGATTACAGTCCGCGGTGTGGGTGTGTGTGTTTGCGTGTACGCGCGAACACGTCCTAGGGGACTGTTCATTTGTGCCAGGAAGCCAACGTTATGTTGATGTCTACTCACACACACCTCTGAAAACTGCAGACGTTTGTGTCTTCGCGGGCTCTGAACAGAGCGGACAATGTTTCTCCTCCTGTTGCTCCCGACATCAACTGTCACCCGCTGCAGTTGATTTTATATAGGCTACTATCTATGCCCCCGACACAGACGTGACCATTAGCAGTTTAAAACACGGCATGGGCTAGCGTGCTTTGATGTTTGGCTGCGCGCAGCTACTGATCCTGGGTCAGCTGCAACGTTTGAGTGGCTCCGCGGCAGTTGATTGTATATACTATCTATGCCCCCGACACAGACGTGACCATTAGCAGTTTAAAACACGGCATGGGCTAGCGTGCTGTGATGTTTGGCTGCGCGCAGCTACTGATCCTGGGTCAGCTGCAACGTTTGAGTGGCTGTAGTACAGAGCCGGTGGGATGTACGGGGCGGATCAATCTGCACATGCGTTAATTGCGATAAAAAAAATTAACGCATTAATTCCAGAAATTAATCACCTTGCGTTAACGCGATAATTTTGACAGCCCTAATATATATATTTATTATATTCGCTTCTCTTAATCCATATATTCTCTGTACAATTGGCGATACTATATTTGCCATTTATGAACTATACATACATACATACATACAACTTAATATACTATAAAAAAAATTATATCTTCACCAACTACCAAAAAAAAGTAAATTAGTGCTAGACCACCTTAATGGTTTTATCATTGAGAATTCATCAGTTTAGTCTTTGCAGCTCAAACGGTCAAGCAACAAGCCTTGATTTGTCGACATCACACACCACCAAAAAAAATTGACAAAAAAATATCACATGGGGCCGGACAAATCAGTTCCTCCAGACACGTGCTGCTTATTGTGTCGAATATTATTTGTACAAAAAAGTCTCTCCAAAAAAATGTATAAAGAAATGAGAGTCAGTCTGAGATTTATGCTATAAAAATTACACCACTTATATGACAAAGGACTTTATGATCCTCGTACATCATGACAACAGGTCCCCTTTTTTTATAGTCAGTTCATTGTTCGTCAAAAAAAAAAACTTGCTCTAGGCGTTTGACTGTGCAGAGCGTGTGGTCCGGGGTGGTGCTATCGTTTTCACTTGGCCTGCCCTGTAGTCTGGGAAAAAACGAAATGACACGTTTATATATAATATATTCTGCCACACTGTTTCAGATTAGTCTGTGGAACCAATTCTGAACAAAGGCTTAAGTTGGGGGGAAAAAAATGGGCACATTACGGTGGATTTTGGGATTAATAGCCTTCAGTGCGTTTTAATAGGTGTACCTGAAAAATGGAAGGAATCTCAGCCGCTGACGTAAGCCGTAAAAAAGTGTTGATTCGTCCTCTGAAAGTTTAGGGGCTTATTGCTAAGACTTGGCAGGCTAATCCAGGGCCCAATTTAATGTGTAACTTGAGTAGCAAGAAGTCTGACCCTTTATTTATATTACAGACACTTTTCTCATTTGCTTTCTCAACCTTGACTCCCCATTGATGGTTCTTCCGATTTTTGTAAGATGCAGCGATTTTTTGAGCTAAGAGCTAAAGTATGGAGCCCTTAATTGTCTGCAGTTATTTTTATTCTTTGGCACGTTTGTGTGGATATTCAGATTGCTGTTGGCTTTGGCGTTGGCCTCTTTCATGAAAATGAGCTCACATTCGCGGCGGCAGCAGTGTCAAGGCCAGTCAATTTGCGAAAAAGAAAAAATAGAAATTAAGACAAAACTTGGGAGGTCGAGAGAGACACACACACACACACACACACACACACACACACACACACACACACACACACACACACACACACACACACACACACACACACACACACACACACACACACACACACACACACACACACACACACACACACACACACAGTATCACTGTATCTAACTTATATAATGTTCATAATGTATATATCGTTCATATCGTGTATTATCTGAATATTTTGACTTATTGTATTAGTTTTGATTGCAAATATATATATTTTTTTTAAACTTTCATGCCAATATAGCCCATTTTGAAGAGAGAGAGAGAGAGAGAGATATAGAGAGAGTTGGGGTTGATGGAGAGTGTGTGTGTGTGTCTCTCTCTCTCCCCCCTTTCAAAAGACAAGAGAGAAAGTGTCAGGTTAGGGTTAGTGACTGTAGGACATGCTCATGAAAAATCTCTGAGAGCTGCACATTTTGTAGCTTGACATCCATTGAGAAAAAAAAGAAGAACTTAGAGCAAAAAAAAACACAAAAGGGGGAGCAGACACTTTATCCAGGCCCCCGTGGAAGCTTTTGTCCCGGGACAAAATGCTAACAGGTTAAATTACCTCCAAGACCGAGAGCGTATTGCTGTTGTAATTCCTTCTCTTCTGTTCCAGGGTCTCCACCAGAATAAAAGACCCCCCCCTCTCTCTCTTTTTAAAATATTACCCAGGTATTCTCTGTCAGGGAGCATGGCTTGGTCTTTGTAGTCCTGAATGTACAGTGTGTTAAAAACCAAATGAGCTCATCACCTCGACCCAAACGACCATGTGAGCTACACAAACTGAACTTTCCCAGCTAGGAGGCAGAGCACAGACACAATCGGATAAAATGTTCATTACTTCAATAAGGTACACAGCTCCGGAAAAAAAAATTAAGAGACCAGTCTGGATTTTTTTCTTAAATCTTCATCTCTACATTACTTATTGAAAATGCTCTTAATGACAAAACATTTATTGTGAATTTGGTAGAAATGTTGTCAGTAGTTTATAGTATAAAATCAAAATGTTCATTCTACTCAAACATATGCCTAGAAATAGTCAAACGAGAGACACTGAACATTTGGAGTGGTCTCTTCATTTTTCCAGAGCTGTATGAATCAGCAAAAAAGACAAAAAATACACATACAAAGGAGGGCTTTTATTCAATACTACCTATAGTAAAGTTGTGTGTGTGTGTGTGTGTGTGTGTGTGTGTGTGTGTGTGTGTGTGTGTGTGTGTGTTCTGAACAAGTTATTTACATGTCCTGTATGTTTTTGTAGAACAGGTAACATGTTTCTACAAAGGAATACTTCACCCATACGGAACCGGCGTTCTATCATTATAAAATCACTATTATAATATAATGAAGGAGGTTTTTCTTCCCTCAGTCTCCCCTCAGTCTTCCCTTGGCCCAGCTGTCCTGTTAATCCCAACCCTACATTTTACTATGTGTGATGTCACACATGGGGAAATGTAGGGTTAGATAGTGAGACCATAAAACACTCTTTCTGGCTTTTCTCAGGCTAGGATGAACCGATTTCTAAAATGTTTGCACATTCATACTACATAGGATCTCAGAGTTCAATACACCTTCATTTTTCCACCGGTGAAGTAGGTCTTTAGCTCTTTTAAGTAGATAAAAAGCATCAAATATGCATCTGAAGTTTTTCCTTCCAATGAAGTAAACCACGACATAGAGCCACATGGTTCTACCTACTAATGAGCTCTGGAACTGTCTCATAACAATCCATGGAAAATAAATCCCTGGGACAAACAAAGTCACATTTCGGCTTTTTAACAAGAGGCCGTAAAGTAAATGACCCGTTTATGACGTACTGCTAAGTGCTATACTGTATGTTTGGAAATATGTTTTATTTTTTTTTAAAGTCGTCTGTGAGGACTGGGGGGAGGGTTTGGGACACAGGTGCGGACCAAAGGGTGTCTTAAAGTTATCCCCGGAGGGATAACCACTAAATCGCTAACGCGAAGAAGGGGAGGGGGAGAAAACAAAAAGCACAAGGCTAGAAAGGGCCACACAGGCTACCTTTTAATATAGAAAAACTAAAGCACAAACTAAACCACCGCTGCCAAGCAGCTGAACGGAAACACACAAGTAAAACAGAAGACTAGAAAAACTTAACACAGAGAGCACTTTGAAACAACCTCTCACTACCTCTGAAGGTGAGATAATGAGCAGCACAGAGCACTGGGATCTCAGGGCATATATCATCTCCTCACACCTGGGTCCAATCAGCCAATCAGTGCCACACACCAGATTGCAGTGAGGGAATCAGTCACCATTCTCACGGAGAACCTTCCGTTTCCTCACAGGACCACCCCTCTAAGGAACGGCACCTGACGTTCCAACAGGACCCCCCACCCACCCCGGGTGGAGGCCTCCCTGGAGGGGCTAGTGGATCGGAACAGACTGGCTGGAGGCGGGAAACATGAAACACGGGGTGAATCCTCATGGACCGAGGAAGCAAGAGGCGAACATTGACGGGGTTTATCCTTCGAATGATCCTGAAGGGACCAACGAAACGTGGCGGCAATTGGCGAGACTCTACCCGCAGTGGGAGATCCCTTGTGGAGAGCCACACCCTCTGACCCACCCGATAGTTTGGGGCTGGGCGGCAATGTTGTTGTGACGTCTTGTTTCGGGTGCAAATTTTGCAAGCTGCCACAAACTCGCTCACATCTCTACCCATCCGGGGCCACCAGAATCTCCGTTTGAGAAAACCAATAGTGCGACGAACACCGGGGTGATTTGTGAGGTGTGTGGAGTGGCCCCACTCAAGCACTTGTGATCGCACTCGTGCCGGAACATACCGACAGCCTTGGGGCCCCCCTCCTGGGTCCGGCTCCTGCTGTTGAGCCCCCTGAACCACTGTGTCAATCTCCCCAGTCAGTGGGGCACAGATGTGGGTAAGGGGCACAATGGGCTCTGGAGAACTGTCACTATCTGAACACTGGAATCGTAGAGATAAGGCATTTAGCCTCTGATTTTTTGAACGTGGACGGCCCTTATGTTTACTAATGACTTCACTAAGTTCAGCGCACTCTGCAGGAACCCCATTTGCAAGAAGAGACACAGAGGGCGAAGAATCAGAGGGAGTCAAGGTCTCAATAACCCCGAGAGTCAGGCGGTCGCTGGGGGAAGCACAGGGAAGGCCTACTGAACTGTGAGATTTTGAGACAGAGGCACTTGTGGCAGGAGGGGGCTCACATCCAACAGGTTGGAGTTGAACCGAGTCTGATTCCATCATGTGAGATGCACAGTTTGGACCCCAGCTCATCACCCTCCCAGTCCTCCAATTGATGTGAGGGTTGTGTTCCTTGAGCCATGGGTTTCCCAGAATGAGGGGTAACTGAGGTGTATCAATAAGAAAAAACTTAATCTCTTCCGTGTGATTGCCAATGCGAATGAAAATCGGGCAGGTGACCCTCTCAACCCTACCCCTACCCAATGGTTGCCCATCCACTGCATTAATTGCGAGTGGACAAGGAAGATCATAAATGGGTAAATTGAGCTTTCGGGCCAGGGTTGAGTCCATAAAACTACCTGCTGCTCCTGAATCAACAAATGCAGAGAAGGTGCGCCAGTGTCCATCCCATAATAACTCAAAGGGCAAAGGGGTGCAACTACTGACCACGGGAGGGGAATTATTACGACTCTGCAAGACCTCCCCAAGGTCTGACACGCCTACCCTGATTCCCTGCTTATTGTGTTTCTGCGTTGAGGGGCACTGGCGAATGAAGTGACCCACACTCCCACAGTATAGACACACGCCACTGCTCATACGCCTCCGTCTTTCCACGGGAGTAAGCCGTGCGTGTCCTATTTGCATGGGTTCCTGATCATCATTGTTAAGGGACCCTTCAGGCAGGGTAGGTCTTTCACAAGGGATGCTAAACTCCTCAGACATCTGGTGGGTGTACGCTTGTTTTCTCTCTCTATTGCGCTCACGAATTCTGTTGTCAATTCTAATAGCCAATGAGATTAAATCCTCAAGTGAATCTGGAACCTCACGGGAAGCGAGCTCATCCTGAACTCTCTCAGACAAGGCATGACTAAAAGTGGTCACTAGAGCCTCCCTGTTCCAACCTGACTGCGTAGCTAAGGTCCGGAATTTAATTGAAAATTCTGCAACGCTTGCAGAGCCCTGACGTAACCTAAGGAGGCGTTTGGCTGCTTCGTGGCCACTAACATCGTGGTCGAACACGCGCCTCATCTCCGCCATGAAGAGGGGCGCGTCAGCGCAGACTGGAGTCTGCCTATCCCACAAGGCTGTAGCCCATGAAAGGGCCTTTTCCGAAAGAAGGGATATTATATATGCGACCCGGGCTCGGTCGGTGCTAAACATAGAGGGTCGTAACTCAAAAACTAAACAGCATTGGGTTATAAATCCCTTACACCTCCCTGGATGCCCGTCATAGCGGGCTGGGGTTGCCAGCTTGGTCTCCTGGCCTACAAAAGGGTCATGGGGTGGAACTGGAGGTGCTTGTGCTTGGGTAGGGGTTGGCCCAGGTGGCTGTAAACGGGCCAGTATCTCCCGAAGCATGCAGTCCTGCGAGGCCTGTTGCTCTACAATGGCACGTAGGGTTAGGTCGTGTGAGCCCAACATGGCTCCTTGAGCAGAAATTGCCTGCCTATGGACCTCAAAACTGTCAGCACTAGTGGGGTCCGCTGTGCCCTGCATTGGGCTGCTCATTCTGTGAGGACTGGGGGGAGGGTTTGGGACACAGGTGCGGACCAAAGGGTGTCTTAAAGTTATCCCCGGAGGGATAACCACTAAATCGCTAACGCGAAGAAGGGGAGGGGGAGAAAACAAAAAGCACAAGGCTAGAAAGGGCCACACAGGCTACCTTTTAATATAGAAAAACTAAAGCACAAACTAAACCACCGCTGCCAAGCAGCTGAACGGAAACACACAAGTAAAACAGAAGACTAGAAAAACTTAACACAGAGAGCACTTTGAAACAACCTCTCACTACCTCTGAAGGTGAGATAATGAGCAGCACAGAGCACTGGGATCTCAGGGCATATATCATCTCCTCACACCTGGGTCCAATCAGCCAATCAGTGCCACACACCAGATTGCAGTGAGGGAATCAGTCACCATTCTCACGGAGAACCTTCCGTTTCCTCACAGTCGTCCATGAAAAATGCTCAATCCTACGCTGTGGATAAGCACACAACACATTTGCTTAAGCATTTAGAAAATTCCAGAGAAAGATGGCGAATACTGTGTGTGTGTATGTGCGTGTAATTGTGCGTGTGTGTGTGTGTGTGTGTGTGCGCGCGTGCGTGTGTGTGTGTTACACCCGGTTTCTAAAATAAATCAGGGTTGCTCCACCAAGATAAACAGTTACAGAATTAAATAAACATTAGGTAATATTACACCATGATCCCCTGATAAGATAAGGGGGTTTTGCCATGTCTCGCATAGACCGCAAGTACCACCTTTGTATGCAGCATCCACAGTTACACTAGGAAAGCAGATGAAGTATTGCCGAAACAATGTGGGAAAATGTGTTATGGCCAGATGATACGAAAAAGTGCCAACACAGACAGACAGGCCGACACACACACACACACACACACACACATACACACAGACAGACAGGCGGACACACACACACACACACACACACACACACACACACACACACAGACAGACAGGCGGACACACACACACACACACACACACACACACACACACACACACACACAGACACACACACAGACAGACAGGCGGACACACACACACTAAAAGTATCTTAATTCAGAAAGATAAGAGTGTTAACGGGGCCAACAGTACATCGGCCAAAGAAAACAGAATAACTTTGAAAAATGGGGTGACGACAGCATTGGGTTATGAGTTTGGTTTGCTATGCACGCACGCATACACACACACACACACACACACACACACACACACACACACACACACTCTCGTACTTCTATCTATCTTTATGAGTCTGGTTCTCTTCTGTTTAAACACCGGCTGTGATCACAACACACACAGACAGACAGTTTATGATTATTGAGGGAAATGTCTACAGAAAAGTCCAACTTAAAGACTGATTTAATTTCTAAAAGGAGACATATGCCGTTACGTCGCACAGAACACAATTATCTTAGGAATGCCTCGCACACAACAAGAGCCTTCTCAAACAGTTTGGGAATGTTGCCTTCTTTTCGTCACAATAATGCCGTAAACTAAAGCAAATGCAAAATCGCACCGCCCCCCCAGACTGGAGCATATATAGGATCTATATTGCAGATTCTCCACGATGGTAAATGGTAAATGGACTTGACTTATATAGCGCTTTTTAGCCGATTTTCTCAGCCCCAAAGCGCTTTACATATCTTACCACATTCACCCATTCACACACACACTCATACACCGATGGCAGTAGCAGCCATGCAGGGCGCTCTCTGAACCATCGGGAGCAATGTGGGGTTCAGTGTCTTGCTCAGGGACACTTCGACATGTTGCGGGGAGACGGGGGATCGAACCTCCGACCCTGCACTCCACAATGTTCTCCTCTGCTAGGCAAGTTTATTTCTATAGCACAATTCAGACACAAATTCAGTCCACTCAAAATGCTGCACAGGGTCACAAAATACATCAAGATTAAAATACATCAAGCAATGAATACTAGGGCTGTCAAGCGATTAAAAAAATGTATCTAATTAATTACAGGCTCTGTGATTAATTAATCTAAATTAATCGCACACTTATATGACACTTTTATGCCTGTTTATAAACAACTGTAGGTAGGCCTATAGGCTACCGTTCGTTTCTCTCTCTCTCTCTCTCTCTCTCTCTCTCTCTCTCCGTCTCTCGTAACTTCTGTCTCCTCCCCTCATTCGTTTCTACATGAAATACATTTAGGAACTACTAGCGCCGAAAAAAACCCCCACAAAAAAACTAGCAGGCTAAATGACAACACACACACACACACACACACACGACACACACACACACACACACACACACACACACACACACACACACACACACACACACACACACACACACACACACACACACACACACACACAAAGGAGGAAAAAAAGACAGGCATATGCAATTTTTTTATTCCCGTAAATTTTTCTGTGATTAATTAATCAAAATGAACGCGTTAATTTGACAGCCCTGATGAATACACATTAGAAAAGTAAAAAAAAAAAAAAAAAAGCAGCACCCACATTTCCGTGCAAGACAAATCGTTATCTAATGGACAGATGCTAGAAAGCCTGGCTCTTGGGATGGCAGTGTCTGTCAGTTGATTGGTTCACTCACTCTCAGATGGAAATATCTCAACAGCTATTGGTTTGATTTTTACGGTCCTCAGAGTATGAATGGACAAAGTGATCCACCGACTTCTCCTCTGTCTGTCTCCACTATAAAGATGTCTCGTGGGTTTTGAGTTAAAATGTCTTGACACCTGTTGGACGGATTTTCCATACAGATTATTTGATACAGATGTTCATTGTCTCCTCCAGGATTAATTGTGATAACTTTAACAGAACTATATTATCGTAAAGGGGGCGAATCGTGGTGTAGTGGTTAGAGGGCCTTCCCCCCCCCACCCATAGAGGCTCAGTCCTCTTCACAGCAGACCACGGGTTAGAATCCGGCCCGGGTCGTTCTCTGCCTGTCATTCTATTCCCCTCTCTGACCCCATTTTATCTCTGTCTCTCCGAACTGTCTAATAAAGCATACAAAAAAAAAAAAAAAATATGTATATATTTTATCGTCAACAATTGTCAACAGCCGTGTGTGTGTGTGTGTGTGTGTGTGTGTGTGTGTGTGTGTGTGTGTCTGTGTGTGTGTGTGTGTGTGTGTGTGTGTCTATCTGTCTGTCTGTGTGTGTGTGTGTGTGTGTGTGTGTGTGTGTGTGTGTGTGTGTGTGTGTGTGTGCTGTTTTTTTCCTTTGCAGTGCACTGAGTCAGACTTTGAGTTTGGAACCGAATGTCTCCATCTGGCCCTGCAGTACTGTGCCACTCATGCCAAGCTCATTCAGGGCCCGCCAACACTGTGGAAGGTGAGCTCGCCAAGGGGCCTGCTTTGGGGTGTGTGTGTGTGTGTCTGTTTCTCTCTGTGTGTGTGTGTGTGTGTGTGTTTCTGCTTTGGGTTAGGGTTGGGGATTAAGCATTTTAGGGGACATTCAAGCTAGCACAGCTGTATTGCCCCGCTGTCGTTGTTTTATCATATGGGCACCGCGGCAAAGCTTGTGGTTTTAAAATTGAGAGGCGGCGACAGAAGGGGAAGCATTAACAGATTGGTTGTGACGTCCAGGATGAGCGAGTAGGAATTAGTTTAACTGTCAATGTTCTGAACTTAATCCTCCAATCAGATCATGTAACTTTTTTTTTTGCCTTTTGAAGCATTCACCAACATCACAAAAAGACACACACACGCACGCACGCACGCACACACACACACACACACACACACACCCGGTAGTCAATATAGTTCATGCTATCTATTTCATGAAGATAGTTTTGGTTTTATGTGCTGAGTTTGTGAGTTTTCCTGTCTCCAGCCCAATGTAATGGACAGACGTAGGGAAGTTTGTTGGTGGTCGGTTCCCTTATTAATAATCTAGTGACACATGTGGGGACTATTGATACACAGCTCCGGAAA
>NC_137217.1:30243967-30256467 GCF_949987685.1 Ammodytes marinus
TGTGTGTGTGTGTGTGTGTGTGTGTGTGTGTGTGTGTGTGTGTAGGTGTAGCCAGGTTTCCATCTAAATGTGAAGCAAATCTTTTGATCTAAAAAAAAAAGAAATGTTTATAAATTATTATATTTCATAAACTCCTCTCTCCTCTCATCTGAATAATAATCTTAGCAGCTGTAGAGAAAATGGAGACTCCTCAGAGATATTTTAGATGATTTAAATGTCTCTCCCTCCCCCCCTGTCCCCCTGTTTCTCAGACTTCTCCTAACCACTCTCCCGGCTTCATCCTCTTCTCCCACATGGGACAAAACTAATCCACAAATCGCCAATAAATCGCTAAATATAAAACTTCCTAAAGAGCTAGTGAGTTATGGGGAGAAAACAGAGCAACACTCAAACACTGTATTTAGCTTTACGGAAACACTATTGAGTATGTACTATATACTGAATATAACAGATCAACAACAGATAAGTGAAATATGCTGCAAGAGAAAGTTTATTATATTATATGACAACAGTGCTCTGGTGGCATAGTGGATAGAGCGTGTACCATATTGGCTCCGGCCTTCGTTGCAGTGGTCGCAGGTTCAAATCCGACCCGTGGACCTTTACTGCAGGTCACCCCCCCCCCCTCTCTCTCTCTATCTCTCTGTCTCCCCATCTCAACTCGGTATTGTCTAATCAAGCTTGAAAATAAAAAAATAATCTACATGTTAATTTGCCTTGACTCAGGGTGGTCTTTGGAATCCATGATAACTGCTCCGCTGAAGAGAAGGCCACACACTTTGTAGACGCAACTTTTTTTTTTCTATTATATATTTTTTTTAACCTTTATTTATACAGGTAAATCCCATTGAGACATGAGAGCCTTTTTTCAAGGGAGACCTGTTCCCATTCCCACGTTACCATTCACACACAGAGTCATACACACACAGAATGCAGGCTGACTATCGGGAGCAATTTAGGGTTCAGTGTCTTGCTCAGGGACACATCTCACAAGATTAACAAATTGAGTCCATGCCTGTAGTTGCTTATATTTCATGCCTAGCTATCACCTATTACTCATCCCCAGAGCAGACACTGGGGTTGCGTTCCGAATTGCATACTTTCTACTATATAGTATGTAGAAAAAAGATTTAGGATGTCCCGATTCTTGTGGCCAGATTTAGGATGGTTAGAAGTACCCGGATGTCCTACTTCATGCGGCCAAGATTGTTAGTGTTGAAAAGTGCATCCTATTTGGACGATTCTGACCCACAATCCAGTGCGCACGTGAAGTGACGTCACATCGACGGAGCCTCCATATGAAAACAAACGGGGATGCGACGGATATAAAAGCAAGAGGCAAGATCAAGGCGCAATGTTATGATGAAATAAGAGAGTAAAGTATGTCCCAATAGTATGCCTACTGCATCCTAACTAGATTCTTTTTATCGTCGGATGTAGTATGTAGAATAGAAAAAAGAAAGAGTATGCGATTCGGAACGCAACCACAGTCTTTCCACATCGCTCCCACACATGGCTCTACGTATGGTGAAGTATTTCCTCCATCATCCCGGTGAATAAAAACATCTTCCAGGTGAATATAGCTGATATAAATCTTCCCTGGGTGAGTGTGTTGACAGTGTTCAGAGGGCGGCAGTCAGAGCATGCTGCTGCGTTATGTGTTTCCATGTTCCATCTTTGTGTGTGTGTGTGTGTGTGTGTGTGTGTGTGTGTGTGTGTGTGTGTGTGTGTGTGTGTGTGTGTGTGTGTGTGCGTGCGTGTGTGTGTGTGTATGTGTGTGTGTGCGTGTGTGTGTGTCTCTGTGTCCATCCTCCTTTTAACTCGCTCCAACTCATTCATCAGCGCGTGTCAAACGGGCGGATCTTACTGTCCGGTGCTTGGACCGGGCCCCAGAAAACAGAGAAGGATTGGGCTTTCTGTGTGTGTGTGTGTGTGTGTGTGTGTGTGTGTGTGTGTGTGTGTGTGTGTGCGTGTGCTTGCGCTTGTGCGGTGGAGTGTGTGTGTGTGTGTGTGTGTGTGTGTGTGTGTGTGTGTGTGTGTGTGTGTGTGTGTGTGTGTGTGTGTGTGTCGGCTGTAGTTTTGGACACATTCCCGTCAGAGCTCAGGTGGCCGGTGGTGAGGCTGTGTTGTTTTTTCCGATACGTGTATTCGGAACCAGATACATCCTTTTCAGGGAGTTTGGAAGGGAGGGAGGAATGGAGGGAAGGAGAGATGGAGGGAGGGATGGAGGGATGGAGGGAGAGAGGGAGAGGGATGGAGGGAGAGAGGAATGAGGGAGAGAGAGAGAGAGGGGGGAGAGTAGGGTTGGGTATCGGTTGGGTTTTTTCTGATACCGGTTACTACCCGGTACTTTTGAAACGGTTCCGGTGCTTAACCGGTACTTTTACCGGTACTTTAAAGCCTCAAATTGCACACACTTTGTCAAAAAATAATGCCCTTTTATATCCAGTGCCAAATTTAACACAATTAACTTTAACAATATAATTACGAGTAACTTACAGATAAACTATTTTAAAATGTAAATAAAATAAAATTCACACAATTTACATACTATCTAATACAACAATACTGTTTCAAACAATATAATAATGGAGATTAATGTGGAGACTACCAGGTAATCTAATCTCCATTTTAAAACTTTAGCTAAAAGTAATCATTTTGATAAGAAAGAGTCCTTATGACCTGAACAATACAACACCTTAAAAATTAAAATAGATACACATATAAAACACCCATATGAAATTAAATGCAGTATTGGATTTACAGTAAGGAAATAAGTACACCCAATGAGAACCACAGACTGAAAACAGTCAAGGAAGAGCGTTAGCCTTTTGGAATATTAACAGTGCTCATTTGCATTTAACTTGAAACAAAATTCAACTGACATAAAAAATACAAAGAAGTCTTCTGTAAAGATAAGACCACAACTATTAACTTTGTCAAATTAACCATTTTTGTGCAGAAAAAATGTCATGTTTGCCTTTTCAGGATGGATACGAGATCTTTAAAGTACATGCTGTTATAATGTGCAGCGCTGTTTATTATTAATATAACGGCCCGTCATCAGACACATGTAGCCTACCGGATGGTTTTATAAATCGATCGCTCCATAACGTTATCCAAGTCAGAGCTTTTTGTATGGGCAGAGATCATTATTTTAAGTGTGTCTTTATGAAGTGTCTTGTTAAACGTTTCCATATCACCGGGCCGCCGTGTTCCGCTGTGTGTTTTTTGGGTTTGTCTCCACCGCCGTGCGTAAAGGCAGCACTAGAACAGCTGACGGGAGGAAGCGTGCAGGCGGCCGCTGCCTCATCGTCAGCCTACACGTGCCTAATACATGCGTGACAATACTGCTAGATCGCGTGTCATTTGCAAAAAGAAATGCATTGCATTGACGTTCAACAATAGTCTGACATAAAGAGCGATCAGTCTGTGAAACTGCGAACGTGAGCGAGTGTTGAGCACTCGTGCGCGCGCTCCTCGAGACGGTCGGGCTCGTTCTCGTCACTCACAGCCCGGTGAGAAATGCTCCTTGCGGTGTTCACAGAACAGCATCCGCGAGCGGACATGCTTCATCGATCATGACATAAAGAGCGATCAGTCTGTCAAAATACAAACGTGACTACAGCAGGGGGCGGCACCCATGGACATATAAAGAAAGGCGGCACCCATGGACGGCGGCACCGAAATGAGGCACCGAAACTTTCATTCTTATTCGGTCTGGTTACTACCGCTTACGTCGGCACCGGTGCCATACTGGTACCGGGTTTCGGTGCCCAACCCTAGGGGAGAGAGGGAGGGATGGAGAGAGAGGGATAGAGGGATGGAGGGAGGGATGGAGAGAGAGAGGGAGAGATGGATGGAGGGAAGGAGGGAGGGAGGGAGGGGGGAGATGAAAGGCAAGTGGAACAAGCGGAAGATGAAGAATTGCCTTTGTCACAGTGCCATTATGTGAATCTAATACAGGGATAAGCAATATTTGGCCGTCCAAGATTAGCTGACAGTGTAGTGTATTTGCAGTGTGTGTGTGTGTGTACTTGTGCAGGCATCTTTGTGAGGACCAATTTAAGCTTTGAACAATTGGATTGAGGACATTTTTGGAAAGTGAGGGTATTTTGCCCGGTCCTCACTTCTTCAAAGGACTGTTTAGAGGGTTAAGAATAGGTTCTAAGGGTCTGGTTAGACTCACGTTAAGGTTAGGCTTAGTGTGAGTGTTGGGGGTTAGGCATTTAGTTTTGATGGAAAGGGTTACGTTATGCACGGCGAATGCATTATGTCAATGATTGTCCTCACAAAGACAGAAGAACAAGAGAGAGAGAGTGTGTGTGTGTGTTCGTGTGTGTGTGTGTGTGTGTGTGTGTGTGTGTGTGTGTGCGTGCGTGTGTGTGTAAGGTCTGTGTTTGTGTGTGTGTGTGTAAGGTCTGTGTTTGTGTGTGTGTGTGTGCGTGTGTGTGTGTGTGTGTGTAAGGTCTGTGTTTGTGTGTATGTATGTGTGTGTGTGTGTGTGTGTGTGTGTGTGCGCGTGTGTGCGTGTGTGTGTGTGTGTGTGCGTGTGTGTGTGTGTGTGTGTGCAGGACTTGGCAGCATGTTTGCCTAAGAGGAAGACGCTCTCAATAAGAATGTGATTAAGGGTTTCCTCTCTCAGCACGATGTTATCAGAGATTCATGTGATGCAGTTCAGATCCAGGGTGAAAAGTCCTCAGTTGAGTGTGTGTGTGTGTGTGTGCTTGTGTGTTTGTGTGTGCGTGTGCTTGTGTGTGTGTGTGTGTGTGTGTGTGTGTGTGTGTGTGTGTGTGTGTGTGTGTGTGTGTGTGTGTGTGCTTGTGCTTGTGTGTGTGTGTGTGTGTGTGCGCGCGTGTGTTTGTGTGTGTGTGCGCGTGTGTGTGTGTGTGTGTGTGTGTGTGTGTGTGTGTGTGTGTGTGTGTGTGCGCGTGTGTGTGTGTGTGTAAACAGAGATGAGGAGGAGGCAGGGTTTTTCTTGGAAAGCAGGTTTTTTTTTCATTTATTCTCATTTATTTACGGCCCTCATAGTACTTACAAAGCTATATTATGACATCTATAGGTTGAACATTTGACACTATTCACCTGCATTCTCTCGCCTTAATTATTAAAATATTTCCCTGCTGCTTTTGTCTACCAAGAAATGTTAATACAGCTAAACAATTAAAAATACATCTTAGCCATGCTACTTCGACTGCATTACGGCTTTAAACCTGCAGTGTGTAGAATTTTGGGTTTTATTTCCTAGCAGATTTTGTAGAAAGTAATTATAATATCCATAAGTACATTTAATTTAGTGCATAATAGCTGAACATTTTTTTTTATTATTATTATTTTTTCCCTTAGAAAGGGTCTCATATATGTCCATATTTCTGCATATTTTGGACCAAGGCCTAGTGCCGCCATCTTGAAAGTGTCATAGTTGGTATGTCATCAGGTGCATTGTTTAAAATGTAGAATTGTTCTTGTCCTTGAAGGCCACTGTAGCTTCTGTTATTATTCAAAAGGGTTGGGGTTACCCAGGGAGCGTTGCATTCTAGAACTTTGTAGAACTTTCTTGATGATGTCATATTACACATTGCACCTTTAAAGAGGCACTGTGTAATATGAGATCATCAAGAAAGTTCTGCAAAGTTCTAGAATGCAACGCTCCCTGGGTAACCCCAACCCTTTAGAATAATAACAGAAGCTACAGTGGCCTTCAAGGACAAGAACAATTCTAAATTCTAAACAATGCACCTGATGACATTCCACAAACATGGATTCCTCCATAAGACTTGCCTGCTCAATGTACAAAATGTTATATTAATATTTGTAATTCTCCGCTCAGGAGGATAATTCAGATTATTGGCAGAGGTGATTTTACACCAATGAGGACATATTTATGAATGAGGATATTGATTTTAGCTAATAAATTACTTAAAATGTTACACAGTGTCCCTTTAAGTCTAACTCTGTATTTCATCTCAGTGAGGACCTCCCTTCTTTTCTGAGCTCTGAATCTTTACTTTTCTTGAATCCAATCGGAGTGGTTATGTCCTCCAGCCTTCCCTTTGCTTCTTGGCTCTCCGGGGCCTCCATGTCTAAACTTAAATAAACATTCCTGCTCTGGGATTTCATGCCCAACCTGGTTTAGATCACTTCAAAATGTTTCTAAAACCCTGAAAATCTACAGTACAGAATGACTAAAATGATCCTTTCCACGGTCAGTTATCTTTCAAGACCAATTAACCCTCTGACATATGTTTCCCAGATCCATTTCAAATGTACAATTTACTTTGCTGTTATTTTAATGGCTAGAACAACTGTATCTCAATGTCAAACTGTGTCTGTGTGTGTGTGTGTGTGTGTGTGTGTGTGTGTGTGTGTGTGTGTGTGTGTGTGTGTGTGTGTGTGTGTGTGTGTGTGTGTGTGTGTGTGTGTGTGTGTGTGTGTGACTGTGTGTGTGTGTGACTGACTGTGTGTGTGTGACTGACTGTGTGTGTGTGTGTGTGTGTCCTGCATGTGTGAAATCGCGGGACCAGGCTGTAATTACAGGCAAAGCAACAGTGTGCTATCTGATAGCTTCATGTCACTCGTACGCCAAAGAACCCGAAACTGAATGGAAATAACTGGGCCCTAAATGCACATTAGAAAAGTGAATACAAATAAAGAAAAAGACCTAAGACATGTACATAGTATTTATTGCTTTATTTTAGTGTTTGCACTCAGAATCTTGCATCTATCATAGCTGTGTATTAAAGGAATACTTCACCCATACAGAACCAGCGTTCTATCATTATAAAATCACTATTATAATATAATGAATGAGGTTTTTCTTCCCTCAGTCTTCCCTTGGCCCAGCTGTCCTGTTAATCCTAACCCTTACTGTGATGTCACAAGAAGGAAACTGTAGGGTTAGACAGTGAGACCATAAAACACTCTTTCTGCCTTTTCTCAGGCTAAGATGATCCGATTTTTTTTTTTTTTTTTGCACATTTATACTAAATAGGATCTCCGAGTTCAATACACCTTCATATTCCAACCGGTGAAGTAGGTCTTTAATAACCGGGGCATCTCTCTCTGTGTCACAGGAGCTGGACGTCATCCCAGATCTGATGGGAGGAAACACCAGCTATCTGTTAACTGAGTGGAACTACATCCAGCTCTCTGTAAGTTCACATTTCAAGCACTAACCAACTCTCTCTTTTTTTTTAAGATTATTTTTTTGGCATTTTCAAGCTTTATTAGATAGTACAGAGTTGAAATGGGGAGACAGACAGAGAGAGAGAGAGAGGGGGGATGACCTGCAGTAAAGGTCCACAGGTCGGATTTGAACTCGCGACCACTGCAACGAAGGCCGTAGCCAATATGGTACACGCTCTATCCACTACGCCACCGGAGCACCCCGTCTAACCAACTTTCTTAAGAAACGAAAAACATGTCCTTGTTAAATATTCATGAAATGTGCAGGCCAAAGCAGGGTCTAGGTTTACTAAAAGCTTCTAGCATTATTCTTATCCTGCCGATGATCACAGATAAACCGTTTTTGGATTTCCTTTGTGTCTGCAGGTCAATCCGTCTTGCCTGTCCGAACTGGAATCCTTACTGACTGTTTTGGAGGCTGCGAATCGGGCTCCACTCCACCCGCTAGTCGTAATTTGGGTGAGTTTTCAACCTTACATTACATGTCATTTAGCAGACGCTTTTATCCAAAGCGACTTACAACTGGAGCACACATTCATACACCGATAGCAGCAGCAGCTACCACACAGGGTGCTGGCTAACTATCAGGAGCAATTTAGGGTTCAGTGTCTCTTTGCCCAGGGACACTTGGACATGTGGCGGGGAGACGGGGGATCGAACCACCGACCCTGTAGTTGCGGGTCGATCCACCCTATCCACTGAGCTACAGTATAGCATCCCTATGAGATAGCCACAGCTGGGCTTTGAGCTAAATGTCAGCGTAGTAGAGGATGAATTGGACACATTTAAATATTGGCAAATTTTGTACCAGATTTCATGGAAAATTCTTCCAAATGCATTTGTCGCTGGATTCTGTAAATGTGGCCGCTGTAGCTGTTGTCGGTCGGCCAGATTTGTTAACTAGCAAAACGGAATGAGTGCATCACGAGTGCATTACACTATCCTGTATCAACTGCACAGCAACTCCTATGTTACAGCAAGAAAAATCTTAATTTCTCAAATTTAGTTAAAGGCTGCCTCACTTTTTTTTTTAAACTTGGACTAGTGGACAAAAGGCCCACACAACTGGGAACGCTTGATGTTTATTCTGTGATGTAGAGAGAATAAACTCAACCACTGACACTAACTTAATAAAGAGGGACTGTAACACACACACACACACATAGCATTACTGGATTCAACCACAGCCTTGATTT
The DNA here is from genome assembly GCF_949987685.1 of Ammodytes marinus. Classification (NCBI taxonomy): domain Eukaryota; kingdom Metazoa; phylum Chordata; class Actinopteri; order Uranoscopiformes; family Ammodytidae; genus Ammodytes; species Ammodytes marinus. Next base: position 30,252,349 of record NC_137217.1, read on the forward strand.
GTGTTCGGTGCCTCGGCCAGTTGTTAGTCAAACACACACACACACACACACACACACACACACACACACACACACACACACACACACACACACAGCAGGATTCATTAGCACAGGATTACATTGTCTCCGTCACGCCAGAACAAATGTAAAATCTGTGTAAATAATTTTCTCATTACTTTTTTTATTCCTCTCTTGTTATTCTATGACTTCTTCAAGTTCATGGCTGTTTTGCTTCAAACACAACAGGGATACAGGCCTCACTGTCGTCCTGAAATTGGGGGCGGCAGTGGCGAAGTGGGTAGGGAGATCGCCTCTGGAGTGCAGGGTCGGAGGTTCGTTCCCCCGTCTCCCCGCCACATGTCGAAGTGTCCCTGAGCAAGACACTGAACCCCAAATTGCTCCCGATGGTTCAGAGAGCGCCTTGCATGGCAGCTACTGCCATCGGTGTATGAGTGTGTGTGTGAATGGGTGAATGTGGTAAGATATGTAAAGCGCTTTGGGGCTGAGAAAATCGGCTAGAAAGCGCTATATAAGTCAAGTCCATTTACCATTTGGTTTATACCTTAAAAAGGAAGCACAGGTAATTTAGATTTATTTACATCAATGCAACAGGAACAGTGGTTTCTTCACTCATTGGCATGAGTCCTATTTTATTTTTTATAACCTTTATTTATACAGGTAAATCCCATTGAGACCGGAGACTCTTTTCCAAGGGAGACCTGTTCCCTTTTACACGTTACCATTCACACACACATTCACACACCGATAGCAGCAGGCTAACTATCGACATTCACAGTCCTGATGAAGCTGTAATACAACAGACAAGGAAAACGTACATTTATATTGATAGGATAAATAGATACACTTTAATTTCGTTAATCTATTTTTTTCTCTCCTTGTGAACGTGATTTTCACTTTACAGCTGAGAAATAATAACTCTTTGAGGAAGAATTATATTGAAACCTTAGAGTGTTTGTATTTTGTTTTCCTCATAGTAAACCAAAGGAATAAGCTTTCGGGTTAGGTATCCAATATCCCTGTGAAAACATGTAAGGCAAGCTTCCTAGTCAAGTTTTTTATCATCAGACCTTTCCACAAATACAAAGTCAGTGAGGTAATAGGGGTCTCCCGTGGCTGTGTGTGTGTGTGTGTGTGTGTGTGTGTGTGTGTGTGTGTGTGAGAGAGTGTGTGTGTGTGTGTGTGTGTGTGTGTGTGTGTGTGTGAGAGTGAGAGAGAGTGTGTGTGTGTGTGCGTGTGTGTGTGTGTGTGAGAGTGTGTGTGTGTGTGTGTGTGTGTGTGTGTGTGTGTGTGTGTGTGTGTGTGTGTGTGTGTGTGTGTGTGTGAGAGTGAGAGAGAGTGTTGGTGTGTGTGTGTGTGTGTGTGTGTGAGAGAGAGAGAGAGAGAGTGTTGGTGGAGGTTAAGCATGATGTGTCTCGGTATCATTTCCCACACTATGAATGAACTTCTCCTCTGCATGTTGGTGAATACAAGACATCTGGCTCGGGACGGATTCAGTTTCGTTGAAGTACACGTCCTACACAAGGAAGCCAAAAAAACGTTTCACTTTTTTTTCCCACTTGTAAAAATGTCACCTGTAGTCCACCGTAGATCCCTTGATGGGCCTGGTGTGGCTGTATTGGAAACCCTACACCTCCCGAGAGAGAGAGTGTGTGTGTGTGTGTGTGTGTGTGTGTGTGCCACTGACACAATTGTAAAATGATGTGAGAGCCCACGGAGAAATAAATATACCTAAAAAAAACTGATCAAACATATTTAAAGGTGCTGCAAGGAACTTTTAAATATTTCTGAAACAGTCTCATTTTTCTTCTGATGATCATAAATTACATGTAATAGCAAACGAGACCATCAGTGCAAATAATGCTGTTTTGATATAGTTTTTCTTAATGCCTTTGTCATGGGTATACGCTCAACCAGGAACAACAGCTGGCGTAGTAAAAACACTACCGCTTTTGTCCTAAGGGGGTACAAGAATTAACAAAAACTGAAAAAAAGTTCCTCGGAGCATCTTTTAAATATTGTCAGAAAGGGCCTGTTTACGTACTTAAAATTTTGGATAATTGACCTTTTCAACTTCTCAGAGCAAGTGCCAAAGCAATGAGCAGGTAATACTGAAGAAATAAACCAACAGAGGTCCAAACAAGCCTCAATCAGTGGGGATGTCACGCGGCATTACTCTCACTCAAGGCCCTGCTTTCTTATGAGTGAGTTTTCAATAAAGAGTGAAAGAACACACACACACACACCCACACACACGCACGCGCACACACACACACACACACACACACACACACACACACACACACACACACACACACACACACACACACACACACACACACACGGATGTACACATGTAAACACTGAAGCAGGGTTTTAGTGGGATTGGCTCCCTGCCACACGAGGACAACGGCATGTCAAGAGTTCCCACAACTCCCACTGTCAACATGTTTATACTCTATTTTATTCTATCTTTTATTCTACTATATTCCTTACCGATCTGTTTTATTCTATCCCCTATGTTATGTTATACTGTAGGGGAGAACGGGGTTGGTAGGCACACTTTTTACTCAATATAACATATATAACATCTTTCAATAGTCATTCCTACATTTAAATTGAAGCTTAAGATGTTGGCTTGCAAGATGTGTATCACTCTCAGTTTCCAACTTGTTTTAATAAAGAAGAAATTAATCATCAAAGACACCCTGACACATTGTGACAACCAACCCCATCAAGGGGTCGGTTGTCTGTTTCTGTTCTGTTATAGAAATGATAGACACAACCTAAATATGTGGTTTGCAGCCTCTCTTGTAAAATTTTATAAAACCTGGCATTTCACTATTACTGTAGCTGATTTAAATTATAAATACATTCTATATATATATATAAAAAAATCCTAAATTGCATCTCAACAAATATCTAGAATACATCACATAGATTATTATATCAAATTAACAAGACCAGAAAACAAGATGAAAAGTAAGTGCATTTTTTTTTTATATATATTATTTTCTGGCATTTTCAAGCTTTATTAGACAGTACAGAGTTGAAATGGGGAGACAGAGAGAGAGAGAGAGAAAGAGAGAGGGGGGATGACTTGCAGTAAAGGTCCACAGGTCGGATTTCAACCCACGACCACTGCAACGAAGGCCGGAGCCAATATGGTACGCGCTCTACCCACTACGCCACCAGAGCGCCCCAATTTAGTGATTTTTTTTAAAGCAAGCAAACTATCCTGTGTATCTAAACAGATCAAACACAGTTTTCTTTACTTGCCCCCGTCTGACCTGATTTCACGGTCACGTTGAAACGTGTGTGAACTCGCTGTGGGAAGTTGTGACTACCTGGAAACGTGAAGCCAACCCCCGAGTTGTTCACGCGTGTTATTTTGGTTCAGCGCCAAAAAGGTTTTCACAAGGCAAGGCAAGGAAAGGCAAGTTTATTTATATAGCACAATTCAGACACAAGGCCATTCAAAGCGCTTTACAGAGGCAAGAAATACATCAAGATTAAAATACAGCAAGTATAGAATAATAGACATTAGAAAAGTGAACGTAAAATATGACTTTTTGTAAACAGGACATGGGGGGCAGTTGCTAGATTCAAGTCAAAGTTTTATTTTTATTATCAGTTCTGATATATGCAAGACATACATCAGAGTCAAAATGGCGTTTTATCTCTGACCCACGGTGCAATAGGAACGATAGAAAATAAAAAAAATATATAGAGAAGAATAAGATAAACAAACAATATTTACATGTTCATTTCATTTCATTTTTTATTTTATTTCAGACATATCAAAAACAATACAAAACTAAATGAAAAGCACAAAAATACAACAAACAAAATTTATGTTTAAAAGACTTCACAAAAAGAAAAAAAAAAGAAAAAAAATTATCTGTATTGATGTGACATGCCCGAAAAGGAGCAGGAAGAAGACATTAGATACATTCTAAATACAAAGTAGTGCAAGGAACTTTTTTTGTACAATATAAAACAGTTTATATAGAATAGAAAGTCAAAAGTAGATCAGTTACATTGAAATGTGCAATGTGCAATGTAATGAACAATATTTACATATAACACACGTAGCCCTGT
>NC_137217.1:30258967-30288967 GCF_949987685.1 Ammodytes marinus
GTGTGTTGTGCAGTATTTGTTTGAAGCTTCGTAAAACCTGGTCTAAAATACAGTAGTTAAAATCAATATATGATATGAAAGTTGGCTGACTCTACAGGCTTTTACCAAAATCTGATTGAAAAAAAAATATAGATATATATATATTATAAAACATACAGCAGTTAAAAAAAACTGCTTCTCCACTGTCTAGACTGTTTGACATGTCTGTGTGGTCGTGTATCAAACGGGCTCCATGGCAACAGTCATTGTTTTCATAGAACTTTTGTGCAAAGAGAACTGGCCGTGATTGGTTTAAAACATACTTATTGTGTCATAAGAACCAGAACATATAGCCCAAAGCTTTATCTAAACAGAATTCCTGTAAAGTTTATCAAGCTTAAATGACAATGTCTTTCATTTGGATTGATAAATATGCCTATAACTCTTTTCACATGCTTTACTATCATGCAACTGTCTCCCCAAATTATAGAAGGATTTTGTGGATTTGGGTTTACAGGGACTGTTGAACTAAATGCCAAAATGTATAAACAGAATGCAGAGGTGTATCAGGTCTAAAGCTTGGTGCACATTAACAACTGCAAGTGTAGGTTGAAACATCCACAGTTTGGCTGTATGTTTTGGGGAATCGCTGTGTGAGTGAGTGAGTGAATGAGTCAATGAGTGAGTGAGTGAGTGAGTGAGTGTGTGTGTGTGTGTGTGTGTGTGTGTGTGTGTGTGTGTGTGTGTGTGTGTGAGTGAGTGAGTGAGTGTACTGTAGTCATCAGGGTGGATGCGGTTGACCTGAAATCCATAACTGACTGCTCCGTAATTACAAGATTACATAAGGTCGAATTATTCTCCCAGTAAAAAGTGAGAAATGTCAGTAATCATGCTACCAAAAGAAGTGTGTGTGTGTGTGTGTGTGTGTGTGTGTGTGTGTGTGTGTGTGTGTGTTTGTTAGAAATGTCAGGATTCATGCTACCAAAAGCTGTCAAGTCAAATCACAACATTTGGGGCTAGACGTGCAAGGAATACTGTAGCTATGAGGCCAAATGTTGCATATTCATTGCATTGTTGGCCGTAAAATTTAAAAATCTAGATTTATGCCCATGACTGACTAACACTGGTGTGATGAATGAGGGTTTCTTGGCAGGCGCATCACTTCACAAATCATTTTGTATAAAAAGCCTCAATGCCTTAGGAGAGAGGATGTCTATTCAACTCAGTTTTTTTTAAGAAAGGGACAGTGCAAATTAATAAAACACATGATCATACAAGGGTTAAAAATGCCAGAATTACCCAAAAGGCAATTTTTTCATCTGTAGTCCCCTGACATCGGTTTTAAAAGAAAATACAATTAAACAAGGTAAAAAAAACAGCAACATAAACAGGACGGAACATGTCTGCGCAGGTTGTGTGTTAATTCACTCCGAAAGCACTCCAAAACTTGAAGGATTAGCCGGACGAGAAGGTTTGTCTGTGGTCAGTGAATCGGCTTCATGCGTTTTGGTCACATGACGTATGTAACAAGGGCTTTCTTAATTAGAACGATATGCTTTTGGTATTCCTGATGGAGTGAGGCATGTGTGTCTGTCTGCTTGCCGGTTCCACACATGACTTTGATTCGAGCTATCGGATGTTTCGGACATCATGGTTCTATTGTGAATTATGGAGATTAATGTCGTTAATTAGTCTTCCTGTCTGGAGAACACAGGGAAGGGAGCGGACAGAGATTATGTGTGTGTGTTTCACCATGATAAAATGCCTATCGTTATCGTTGATATAGTGGACACAGCCTTGCATAAATCACTGTTAGCTTGTTGTTATAATGAGAATAATTCTTCACAGATGGTTGTCTTCATACCTCAAGATGCTAGCCAACTAACCTTTTTAATATCGGCCGCACAGTATATTAGAAATATTGCACACAAATAATATGTTTGTATTTATTAATCTGGCTGCAGGCAATAATGCACACATAGTAGGCATGTAATGGCACTCAGTTAAATTAGTGAAAGAAGGGGGCGCCCTTAGCTCAGTTGGTAGGGCGTCCCCCCCATGGGCCTCGGCCAGCAGCGGTCGTTCTCTTCATGTCACTCCCCTCTCTGCCCCATTTCAACTCTGTCTCTACACTGTCAATAAAGCATAAAAATGCCCAAAAATAATATCTTTAAAAAAAAAAAAATTGTGAAAGATACTTTTAATCTGTATCAATGGCTTTTTGTACCTAAAAATGCATTGTCTATCTTATCTTGTATTTGTATTGAGGGTCTGTTGCTTCAACTCAAACACAAACAACTTCAAACTTCACCCTCTGGATGTTAAAAATGTTGAATTTACGGCCAAAATTCCTGAGTTTTGCAGCTTAGTCAAACAGACAAAATAAATGACGTGTCGTGTCTTCCCTCACAACAAAACAGTCTGGATTGCATTTTCTGTTCCATGCAAAGAAAGGAATTGCCGGGAAACAGGTTGAATTTTCCCTGTCTGGAAGTCTCAAAAATCCCACTGAAAAACCTTTTAGTTATGCAGCTTTCCACAGTTTTTGACCCATTTTTCATGTGATATTTGACAGTTCACTTACCCTGCATTTCAAATCACATACTTTTGCTTTTTTACTACACTACATACTAAAGTACAGAAGAGTTTTAGGGCCACGGGAGAGAGAAGAAAATCAGATAAGGAAGATTTTCTTTTCACTATGTCAAGAAATGTCTAGAATAAAGACGAATACTCCAAAATGCAATTGGAGTTAGTGGGGCATTTATGTATTTTCAGCATACTACAATTGACTTGCATGTATTGGGACATCCTAAATCTTTTTCTGGCGTACTAAATAGTATAGAAGGATGGGGATTGGAACGCAGGGTTTGTAACGATAAAGATTCTGTGTTAGCTTCAATACACCATTAGCCATTTTTCATTAAAGAAGTGTTTATCCATCGTAATGCAAGTTTGTGATTGTGTGTTTGGATTTGAATTCTTCCCTAATTGAAGTGTTTACGAGCTTCAGCAGCGGACAGGAATGAGATGAGAAATGCCTGAGCTCATTATGCGACTCTACATTGACTACAAAGCAGCTCCACATCGACACACACTCCCTGCGTTCCAAATCACATACTCTTTCTTTTTACTGCACTACATACTAAAGTACAGAAGAGTTTTAGGGCCACAGGAGAGAAAAAAAAATCAGATAAGGAAGATAATTTTTTTCAGTATGTCGAGAAATGTCAAGAATAAAGAGGAATACTCCAAAATGCTATTGGAGTTAGTGGGGCATTTATGTATTTTCAGCATACTACAATTGACGTGCATGTATTGGGACATCTTAAATCTCTTTTTGGCATACTAAATAGTAGGGAAGTATGGGGATTGGAACGCAGGGACGGTTGTGGTTTCTGACTTTGGGAGAGAGTTTATCATGTTGTCAAGCACTGATGAAACTAACGCCGTGTCTTAAAAGTTGCCGAATTATTGCCTCAAAATGTCCAAACCACAAAACTACATTAGAGAAAAGTTAATGGAAACGGGGAGCAGTGCAACCTGTGTTTGTTCTCAGCTCTGTCAGTGAGGTTGGCTTAGCTACTTTTGAACCAGATGCTTCTTGTACTATAATGCTTTCTCTGACTGTGTGCAAATGTGATGTTGTTTTCACCTCACAGGAAAAACGTGAGACAAATTCAGGCTGATGTTAAAGACCTACTTTACCGGTGGAAATGTGCAAAAATTTGCAAAAGATTTAGAAATCGCTTCATCCTAGCCTGAGAAAAGACAGAAAGAGTGTTTTATGGTCTCACTGTCTAACACTACATTTACCCACGTGTAACATCACACATGGGAAAATGTAGTGTTGGGATTAACAGTACAGCTGGGCCAAGGGAAGACTGAGGGAAGAAAAACCTCATTCAATATATTATAATAGCGATTTTATAATGATAGAACGCCGGTTCCGTATGGGTGAAGTATTCCTTTTAAGTGTTGCGCAGCTGCTCTATAGGTTCGATGAACAGACACTGAACAGTCTGGACTGGTGAATATGTATAGTTGTCATAAAATAAAAAATCAAGGAAAAAATACCATGTTTTATGTGACTTTTATGTTTGTAGGTAAAATGTATTGAAGAAAATACATCAGTAATATTGTTAATTGCTTATAAAAATATCTCTACATAAGAAAAAAACTGAGATTTAGTTTGAAGTGTAGATGCAACTCTGAACAAACTAACTGCAGAAACCACATTTAATTAAAAACAAATCTTGAATGCTGCTGCTGCTCTAATTTAAGCTAAATAAAGAGTAGAGTTTGTTTGTCTCACTGGGAACAACACGAGGTAAACAAAACAAAACAAAACAATGTACAATCCAGAGCCCTAACCTGTGACCATGTGAGCTGTGACTACTGTTACTATGTGTGTACAAATTACTAGATGTACTCCGTCATTATCACACCGCTGCGGTTAGGCCCTTGAGGAAAGGAACTTAACTCCCCGCTGCTTCGCTGAATGCTGCTCAGTGGTCGACAGACAAATCAGGCTTCGGTTGCACTGAAAAGGACTTCTAAAGGTGTGAGGGTGTGTGGCCGCGAGGTTAGGAAAAGATCACAGTCATAAGGAAACAACTTTAAGACATGGAAAACGGGTGGTCCTTTGGTAGTGTGAGCCTAATGTATAGCATTGTGTTTCACTTCAATTACAATTTGCCTTTCCGCACTTCCTGAGATTAGGGATGATGGGTGATGGGTGATATTCTCACAGTGTCTAACATAATATTGTCGTTTAATCACCATAGTAATGCTTTAAACACTGGGGCGGATGAATAAGAAAGAGGGAAGTTTGTTGAATATCAGGGAGCTATTGTCGAAAAAACTGAACTGGGTACATACAGCTCTGGAAAATATTAAGAGACCACTCCAAATGTTCAGTGTTTCTCGTTTTACTATTTATAGGCATATGTTTGAGTAGAATGAACATTTTGGTTTTATTCTATAAACTACTGACAACATTTCTACCAAATTCCAAGACATTTGTTGTCATTAAGAGCATTTCCATAAAGTTATGTGGAGATGAAGATTGAAGAAAAATCCAGACTGGTCTCTTAATTTTTTTCCGGAGCTGTATTACCGGTATTAGAAATGTGCTGGTTTTCGGTTTAACTTTGTATCAGTGAGGCTTTGAGTCAGGTGTCTTATTAAAATAAAAATAGTATTTGTGTCTAGATGCTTACTTTATTGGAATGAATTGCAAAGTTCAGACTGCCCTTACCAAGTCATGCTGCCATAGTATTATATATAGGCTATTTTAACCTCAGTGGCATGTCTCTGGAAATATTTGAATACAGTAGACATTTTACAAATACAGATTTTGTACACATCTTAAAAGAATACAGTTCACTTGGCTCTCTTTTTAGACAACCGTACATATGCAATTTGATTTTTGATTCCATCTGGACAAGACTTGTTAGCCGTTCGTTCCTGTATCATATTTTCTGATGCCTTCAATTTGCCAGTAAAACAACGTATGACATCAATACTTTGTGTATTCTCAACATCTTGGTTCGAAACCTTGTTAAAGATAATCCACTATAAACTCTGAGTCCCCTTTTGTTCCTCCCTGAAATGATTTCATTCTCTCGCTTTGACACGACTGTTTGTTGTCAACTTGCACACCAGTGAGAAGAACAACCATGGAGAGCATTTTAAGTGTCCCGTCCCTTGCCTCTCATTATGTACCACTCTCAGGAATTGTTGGAAGCACCCACCTCTTCGGAAAAGTACAAGCCATTTGGTATATAATCTAATTCTAACCTCTGACAGTTAAAATGTATGAGCACATGGAATTCTGTTTGTCCCAAAAAACTGTTTGGAGGGGAAACAAACGATCCACCTCATTGACCTTTACTGATGTCTTCTTGGATAAAAAAATGTATTTTCTGAAACGAGGCCTGACGTTTGGTTTTCGCGTTATTCCGAGTAACACCCAACAGCTGAGGCACAATGCATCTAGCAGTGAGTGTGTCGCCGTGTGTGCCACTTTCTCCTCATCAAGTCGGAGAGAGAGAGAGAGAGTGAAACGGAGTCACGGACAATGAACTGCAGTCTCTCTCTCTCTGAAAGGGAAATGTGATCAAAGCACTTCTTTCTAGAGTCGTTTTCCATTTGTGTTGTTACCTCGCCGAGATGCCCACAAGCCAAACATCACCTGCGATAATGTGTGAAACAAAAACCTCAAACCTCAATCTAAAGATTTTGAGCTGAGAATATATGGAGACACCGGATCCTCATTTTCCCTGACACGATGTTGTGCGAACGGTGACGGTATTGGCTATCAGTGTCTGCAGCAGCGGCGGCCATAGGAAGTGTCATTGGATCCCTCCTCACACAGGGTCCTGGCGACTTGTCATCCGCTGAAAAGGGAGTTGTCACGGTGATATATGGGTGTTGTAATCCCCGCAGTGAGAGCCCTGATGTTTACCCAACCCCATATTTCCTCCTTTTTCTCAAAAGAGCCCCCGACCGGGAATCCTAAACCTGAGAAGAGATTAGTCGGCCGGGAAGAAAAGAGAAAGAGAGAGAGAGAGACAGGAGAAAGGGAGGGGAGGGGAGGAAGACAAGAGAAAGAGAGAGAGACAGGAGAAAGGGAGGGGAGGGGAGGAAGAAAAGGAGAGGACTCTATGGGTCTATTCTCCTCTACCTGTTCAGATCAGGGCTCTGAAAGGCAGACAGGTGAAACCGTAGACGGCCCAGTGAAGCTCTTGCTGTGACACTCGTGGAGTTGTACCCTCGCCGAGGTCAAGGTGGATCAGGAGAGGCAGTCGTCCCTTCGGTTTCACCAGACTCGTGCCTTTTCTCTCAGGCTAAATCCAACAGTTGTCCACTGCTAGGCAAGGCAAGGCAAGTTTATTTATATAGCACAATTCAGACACAATTGAGGCCACTCAATGTGCTTCACAGGGTCACGAAATACATCAAGATTAAAATACATCAAGCAATGAAATACACATTAGAAAAGTGAATACACAATTTCAAAAGGTGGATCAGGGAAGGGTTATGTATCTGTTGTTTCACCAGACTCGGGCCTTTTTTCTCAGGCTAAATCCAATAGTTTTCCCTCTGCTGAATAAACCAGTTGTCCTAATGGGGAGGCATAAGCATTGCATTGCATTGAAAGAACAGGTGAAACGTTGGGCAAAATCAGTTCACTTCAGTTTATTTTGTCATTGTTACAGAATAACAACGAAATATTGTCAGAGCAAAACAAAGACTGGCATATAGTTTTAGTTGTCCACCAATGTATATATTATTCATACATAATGTAATCTAATCTCCATGGATCAATCAATCACCCAGTATACTTTACACATGATAACTACTCATAGATCTCATAAATACCCCATAGATTCCCCATAACCCGAGAATGCTGCGGAAGATACGTTTATTTGGCACTGATTCATTGTGAGGCATGACAAACTTAAAGGTTGGTAATCACTCTGCCCATGTCATCATGACAATAATTGTGTTGGTAGAAAAGCGATGTGTTTACGTGTTAAACTTGGTAGTAAAGTGCAACTCATGTCTTAGGTCGACATGGATTTTTGTACCAAATCTCGATCCATGCCGTTATTGAGACATTTTACTCAGAATCACAATTGTCCTCATTGTAACGCTAAAGAAGAAGTCATTCAATCAAATATGTCCATACCTCGATACCAAGTTCAAACTTTGATTGTGTTGGTAGAAAGTGATGTGTCTTAAGTTATTAGGGTGACATGGATTATTGTACCAAAATGTCCATCCATGCAAAAGTTATTGAGACATTTTACTCATCACAAATGTCAACCCCATTGTGGCGCTGTAGAAGTAATTATTAATGATATCTCGATACAAGTGAAGACATTTACCGTCTAGGGGGTTGCTGGTTGAAGTCTGGGGACCACCAAAAGTCAGTAGAATTCATAATTTCTTTTTCGAATCCATGAATCTACAGCATGTCATTGCTCCATGGAATAGTTGTTGAGATATTTCATTTGGAACCAAAGTGGTGGGACGGGACCCACTGATGGACCGACTTGCCATCCCTAGAGCTCCCTAGAACTGGCAAAAGAAAAAGAGTGTTAAAGTGAGCCAGAGTTTATAAAGTCATAAACAATCAGGTTTCAACTGCACATTTCCATGACTGACTGAAATCTGGTCCTGTAGTTGATTCGCTTTAAAATGAATTACACACTCCTGGAGAAATGTTTCTAAATAAACCGCCAAGGGAAAATGATTTCTCCAGAGGTCCTTTTTTTTCTCCGCACTTTTTCTCACACTCCATCTACGGAATTGACACATACGCCGGTTATCCTGTGTAGGACGACCAAGGCAGACAGGCAGACAGGTGAAACCCTACACAAGTGAACTGAAGCTCTTGCTGTGACACCTCTGTATTCGTAAAACCAAGGCGAGGTCAAGGGGAGATCATGAATGGTGGCTGCCGTCTCTCTTGCTGTCTCCGCACACTCTCGACCTTTCTCTGAGCAAATCCAACAATTGTCCCTCAGATGAATAAGAGAGTGGTGTTATATTATCTGTGATGAAAGAGCATTGCAACCGTTAATGTGCTCCAAGAGACTTATCATCATCGCTCATTCTCCAACTGAGGAACGTTACGAGACATGTGAGATTACTAAAATGTAGGGAAAGTCCCCGACTCGGAAATGTTCTCAACGGAATCGGATCTGTCCGTTCAATACATTCATTTGACTATTCGTGATACTATTTGGCAATTAGAAAAGTGTATTGGACTTGATATTCGGCCTTCTGTAAGCACGAGAACCGTCGAAGGCTTAAGTTTAGGATTTAACGCCCTGCACGGTGTTGCTCTTTGAAAGCTCTGTGTTCTGCCTGTATTCGTGTTTACGGGTTACACAGAGGTTTGAGACGCACATGCCTCACGTAGCCGGTGCAGACAGCTGAGAATATTAAGAAAGATTAGAATGAGATTGTCTGTTCCCTGCAATGCGCAAGTAAAAAACAAACATGTCTGAGGTGCTTGCGGTCAGGGTGTTCCCCTTAATTGTTCTTAATTGTATCGCCATCTACCCGCATGGCATGATCACATCAGTGTTTTGGTTTTATCCAGGGACCACTGACTGACAAAAAAAACTAACAGCATAACTTGAAGAATCTATACATCGACTGCGGAAGTTCCAATAGATGTTGAATCAAAAAATCGACCTTTAAGGGCCAGCCCTACTAAAATCACACGCAATAGCCTTGTTGGCTAGTGTAAGTCAATGTACAGCTGAGGAGACATGTTAAATATGGAAGAAAGAAACACTGCTGATATTAAATTGCTGTTTTTAGAAGTGATGCTCAACTGAAAGAACATTAGATAAGTTAATCAAAACATTCCCGAAAAGCAGCGCAGATAAGAAATGTCATGGAAGTTCGTAAAAAGCTGTTTTTGGCCACCCCCACCTACAAGTCTGTGGGAGAGCCGGACAGATTTGGCCATGTCCTCCTCAGGATCTATTGCACTTAGTGTCAGAATAAAAAGCCAATATCCACCCTGCTCCCTTCACACTGTGTTTCCCCTGCTGTTTGCCTAAGTACTCGTCTTTGTCCCGACTTTTAAACTTGACTAAACATCCCATCCCCACTGGAAATGTGGGATGAGAAGAACTTGGCTTACACCGATGAGAATCCTGACATCTCCATACAGACGGAAGCCCGTGGATCGCTCCCCCTCCCTCCTTAAGTGATATATTTGTAGAGTGTTAGGGTCAGCGCCTTGGAGAGAATATCACTGCCGCGAACATGTGCAGCATATCAAGCCCTGATCTTCCATGCCGAGAGTGCTCCAGATGTGTGTCGGTATGTGTGAAACTTGACCGCCGGAGTTCTTCGCCCAAGGAATTAGACATACCAAAGCAGTGTTTACTCAGCTTTGATTTTCTTAGATTAAAAAGACCAGCTCTGTGGTCTGACTGGATGTGACTTGACGCAAGCTCTTTACAGACAATTTTCTGAAATTACGTCCCAATAGAGAATCAAGTGTTACAAACAGGTCGGCCATGTTTCTTATGGAAGATTAATGTAAGCCACGATTAGTTTGTAAACATTCAATCACTCAGAGGTATGGCGAAACATGCGTGTATGTTTGTTTTGCCACTTGTGTGTTTTGAGCCGTTTCTGACCACCCACCCACAGTAGTCCTGCTTTGAGTTTTTTCCTACACAGCTCTTCAGTTCTTGTCGTGGGGAAGCACGGGCTCTGTGGGGATTATGCTCTCATTTAAAACACACACACACACACACACACACACAGAGACACACACACACACACACACACACACACACACACACACACAGGCACGGGCTCTGCGGGGATTATGTTCTCATTTAAACTTTAAACGGGCCTCCTCATCATCAAATATTGTTTTTGTGGCGCTCACCTTCCTGCTCTGCTAGTGCTTTTATTTGCAGAGACCTCTTGGTACACACACACACACACACACACACACACACACACACACACACACACACACACACACACACACACACACACACACACACACACACACACACACACACACACACACACACACACACACACACGCACTTGTCTGGTTTGGGTGTGGTGGAAAATAGCTGTGGAATAGCACACAATGTATATTCAGACCAGGGAAAATACCACCAGATGCCCCAAAGTGCTGGTAAAAGTTCAACAAAGGCTGGTGAATTCATCTTCTCCTGGAGTCTCTTTGGAAAGCTTTAAAAGCACTTTGAAGACAAGTTACAATGCCAAGGATAAACAATCAATCATCTTTATTTTTTTCCCCAATAGAATAATTTTTTAAATCTGCATTTGGACCCATATGTGCTTCAACATCCATGACGTAAGAGACGAGAATGCTGATTGGCTTCCCATGGTTATGATTTTTACGGGCTACATAAATCCTTTACGGGAACATTAGGGCTCTGTGTGTCAGTGCAACTTTTTTTTACAAAATTTGAAATGGTTCGGAGACATATGGCCATTTAAATTTGTCACGTTGCTGTAGCTCCAATAAGACGTATTGACATAACATTTTGACGAATAGCTCACACCTAAAATGTGCATCATGCCATCTACAAAATGATCTAATGTACCACAAAATTATGGAACACTAAACAGGGTTGAATAAGACCGAAAGCATATTGTGACTTAGGGTAACAACATCTGCAGCTCCTCCTAAGGAAGTTTGAAGATTCATTTTTTGAATACATTTTTTGGAAGTCTGGCGAGTTTTGGGATATGGGCCCCACTGCTAAAATCAAATTTCCCTCTGCGATGGAAACCCCAATTGGAAGTTTATGAAGTTATAAATAATAAGAAGATTTCAAGGTATGAGATTCAATAACTTATGTATTGTATTCAAACACCACAAATCAATCTTGACAGTCCTGAAGTGTCGTGTGAAAATGTATATTCCCTCACAGCTACTTGTAGCAGTCCCTTCTTTTTCTCACACTCCATCTGTCAAGCCACACTGCCGGCCATATCCCCCCCCGATGTTTAGTCTGTGGTACACCGATATTTTGACAGCATTTACAAAAACACAGTGTTTCACCTCTGTTTGTATGTTTGGCTTACGGCCTACTGCTGCGATTACGATCTCGGGCTGTTTCTTAAGGGTGGAAGTGAGAGCACTAAGCCTTGGCCAGGATGTGTGTGTGTGTGTGTGTGTGTGTGTGTGTGTGTGTGTGTGTGTGTGTGTGTGTGTGTGTGTGTGTGTGTGTGTGTGTGTGTGTGTGTGTGTGTGTGTGTGTGTGTGTGTGTGTGTGTGTGCTGAAAACCCAGGTTGTAATAAATGTCTTGTTTTTGTTAAAATATTCCTGCACCTGCACCTGACCTCAGATGGCCCGGGATATAGACTAGCACTTTCCTCTCCCCTGGTTGGGTTGTAAGTGATACAGTGTGATAAGAAAGTGAGGCCTCTGTGAAGGGTGTGTGTGTGTGTTTAAGTGTGTGTGTGTTTAAGTGTGTGTGTGTGTGTGTGTGTGTGTGTGTGTGTGTGTGTGTGTTTAAGTGTGTGTGTGTGTGTGTGTGTGTGTGTGTGTGTGTGTGTGTGTGTGTGTGTGTGTGTGTGCTTGCTTGCTTTTGGGGCTCTCTCTCACCGCATGTGGGATTTTGGCATGTCCCAAGTTCATAAATCCCACCCATGCCTTCATGCTTTCATACCTCTCAAACTGAAGAGCCATTGTTCGGTTCACTGTTTGGAGGCATGTCTGTCGCTGAGATGAAATCAAACAAAGTCATCCCTCACCGGAGCTTGTTAAAAAAAAAAGTTCTCACCGAGGGGGATGCTGTGGAAATACAGACCCCCTCTAGATGTCCCATTCTTAGCGGGGTGTTTGCAGTGTCTCAAGAGGGTACACAGAAGAGTATAGCCGTACATTAGACGTGACTTAACAAACTGCTATGTTTGCCCAATGGACGGCCCCTAGACAGGATATTTTGGAAACCCACATTGAAAGAGCTCTACCAGTGTACCGTGAAAGGGTTGTGTGGCTGCGATTGTTCTCTCAATGGGCTCTGAAAAGCATTTATCAATAGAAACAGTTTGCCTTTCTCTTTAGCTGGAAAGTTTTAGGGAATTCACAGCCACACAAAAAGTAGGGTGGGATACAGACTTATTCATTTTTCCAACACTGCAAACGCCTTTTCAGATGAAGTGAGGCAGAGTGGGAGCGACACAGGTATCTAAAATACAGACACTCAGGCAACGACACTGAATACCTTCTGCACAATTCAATAAAACACATTCCCCGGCGATGCTTCATCTAAAAAAGAAGTATAATATTATTACTCAGTCGTTCAGCTGGGACACAGCTATTTTTAATATCTATGGCTGAACCTTGAGTGTCAGCATGATGCAGATAGTTCACAAAGAGCACTTTGAAAAACTCAAATCAGCACTTAAATGTGTGCGATTTTGAGGGGTTTTCTTCTTCCTTGAACTGATCTGAAACTAGCCTGGTCCCACCAGACCATCGTACTTCATTTAATTTGTACAGAAGGTCTGGAATCGCTCAATTGACAAACGTTAACTCACTTGAAGGCGGGTGTCTGTTGAAGTTTAAAACTATTGGATCTGCCCAGTGCCACTCTGGATCTGCCAACCAATCGCATAACGTTTGGTTCTGACGTATGTAGTGCGCTACAACTGAAACTGGCGCACGCCATTGATCTCAGCCACTCCCTCTGTTCGCTGATTGAACCGCCAAAAATCTGGACGGATAAAATCCTTGAATATACCGCGGACCCAGACTGACTAGTAGGCGGGCGCAAGAATCATCAAAAACTGTTGTTCCTGGTTCTCCTCACAGTCACGTAGAGAAATAGAAGAGGGACGCAGGACGAAGATTTCAATCTAGAACTTTTACTCATAATGGTGTTTTTCCCCCATGTGGTATTTCTACACTCTCTATTAGGCCTTTCACACCGCCGCAAAATCGGAGCTAGTTCTGGGCTTGTTCGGAGTTAGAGCCAGTGTTTTGGTTTCACACCGCCAGAGAGCCTGCTCCGGGCCGTAAAAACCGGGGGAACTCATACCCCAGGATTGAGCAGGGTTTGATAAGAACTGCTTGCGCGAACGGTTGGGGGAGGGATTATCCTGACCAACCAGAGCAACTCAAACCTCATGCCCGCCATATTTAAAAACACCGCTACTACGAGACGTAAACATAACATAATTACCGAACGTAGCGATCAAATTGACCGGCGAGAATACGCTGTATGGGTCCTGTTTGCTTAAGGAAGCAAAGCGAGAGCCAACAAGTGTAAAAATAAGACGTATTCGCCGCTGTTGTTGTGCTTAAAGCTAGCGGTAGCTTTAGCGTTAGCCACAAGAGCAGCGGCGTCGGGTGACGTACACACACGTTTACAGTGACGTCATGACGTTGCTCTCTTGCCGGCTCCATGGCTGTCTCCGGTCGATGTGAAACCAACCGGTTCATAACTGGGATAAGGCTGTAACCAGTTTTGAACTGACCCCAACACCAGCCTGGAACTGACTCTTGGTTCATTTTGGTGTGAAAGGCCTATAAAAGGTTTGAGTCATTCTACCACAATTCTTTGTTGATTCCAGCCTCTGTGTGTGTGTGTGTGTGTGTGTGTGTGTGTGTGTGTGTGTGTGTGTGTGTGTGTGTGTGTGTGTGTGTGTGTGTGTGTGTGTGTGTGTGTGTGTGTGTGTGTGTGTGTGTGTGTGTGTGTGTGTGTGTGTGTGTGTGTGTGTCGCTGCCGGACTGCAGTGGTGTAAAAGTTTGGGGGCTCTAATCAGACTTTTGGACTGGCCAGTAACCGGACCTGTTGCCCCCTTCTCTTTGCAGTTCAACCTCCGGGCTACTGCCTGTCTTCAATGATGCACGGAGGGGAGTCAGTCAGGGGCAAACAGGACCACAATACCCGCTTTGGGACGAGCTGTCATGAGCCCTGAAACCCTATCCCCTCTCCCCTCTCCCCGGCCCGGGCGCTGGGTGTTTTGAGCTGTATTGTATCATTAGGATTCAAACACAGGTCATTTGGGGAGAGTTTTTTTTTTGTTTCTGAGAAATTACTTCATCTATGAAAGAGCAGAAGTCACTGTAATGCTCAGTGAAGTGAGTGAGTGAGTGAGTGAGTGTGTGTGTGTGTGTGTGTGTGTGTGTGTGTGTGTGTGTGTGTGTGTGTGTGTGTGTGTGTGTGTGTGTGTGTGTGTGTGTGTGTGTGTGTGTGTGTGTGTGTGTGTGTGTGTGTGTGAGTGTGTGTGTGTGTGCGTGTGCGTGCGTGTATGGCCACGTTAGGTGCGGTTTTAGCTTTTTAAAGGCCCCCAGAGTAGAGGATTGTGTGTCTGGTCTTTATTTCTAGTAATGATACTGCCCTCAAGTGGATGAACAACAACCGTTTGAACCGTAGCGCCCGCGTGTCACAGGCAAGAACACAAGGACGGTTAAAGGTTGGGATGATGAAAAGAGGCCGTTAAAAAAAACCTTCTAAATGTCCTTGGCCACTTTGGTTATGGTAGCTGCTGGTGTGACTCTAAAGACTCTTTCCAGTTCTCTTGGGGTCGGGCTGCGGGCCAAGCTTTTCCATAAGCTGTTTTTCAATTAGGAGTGGGACCTCTTGGCGTTTCATGAAGGGAACAGAAGTGGAAGCCCCTTACAGCAGCGGTAGCAGCAGTCCTTAAGGGCTGTGGGGAACTCTGGGGAAACGACAGAGTCAAATTGTCACTGTTAAAGGTCCTAATGGCCTGAAACCTTTAAGCTTCAAAGCATGCGCCGCTTCTTGTGTGGCTGCTGCACCGCTCCTCTTAGATGGAAAAGGTTGATTGCAACTCTGGCATTTAAGAGTATAGAGGGTTTTAAAGATTTGCTTATTGTGTGGTCCGCTGATGCTTTCCTGCCCCGTTCTTCCCCCAGCCCCCCCCCCGCCCCCCCTCTCTCTCTTTGCTCTGTGTTTCAAAGACCTGTCGCAGCACGGGCTTGTCAACGTCCCCCCCCCCCCCCCCCTTTAAACAGTAAGCAAAAAATAGAAGCTAATGATTGAAGTCCCATTCCATAAACTTGCGGTTGCAAATTTCGGAATAACAAGGCTGTTGCATGTGTTTGTGCATTCTTACACATGGGAGTGATTCAGAACGTTGTGCTTTTACTTACTGCCCAGTCAAATGATTATATATATCACATTGTTTTTATATTTAAACAATGCTGTCACTTGCTCAGCGATTGTAATCCAGAACACTTTTTATCAAAATCACCTAATATCTTCTCACCATCCACTACCTGTCAATAGAGTGTGTGCGCTGAAACAGAGTCTGGTGTTTGAACACAGCCACAGCTCCGTTAACAGCGATCTAAAAGCCTGGCTCAGAGCCAGCAGCCGACCAGTATGTCGGCTGCTGGCTCTGTGTGTGTGTGTGTGTGTGTGTGTGTGTGTGTGTGTGTGTGTGCGCCCAGGCAACTCGCATCGTCACAGGTAGTGTAAACATAAACAAACCTTCTCGGTAGATCGCTTACCACACCAGGTGGAAAAGGTAAAAATAATGTAACTGATCATCATGAAACTTTGCCATTTGATTATTGACATTAAGACAGTTTTGTATTGCAATTTGTTCAGATATATGAATGAATACTTTATTCCGGACTCAAAGTTCCATAGAAAAAGACAATACAAATACATGACAACACAAATTAAAATACATACAAGCATCGATTCCAATGTTTCCACAGCCCAGAGGAGAACCTTGTATCACTCTGTTTAGTGTCAGTGAGTGCAAGTATTACTTTGTTTTCTGACTGTAGGAGTCGACACATACATTTATACATGAAATTCCTCAACACAGCATGAAAGGTGGGGACATTACTAGTCACAAACAAAGAGCTAGCACTAGTCCATCTAGGAAGCTTAAGGAGATATATATGCAAATTTGGCAATATCTAATTAATTCTGCATGAATGTGCATCTCTTTAGAAAAACTAAATTGTGAAGTTGGATAAAGCCAGAGATAAAAATCTTTATTTTATTTGTACATCATATTAGTTTCCAAAGATGTCACAGAACAGGTTTTGGATAGAGCCTTATTTCCATTTTATAAATGAAAATAATATATGTTCAGGTCTTAAAAATGCTTTTTTCAGGATGTTTTTAAGAACAATTACCAACATATGAACATTTCCTTCTGTGATAACCTTCGGAATACTGCTAGGAATGATTATGGAAAGTTAAGTTGATGTAAGTGTTTTAGAAGTTGAGATTTCTGGTTTTCAGAGTTATCGAATTATTATTATTTTTTCCGGAGATAATGGGCGTGAAAGGTGGATGTACGTATGTGAGAACTATACAGACACAAACAGACATGGTGGTCTCGCCTCAATGTCAAAATCTGACTTGTCTCTTGGGCTGGGATCTCGGTTTCTAAGTAAAAAATAAAAAATGTAACTCCACCAAAAGTCCCCAGAACTCAGTCCATCTATGACTCCCATCCAGTGGTATTTTCCCCCCCTTGACACCAGTTCATATATTGTTTGCTGCTAACAGTCTCTATTTTTAAATGTGAAATCTGTCAAGACCAACTATATAAATGCCAACTGCGACACCAAGGGATTGGATGCGTCAGTTAATCGATGTAGCAGACGCTCAGTGGAAAAAAAAAAAGTGTTGTGTTTCAAAATGTAAATGCGTCGCTCTCACCCGTTTTAATATGGCATAGGTTATACGAGTGATAGTCCTTCCACTAATGCGAATAAATGATGATACTTTTGGCCGGGGAATCCTTTAAGTGAGGATTGGTGGCAGTTAATCATCGTGAAGTGGAAAGTGAGGGTCACTTACGTCTAGTAGTGGTGAAGTGAATCTCATAAAAAACAAGGGCTTAAAAAATACAATAAAATGAGATACCCCTCTCTTGCTGAAGGCACTTTAGACTTTGGCTCGTGAAGAAATGACTCTTTGTAACACATGGAGATTGATTCCCACACTGTAAACAGGTGAATAGTCGAGCTAATTGGCTCATACATCAATCAGACTAATCAGCTTGTGGTTTTCATCTGAAACGGCTTAGTTACACCTTTGCTTCAGGTAATATTTTATATCTGTCCAAACGTGATACATTATGTAGACTGCTAGAAAACCAATACATGTGTGTGTGTGTGTGTGTGTGTGTGTGTGTGTGTGTGTGTGTGTGTGTGTGTGTGTGTGTGTGTGTGCGTGCGTGTGTGTGTACCACTCATGTTGTCTCTGCGCTTCTACAGTGAGAAATATTCAGCCTCGAGTGCTTACTAATTGTGTTGGGCAATCGGTTCATCTTTCACATCGTCCAATCATGTTTAATAGGGATCGCCGATAAACGATCCAAGTGCTCAAGGGGGTTTGGGGAGAAGTTGGGTCACTACACGCAGCGCTGTCTGTCTAGGGGAGCTCTTAAATAGCAGAACCTTCAAGCTTTCTGCAAGCAACAGCATATACACTTAGCTACATGAATACACATTCATAACAGTATGTGAACATCCAAAGCTATCCCTTTATTCAAACAGATCTCTTTAAAAAACGTTTGAGTGTTGGAGCGCTCCGTTGGCGTAGTGGATAGAGCGTGTACCATATCGGCTCCGGCCTTCGTTGCAGTGGTCGCGGGTTCAAATCTGACCCGTGGACCTTTACTGCAGGTCATCCCCCCTCTCTCTCTCTCTGTCCCCCCCAGAAAAGATTATTTTTTAATTTGGTAAAGTAGTTAAAGGTTCCTTAATCGGCCATCCTATGAAAGACAATCGTTATCCGTCCCTTCAGTCGCTGACAAACAGTATGATCGCCAATCTGATCAAGCCCCAGCTCTTCTCACTAACTAGTTTCTTCATCTCCATATTCTGATGGAAGAGACACTGGCACAGCGACAGTGGAAAACCATCACAGTCAACGCTGCAGGACATCGGCTGTGATGATGACTGAGGTCTACTCTGGAGACATGAAAATCCCCTTGAAGGATCCCATATTGTTTGAGGGGGCGCAGATGTACGATGTTTGAACCCATATGCTTATGAAGAATCTCTGCATGTGTTTGTGTCTTTGCGTATTGCGTGCGTGCATGCGGCCTTGTGTGTGTACCAACACATGTATTTCTGTCTCTCTGTCATGGATGTTTGCGTGCCCCTTAACAATTCTTATTAGAAATGCTGCTTTTATTCTTCTTGGATGGTCCTCAAGTGGAAAGAAAAGCAAGGCAAGGCAAGTTTATTTCTATAGCACACAATTCAGACACAAGGCCATTCGAAGTGCTTTTACAGGGGCAAGATTAAAATACATAATACACATTAGAAAAGCGAATGAATAGAAATAAAACATTTAAAAGCTAATGAGTAGAAATAGATAAATAAAATAAAAATTGCAGGTGAAAATGGAAACGGAAAGAAAGAGACAGAAGCAAAGCGCGGGGTCAGGAGAGGCACCAGCTGTTTGTCTGTGAACTCGCGGCTCTTTTCCCCCGAGCGTCCATCAATCAGTCCACACGCTCCCCGCCGCTCTGAGCTCATATAGATTTCACTTCTGAAAGCAGTTACGATATGCAAAATGTCTTTCGAAAAAGCCTTTCGGAGTTTGTTGCTGTTGAGTAATTCTAGCCCCTTTGTCGTGCCTGTTTTCCCCTCGACCACATTTGAAGGCTTTGAGTGGCAGTTGTGACGACTTAAAGCTGTGGCACGAGTCGACGAAGAGTTCGTTATGTCGTTATTTATGTTCCACTGTGCGAGCTGCAAGCAACTACTTGATTTAATAACACTGTTTTATGGAGCGTTTATGATTCATATTTCAAAAGGACGCATATCTGCAGTGGAAATAATTCCAGGGCCCTTCAAATATTTCGGGGGGCTTAGACAGGCTTAAAAACTTTGATCCTCCTTGGTGAGCTCGATTTGGCTTCTTTTTTTTTTTTTAGCTTTTTTTTTTTTTTTTTTTGTGTGCCAGCTTGAGCGTTTTGTTCTGCTTATAAGGAAAACAGACCCCCTTTTCTAATACCGTCATTAGCTGTGGTTTAATGAACGTAGCTGTCTTCAATATGCACCAACATATACCCCCGGTGGTTCTCGTGACTTTCTCAGGGTCTTTCTCATCATCAATGCACTTGGATTGGACGGTAATCGGCCGATGATCGTCACATCTATCATCATCCCCCTGTGGCTCTTTTCAGCAAAAACGTTCCGTGTGAAGGTGCAATTGCTTTTAGATAACAATCGGAGGAATGCTTTCATCTGATTGCTCACGGTGTAAACAAATGATAAGATGCAATCAGAATTTGACTAGAACACTTTGATTTCACGCTCGCTGTACCCCCCACCCACACACACACACACACACACACACACACACACACACACACACACACACTGATGATCCTATGCATATTCTCTGGGAATATGTAGACAACGTTGCGCTATCGGCAAGTATTTGTTGACTGCTTACAGATGTACTGGCCCATCTCATCGCCCTTGTAGTACTAGTGATTAAGCCAATGACTTTAGTGCATCGTAAAGAAAAACAGGAAAAAGCCTCTCACTGTTTTTCCCTTCTTACTCAAATTCCTTTCTGATTCTTCAAAGGAGTTTTATTATTCAATTGGAAAAATAAAATAAATGAACGTTAAGAAAGATATTCTAGATGCTGACAAACACAAAGAATGCCTCTGCAACCCATTTAAAGCATCATCATCATCATATTTGGATTCCATCATTTTCTTCAATCAATCCCCCGTGTTGCTTTAATCAATGAGAGAGAGAGGCTTGCACACGCACACACACACACACACGCACACACACACACGCACGCACACACACACACACACGCACACACACACGCGCACACCCACACACACACACACACACACACACACACACACACACAGAGGCTGGAATCACTGATCTTTACTCCAGTTTTAGAGTCATTCGGTCGGTCGGTCGGTGTGGAAAAATCCATGTCATCCGACTCCCCCTCCACTCCGCTGGTTGTGATTAGGACGGATTGCTCCGGGAGTTTCTGGATCCCGGGTCTCTCACTCCCATTAACCACGCTCAGGCCCCGATTCCACGCTCTTCGCTCTCACACCTCGTCACTCCCCCCTCCCCCCTCCGTCCCCCCCCTCCCAGTCTCTGTGTCCCAGTCTGTGCTGCTAGGAGAGGAATGAATGGACTATGAGCCTGGGTAGATAGGAGTGAGCACAGACAGGCAGACAGACAGGCAGGCAGGCAGGCAGGCAGGCAGGCAGGCAGGCAGACAGACAGACAGACAGACAGGCAGACAGACAGACAGACAGACAGACAGACAGACAGACAGGCAGGCAGGCAGGCAGACAGACAGACAGACAGACAGACAGACAGACAGACAGACAGACAGACAGACAGACAGACAGACAGACAGGCAGGCAGGCAGGCAGGCAGGCAGACAGACAGACAGACAGACAGACAGACAGACAGACAGACAGACAGACAGACAGACAGACAGACAGACAGACAGACAGACGGACAGACAGACAGACGGACAGACAGACAGTGTGCCGGCCGGTGAGGGCTATCAGATGGAGGGGTAGAAAGTACAGAGTGAAAAAAGAGCCTCCCCTTGCGTTCCAATACCCATACTTCCCTACTATTTAGTATGCCAGAAAAAGATTCAGGATGTCCCAATATATGCACGTCAATTGCAGTATGCTGAAAATACATAAATGCCCCACTAACTTCAACAGCATTTTGGAGTATTTGACTTTATTCTTGACATTTCTCAACATAATGAAAAACAAATCTTCCTTATCTGATTTTTTTTCTCTCCTGTGGCCCTAAAACTCTTCTGTACTTTAGTATGTAGTGTAGTGAAAAGAAAAAGTATGTGATTTGGAACACAGGGCTTATTTCTCTCTTGTTGATCATACACTTAGCTGGACATTTTTATCTGATACATTGTTCAAAATCCTGGCAACTGAAGATATATAAGCTGTTGCAGGTCATAAATCATCACTGTTTTATCATCTTAAAAAGATATTTTTTTTAATATGTGTTGGAACTTTTAAAGCGTTCTGAAAAGACTCTTAAGCCCTCTAAAGTGTACAGTGTGTATGAGGGAGTATTCTGGCATCATCTGGTGCAAGTTCAAAATGTCAACTCTTCTTTTGCTAACCCCCTCCCATTCTGCAAATGTACAGAAGCTACGGTGGCCTTCAAGGACAATAAACTAGTTACTAAAGACGGCATCATCCACCACCGCCTCAAGTCTTTCCACAATATCAAGTGATGAGGTGAAGATGTATTTAGTTATTTATTCTAAAGTACTTATCTTCGTCTTGCAACAGGTAAAAGAGGCAGGAGAGAAATGTAAAGTGCGCGATCCAGACCTGTAAACTGTTTGGTATTGTGATATTTTAACAGCTTTTTTTCTTGCTATTAATTGTATCTTGGGAAGTTTACACTCCATCAGCCTAGGGCCGAGGCCAACGACACACAAGATAGTGTTACATTGTCCAAATATCTCAGTTTGTCCTGATCCTAAAAGTGTCTTAGACAAACTTACTGAAAAATAAACGTACTGAAAATATGAAATACATTAGCAGGAGTCACTAGCAAAACAAAACAGTCTGATCTTCATGTTTACCTGGGAGATGAAGCTTTAAAGCCCTGTCTACAAATAAGGTTAAAGTCCTGTTTGGTTTACACAGCGGGTTAGACGTTAGAGTCCCATTGAAATAGGTCAAAGTCATATTTTACATTCACTTTTCTAATGTCTATTCTATACTTGATGTATTTGAATCTTGTTGTATTGTTTGCCCCGTGTAAAGCACTTTGAATGGCCTAGTGTCTGAGTTGTGCTATAGAAATAAACTTGCCTTGCCATTCCTTGCCTTTAACCAAAACCCTCAACTGTGTATGGAAGACCCTTCTACAGGGTCACATGGAAACATTAAAATATCAGCTGGAGACTGTTTTCAACAAATTCCATCTAAAGGGCATAGTAGACAATCTGTTTTACCAAAACTAATAATAAGATCCAAGGCATTCAAAACAGATTGATCCTTTAAACAAACATGTAAGCATAATGTTTTGGGTATTTGAGTACAAAGCTAAAGTATGTGAAGCTACTTGCATAACAGGAACCAAAATCCATCCCAGGCCTTTCATATGTTATTCTCTTCTCACTGGTAAACATCCCAATTTTTTATTGCAGTTTTCAATGCTATGAACTTTTGAAGAAACTGTCCCTGCGTTCCAGTCCCCATACTTCCCTACTATTTAGTATGCCAGAAAAAGGATTTAGGATGTCCCAATACATGCAAGTCAATCGTAGTATGCTGAAAATACATAAATGCCCCACAAACTCCAATAGCATGTTGGAGTATTCGTCTTTACTCATGACATTTCTCGACATTGAAAAAAAAATCTTCCTTATCTGATTTTTTTTTCTCTCCAGTGGCCCTAAAACTCTTCTGTACTTTTAGTATGTAGTGTAGTAAAAAGAAAAAGTATGTGATTTGGAATGCAGGGCTTATTTCTCTCTTGTTGATCATACACTTAGCTGGAGAGGTTTAACTAATGATACATTGTCCCAAGTCCTGGCAGTGAAGATATATTATATAAGATGTTGCAGGTCATAAATCATCACTGTTTTATCATCTTAAAAATATTTTTTTTTTAATATGTCTTGGAACTTTTAAAGCGTTCTGAAAAGTATGTGATTTGGAACTCAGGGTGTATCTTTTAAAGTCTCAAAAAATGAAAATTGATTTTTAATGCCTGCTGCTACATCAAAAGCCTTATTAAAGTCCATGGTTACAGTTATGAAAAAGTCCAGGTATTGCATGAAGCATACATCTAAAGTGAGGAACATAGGCCCGGTGGTTAAAACTAAAGGGGAAAAAGCTCCTTGAACTTGCAGCCTCTTTGAAAGACAAAAAACAGGTCATGCTTCAGCCTCATCAAGGAAACTAAAAAAAAAATCAAAGTTTGGAGTCGCTGTATAGCCTTAGGAATAGAGTCAGGGGAGGGAGAACCATTAAAAGTGCATTTTGTAGGCGGTAGGAGGAGAAGAAAGAGATAGAGAAGAGAGGGAATCACGACAGCCAAACAACCACAACAGTAGAAATCGCCTTTTTAAAAAGAACAGACCGAGAGAATGAGAGAATGTATGGTCTCTCCCTTTAGTGTTGCGTGTGGTTTGGTGTAGATCTGTCCAATATCATGCACCATAAGTTTCCAAGTAGTGTGTGTGTGTGTGTGTGTGTGTGTGTGTGTGTGTGTGTGTGTGTGTGTGTGTGTGTGTGTGTGTGTGTGTGGGCCTTTCCTGGGTTCACAAGCTTCAGAGCAAGGCTTTGACTAACACACATTTGTAAAAGAAAGTGCCTTAATTTTGTGGGTTTTTTTTTTATTCCCTCTCCGTCCCGTTTGGAAAATTGCTTCCGTCTGTTGATTGAACGAGCCATAGAATAACATGGGATAGCCTACATGAAGAATCCTCCACCGGATTTACTCACTCACTCACTCACTCACTCACTCAGTCACTCACTCACTCACTCACTCACTCACTCACTCACTCACTCACTCACTCACTCACTCACTCACTCACTCACTCACTCACTCACTCACCCACTCAATCAAATTAAATCTTGTATATTCAAATTGCCACTCTATGTTGTGCAGTGTTTATTACTCTTAACAGCTGACTCCAACAGGAAAGCAATAGTGCTGGATTTTCCTCTCAAGAGAAGCATCCTTGTGGGTAGTTCAGACACAGTGCGGATATTTTTGTGAATGTTTCTGTTTTTCAAAGGACAGTGTGTGTGTGTGTGTGTGTGTGTGTGTGTGTGTGTGTGTGTGTGTGTTCAAGTACAATTGTCAGCTGATGCTAAATATGGAAATTTCCCCAAAGTCCTTATTTTTTTTTTTTTTACCAGTTGAATCATCAATGTTGTAACTCTTTCCTAGCAGATCTGTTTTGCAATTAATACAAGTGGAACAACATGTAACCAAAGGGAATGGGGATGGTTTAGCTTTTTGTGTCCTGATAGTTTTTCAACCGTCTGCTAACGCTATACTGGATGCTGCCTGCGGTCCCCCTGTAACTGAAACACTAGTGCACACAAGCATTCGTATGACTCAACTCTAGCGTCGTGACTATGGAGGGAATGAAGGATAAACATGAACAAATGTGTATCTGTTTGGTGGGATGTCTCCGTTTGTTATTGCAGGATCTCACTACTTAGCCGCACGTAAGGATGGGAGTGAGGTGGCGTGTTCGATATAGCGTGTCTGTCTGTAATTTTATGTTCTTACAACAAATGACCTCCCTGTGTTTTCTCTCCCTCTCTCTCTCCCTATCTCTCTCTCTCCCTCCATCCCCCTCTCTCTCCCTATCTCTCTCCCTCTCTCCCTCCATCCCTCTCCCTATCTCTCTCTCTCCCTCTCTCTCTCTCTCTCTCCATCCCCCTCTCTCTCTCTCTCTCTCTCTCTCTCTCTCTCTCTCTCTCTCTCTCTCTCTCTCTCTCTCAGGACAGCGAGCGTTGGGAGAGGTCAGTGTTGAGGGTCGCTGAGATCACGTCAGCTCTGATTCGGGAGAGAAGCCCCGCCCTGGTGGGACAGCTTCTGCAGGCATGAAGGGGGACCGGCGAAGACTGAAAAATCCCCCCCTAAAAAACGTGACTCATGAATGCTGCAGAGGATGGGACAGATGTGTTTATTTTCTGTTCTAAATGCATCTCTATATAGCAACGTTAAAGGGACACTCACAAGATTGGGTATTGCCTTTCTATGACGTTTAAGGACTTTTGAGAGACAAACTTGGAAGAAATCGAAGCAGCAGAGATCGAGATATGCCTTTTTTTTCTATTTTATTTTTATTATTTTTTTGCATAGTCATGGGAACAGACAAGCAACAGAAAAACATACGAAAAGCACAGAAATAAAATGTGAAGAAAAAAGAAAAGGTTGAAGATACTTTGTTATCATATAAATAGCTCAGGGGGTGGGGATGGTGATTATATATTTAAACTGATAGATAGACAGACAGACAGACAGACAGATAGATAGATAGATAGATAGATAGATAGATAGATAGATAGATAGATAGATAGATAGATAGATAGATAGATAAGTGTCAAAGTCTTAACTTTTGTTAAAGGCCAATGCAAAAAAAAGTGAGGGGATCCCGGTTCCATTCATTCACACACAGCTGGATGGATTTTGGTTGCTGTTATCCAGCTTGTGTGTGTGTGTGTCGCTAGCTGGATCTCGATTCAGGGGTTGCAGCCTACGAAGGCTGCATTTGAAGACCGATTGCGTCATAGCAGCGCGCAAAGGCTTGTTCCATTTGCAACAATTTGCAAGGCTCCTTCATATGCGGCCGAGAAATGTAGCCTTCGTTTCACGGTTTTGAAGGCTGCAACAGATGGATCCTTCGCGGCCCAACATATCCCAAGATTCATCACGTTTTTTTCAGAGATGGCATAAAATAAAATAAAATATAACAAAACAGCAACGTGTTGCTCCATCTTCTTAACTTTTATCTTCCTTTCTTTTTTTCTTGTACTTTTTTTTCTTTTTGTCTGGTAGGCAACTTCTTTTTCTTTTTTCCTCTGTTGACAAGGCTGTCTCCGTTGGCAGCAATCAGGGTTGCTAGGCAGCACAGGAGCGGCGAGTCGTCACGCAAGGTAACGGCTTGTTACGTAAACCGGAAATGCTCGTAAACGGAGACCTGCGGAGACCGTCTCGTTTAACAACGCTCGTTCGGCCTTCGAATCGGCCTTCACAGGCTATAGCCTTCATAGACCGCGGTCTACGGATTGGGATACAGCAACACACACGTCCTGCCCCAGTGACCTCTAACCTCCATCCATCAACAGAGGTGCTACTGCCCCGCGGCGCCATGCATGTGCTTCCTGTGTGTTCTTTAGTGCTTTTCGTTTTTCATTTATATTTATTTGTGATTATATTATCTATAATCAACCACAATTAAGGCAATGGTCTTAACAAAAATACATGTTTAAAGGTTGGTGAAGTGGCCAGTGTTTTTTGGGGTGAACCAGTGGCATTTAAAGGATGCTATTTCACTCTTTATACATTATTTTTTATTGTGGGCTTTGTTAACATCAGAGAACATAAAATATACACATGTAAAGCGATAAAATGCAGCAAGAACTACAGGTGTGAGAAACGTATCTATAAGAGTGAATGTATGTTTACTATAGCTTTACAAGTTTGGGGCATTTCTGAAAAAACACATAGTCAAACTACTGTATTGTGTGATAACCACTGCGCCAACCACTTGACAAAGCTGGTTTTGACTCCAACATTGTTATGAATGGGTGGCAGTGCTTATATTTTTGTACTTGTATTACAAACTGCTTATTTAAAAAACAACAGATATGGTATAATAAAGAAAAATCCATATTCTATCACGTTTCTTTCTGTTTTATTCAGAAATCCTTATCACAAAATACTCAAATCTTACTGCTAACTCTTAACTCACAAATTATACTAACATGTCGTTAGCCTAATAGCATAATTGCCTAAATCATATTTACTCTACTCTACTTTTACTCTACATCTACTCTACTCTACATCTACTTTTCGTTAGCCTAATAGCATAATTGCCTAAGTCATATTTTAAGGGTTATATATATAGGGTAAAGTAGATGTAGAGTAGAGTAGATGTAGAGTAAAAGAAGGGGAGGGTAAATATGATTTAGGCAATTATGCTATGAGGCTAACGATATGTGCAGTGTCTTGCTCATGGGCACGTCAGCTTCCTCCTGGCTTCTGCAAAACACACACGGCGCATTCAGACGTGTTGAAAGGAAGCGATTCCTAATCAAGCTGTATTCAGACAGAATGTGAGTGAGGTTTAGACGTGGGAGGGGATGGGATGAGGGGAGGGGGGGGTCCGGGGTCGGTGTGTCTGTCTGCGACCTCATGCATCAGTGAATCTCTTAATGAAGCGGCTCAGAACAGAGGAAAGGATCCTGTTTCCAGCTCTGAACCGGCTCTCATACCAACAGGCCTGGAGGCATTTTATTTTTCCCCCTTTTTTTTTTCTTTTTAATTTATTGAATTTTCTTTTTTCTATTGAATTTTATTTATTTACTTTTTCATATATATATATATATATATATATTTTTTTTTTTTTTTTTTTTTTTAAATATATATATTTTTGTGCTTTGCCTGATAATGGGGCAGAGAAAGTGACGATGACCTCCATGGTGATATGCGAAAAGACAAATTTCTGTCTTTTATTCTAAAATGTTATGTTTGCCACTCTGACCACAGTCGACTACATGATTTTATGATCGTCTCAGCCCTTAGATGATTTCTGTAAACGCTCTCACCTATTCATCTGACACCTCACTTCTCTTCACAGCTGACTCCCATTACCCCAATCAGTCTCATTACATACAGCCCTGTTAAAAAATTAAGAGACCAGTCTGGATCTGTTTCTTAAATCTTTATCTCTACATAACTTATTAAAAATGCTCTAAATGACAATATTTTTATTGTGAATTTGGTTGAAATGTTGTCAGTAGTTTATATTTTAAAATCAAAATGTTCATTCTACTCAAACATATGCCTCTAAAGAGTAAAACAAAAGACACTGAACTTTTGGACGTGTCTCTTAATTTTTTCCGGAGCTGTATATAAGGAGTCAAGTCACTCTCGACCAGATTGACATTGTTACCAGACCTTTGAAACACCTATATATAATACACCTATCGCATTAACCCTGCATTCCAATACCCATACTTCCCTACTATTTAGTATGCCAGAAAAATATTTAGGATGTCTCAATACATGTACGGCAATTGCAGTATGCTGAAAATACCTAGATGCCCACTAACTCCAATAGCATTTTGGAGTATTCGTCTTTTATTCTTGACATTTCTCGACATAATGAAAAAGAGTCTTTCTTATATGAGTTTTCCCTCTCCTGTGGCCCTAAAACTCTTCTGTACTTTAGTATGTAGTGAAGTTAAAAGAAAGAGTATGTGAATTGGGACGCAGGGTAAGTGTTAGGTTGTAATCTACTTATTAGACATCCTATTGTTTTATTTCTCTCCTGTCTGTATGTTTTTGTCAAAGTCTAAATGTAGATCATGCCCAAACTGCACCGACATATTTAGGAATATTCAGAATACCCAGGGACCACAGCTGACAGATATGTGACAGAGTAAACAGAGCAACATTTATCCTCTGAGATTTAAGGGGAAAGTACAAAGTCCCTTGAAAGGAAATTGCAAAAACAACAAAACCTAATTATGTTCCATTCTGATGAAACACGACAAAACAATAATGTCTGGGGATATTAGGAAACCTGATGACTAAGCATTGACTATGTTCATAAGGTGACTGCAGGATGTGTGTGTGTGTGTGTGTGTGTGTGTGTGTGTGTGTGTGTGTGTGTGTGTGTGTGTGCGTTACACATCAAAGAGTCTTTTAAAAAGTGTTGATGCCGGAACATTCTTAAGACTTCCACAAAGGCCCGGTTCACTTTGTGTGTGTGTATACGCCTCTCACACTTCCAGGTCATCTCCAGTTTCCTTCCACACACACACACACACACACACACACACACACACATACACACACACTTTTCTCCTCCGTCCCCTCCGCTGCTCCGAGGAATTCCAACTGATGATAGAAAGATGCCTCGGGCGAAAGAGAGCGAGTCTTTAGATGCCTTGTAAAGATCTCCTCACAACATATCCTTAGAGTGTGTGTGTGTGTGTGTGTGTGTGTGTGTGTGTGTGTGTTTGTAACCTCGCCGAGCGATGAAGCAAGCAGCAAGCTCATAGTGTAAAGAGGATGCAATGTAAGCATCTGGGTTTGTGGTGTTCTAAGTTTAAAAGTCGACTTTTTAATTGGTTGCCCATCTGTATTTCCTTTGCTCTTTACTGTGCCTCTGGGTGTAGTATGTTAAGAGGATAAGGCTGGCTGTATTCTGTGATTAAAAAAAATAATATATATCAACAAATCCCATGGAAAAACCAACAATGTCTGTCTTCACTACCTTCTGACTTTCCTACCATGTCTGTAACCCTAATCAGGCAGTGTTCGAAAAGCCGTACTAACGTCCTACTCATACTCATTTTGACGTCAATTTGAGTATGTGACTGTTGTGTATGCGAGTTTGTCTAGGCGAGAAATGCCCGGATGAGTACTACTACCATCCTCCCTCCTACATACTCAACATGTGTATACTACATACTGTCTACTTAACCATCGATTGTGTATGTGAGGTTCGTCGGACGGTTAACACTGAAGTATACAGAAGCAATAAAGAATTTAAAAAAAAACCTTCCATGTCGTTTGACAAGAGGCAATGCATTGTGGGGCGGTTGAGTAGGAAAAGTATCCTATCGATCCATACACAATTCTTCCCGGAAGTAAGTACTCATCCGGGCTTTTTTTTTGCCTACACAAACTCGCATACACAACCACAACATACTCAAATTGACATCCAAATGAGTATGAGTAGGAAGTTAGTGTAATGTTGGTTTGTGCTTCTTAAGTTCCA
>NC_137217.1:30293967-30298967 GCF_949987685.1 Ammodytes marinus
AACACTTGCCTTGTCTTCGGTGGGAGCCCTGTTTGTGACGCTGTGGTTAAAATCGAGTTTGATTTCAATGAATTCTCACCAGTGCCAGACATCACAGAAACTAATGTAATGTTAATGTTTGTAGCACTGGAAGTCACCCCATACAACAGTTTATTTTTTCTTCTCAATAGCAATTGAATGCATTTGTCCGTTCAGAGTTGAGGTTTTCCCCGAACCGTTGACAATCAGAACTCAACTGAAAGTCGGTGGCCAAAATTACACATTTAGTTTGAAGAATGTATTTAAGACATTTTGTCAAATCAATATCTTCCTTCATTCTGGTTCCTGGAGAATGAAACTCTTAATGTATGATGTGTTCGGTGGGAGTCGGCATCTGTTTAAACTGATTAAACCAAATTCTGGTTTTATTTTCATGAATTCACACCAATGCTATACAACACCCACACCGATGTTATTATCTCAATGCAGCACTTGAAGTCATACCATATTGTAGTTTATCTCGATTACTTGGCTTTGCAGATTGCTTTTCAAAAACAGTTACAAAGATCCTGTTGAAAGACATCAAACTGGATTGGATAAACTGTGTTAACTAAAGGATCTCATCTATTTACAGTGGAAGTACATGATTTGCATTATCATGAATCTCCTTTAAAGTGGCTACGAGGAACTTTTGCGGCTGGCGGCCCCTTTGGACAAAAGCGGTAGTGTTTTTACGACGCCAGCTGTCGTGAAGCTGTATTCTAGCGTGTGCCGGGCGTGCGAGTGTCAAATGATTAGGACGCAGTATAGTGCATGTCCGTGTGTTGAAAGTGTGAGGACTCTTTTCGGCTCCGTGAGAGTGGTTAGTGACTCTGCATCAACTAATGCCAGTCAGTGCCACACACACCTGATTGCAATGAGTTGATGCAGGTACACTAACCACTCTCACGGAGCTGAAAGATTACGTGTCCTCATACAAAGCGAATGAACGGGAGACGGCAGTATGGATCACGATGAGGTAATGTGTTTATGTTGTAGGTAATTTATGATTATCAGAGGAAAGATTAGGCTGTTTTAAAGATATTTAAAAGTTCACACATATTCAATCGGCTCTCAGTACGTCTCCACCTATAAAAGATGACACTTCTGAGCTGTGGTGTGCCAGCATGATTCAAAGAAGCTCATAAGAAGAGTTGTGAAGGGTGAAAAGAGTTTCCTTTGCATGCTTTCATATTAATTATATATATATATATATACTGTATACACAGCCAAGGAAAAAAAATAAGAGACCACTCCAAATATTCAGTGTCTCTTGTTTTACTATTTATAGGCATATGTTTGAGTAGAATGAACATTTTGGTTTTTATAATATATACTACTGAAAACATTTCTACCAAATTCCAATACATTTTGTGTCTTTAAGAGCAGTTTTTAATAAGGTATGTAGAGATGAAGATTTAAGAAAAATACAGACTGGTCTCTTAATTTTTTCCGGAGCTGTGTATATTTGCAGAACGAAAGCTGTGCTATAAAACGCCCGACAAATGGCACCTGAACTCAGAGGAACATCTGTGGACACTAGTGCCATCTGGTGGAGATCACACTTGGATTGGATAGTGAAATTTTAAACAAATCTAACCACTAAAATCTAAGCAATTGCATGCAACTTTGCCGTCTCACACAACTTTTTTTTTCTTATCTAGAGCAACAGATGCATGTTGGAGCCATTATTGTGAGATCACAGAAACAGAGAGGCTGCAGTGTGAATGTAAACATGTCGGGAGTGATGTCAGTGTTTGGGGGAAATTAGTTTACACAGAATTTGGGGTGATTCTGTTTTCGCCTGAGGGAAGGTTTAGAGACACAGACAGTCTGAGAGAAAAAAGAGACACATCGAGCGCTCCGGTGGTGTAGTGGATAGAGCGTGTACCATATCGGCTCCGGCCTTCGTTGCAGTGGTTGCGGGTTTGAATCCGACCCGTGGACCTTTACTGCAGGTCATCCCCCCCCCTCTCTCCCTCTGTCTCCCCATTTCAACTCTGTACTATCGTATAAAGCTTGAAAATGCCCAAAAAATTATCTTTAAAAAAAAAACAGACACATTTATTGACACATGGAGTTCCTTTTGGTGAGCATCCAACACTGCCCCTTGAAAAAAACACCAAAGTCAAAAGCCTCAGTCGCCTGTGGTAAATGGTAAATGGACTTGTATAGCGCTATATCTCCGTTTATCACAGACCCAAAGCGCTTTACATTGTTTTTGTACACATTCACCCAGTCACACACACATTCATACACCAATAGCAGCAGCTACCACGCAGGGTAGGCTTAGCACTAGGGTGCTAAGCTAACTAAGCTAACTGTCGGGAGCAATTCGGGGTTCAGTGTCTTGCCCAGGGACACTTCGACATGTGGCAGGGAGACAGGGGATCGAACCTCCGACCCTGCACACCAGAGGCGAACTCCCTACCCACTTCGCCACTGCTGCTGTGATGGATCAGCGACTTTGTAGAATACATTAGTGCTGCAAAGATATAACATTTTAGGTCATATTAGGTTCTGTGAAAATTAACAACATTTTCGCACCCACCGTCATCCCATTGGCGTGATATAAACTTGAAGGGAAACTCTAGTGAGATGCACAATCACAGGCAAAGATAAAAAAAAATAATAATACATAAAAATAGAATGCACCATTAAAAACCGATTTCATAGTGTTAAAAAAAAATGAACAATGAACTCTGTTATATTTCCTATTGTTCTTGAGTCGTCTCCGGCCCCCGTACCCACTCCCACACACATTTCCTCGGGGGCCGGTCCCCACAAGTTGAGCTCCTGAGGGCCTAAATTACTTCCATATTTCTCCCCTCCTGAGCTGTCAGTGGTCCACACACAGCTGAGGTTCACCTTAATAAATGAGACACAGCAGGACGTGGGATCTGACAGCTATACGTCAAAAAAAAAAAAAATCTACAGCCCCGGAAAAAACTAAGAGACCAGTCTGGATTTTTCTTCAATCTTTATCTCTACATTACTTTATTGAAAATGCTCTAAATGACCATATTTTTATTGTGAATTTGGTAGAAATGTTGTCAGCAGTGTATATTATAAAATCAAAATGTTCATTCTACTCAAACATATGCCTCTAAATAGTAAAACGAGAGACACTGATCATTTGGAGTGGTCTCTTAATTTTTTTCCAGAGCTGTAGTGTACATAGCAAGAGCACAAACTTGTGCAATAAGCATTTCGGACTTCTCAGACATCAATAAACAAAAGCCAGGATCAAATCTTTAAAAAATAAATTAAAAAAACAAACTGAGAATGTATTTTTACACATTAAAAAAACGGAAAGCTGTTGGAAACGTAGATCCATTCACTCCGTCAGTCAGCATGAAGCCTTTCCTGACACGGCTAAACGTGGCCGGACCCCCGTGTGTGTGTGTGTGTGTGTGTGTGTGTGTGTGTGTGTGTGTGTGTGTGTGTGTGTGCATGTGTGTGCGTGTGTGTGTGTGTGTGTGTGCTGTGGTGGGGTGATGGACCACAAACCCAAATGTGTTGAGTGCTAATGTTGTGAGGATCTGCCACAGCTCACTGCAGGTGAGAGGCAGCAGGGTTCGCCGCAAGTAGTGAAAAAAATAAAATAAAAAAAATACTACACCGCAGAGGTAATGCAAGGAAGCAGCAGCAAGCGTAGGAAAGTTTAGGAAAGAAAGAAAGAAAGAAAGAAAGAAAGAAAGAAAGAAAGAAAGAAAGAAAGAAAGAAAGAAAGAAAGAAAGAAAGAAAGAAAGAAAGAAAGAAAGAAAGAAAGAAAGAAAGAAAGAAAGAGTGATTCAAAATACTGTGTATAGCACAATTCATACTCAAAGCCACTCAAAGTGCTTTTACAGGGGCATGAAATACATCAAGATTAGACATTGGAAATTGCATTTAAGAGATAGTAAAAACAAAGAAAATATATCAAGATTAGGAAAGAAAGAAAGACGGAAAGAGAAGTGATCTGTGTAGGAAGACTTTTTTGTTGTTGATATATTTAATTTATTTTCAGATACTTTCTTTTCTCCACTATTGAAGAGACACATGAGTATGTTACTTGGAGTGTTTTTTTCAACCGAGCTAAGGGTCTAAGGGCAGAGGGTGTCATACTGTATGGAATGTAAAGCCCACTGAGACAAATGTCTATTTGTGATATTGGGCTATACAAGTAAAACTGATTTGATTTGAGCTACTGTGTGTACAGTATGAGATAGTCTTTGAGTCTGTGTTGATTGTTTTTTTCCCCCTAATAATGCATGGAAGCAGCAGCGAGACTCAGAACTTAGGAAAAGTTTGGGGAAGTAAAAAAAAAAAAAGTGATACAAAAGACTGTGTAGGAAGATCCATTCTTCATTTCTTGTGTGATATATATTTGATTTATTTTCAGGTGCAGAAATGTGAGCTTCTGCATGTATCGGACAGTCTTTGAGTCTGTGCTGATAGTTGTGTGATGTATTGTATTGTATTTGTTGTACTTTGTATACGTACACATCCAGCAGTTACCTAGCAACTTTAATTTAATACATTTTCAATTAAGTCCAATATTTACTCTCCTTTTCTGTTTTTTGGTCTCCATCAATTCACAAGGGAAATGTTGCTCTAGCTAAATGCTACACTCCGTTGACTAGCTAGTTGCTAATTCTGTCTGTCTGCTGTTTGGTGCGACTTGGCAGGTATAATTTAGTCTGTTTATCAAAGTTTGGCTTGTAATAAAACATGGTTGATTACGAGCCATCGCCAAAGCAGTGTTCTGTTCATGTAATCTTTGCAGACTCGTCCACTCAGCAAGTTCCTAACCTTGTCTACATTAGTGCTGCCAAAAAGGTGGATTGGTTGAGAGAGAGAGAGAGAGAGAGAGAGAGAGAGAGAGAGAGACAGAGAGAGACAGAGAGAGAGAGAGAGAGAGAGAGAGAGAGAGAGAGAGAAAGAGAGAGAGAGAGAGAGGGGGGAAAGAGAGAGGGAGGAAGGGACACTGAGAGAGAGA
>NC_137217.1:30311467-30313967 GCF_949987685.1 Ammodytes marinus
AGTGGTATTCTTCCTCAAAAATTCCCATTGACTTGGAAAAACAGACCCCAAAAATCGAAATTTTAAATGTGTATTCTCCCTTGTGAAAATAAAGAACGTGAGGTTACAAATACATGTTCAAAAAGCAACAACAATGTAGTGTAGAAACAATGTACAGCTCTGGAGAAAAATCAAGAGACCACTCCAAATATTCAGTGTCTCTCGTTTGACTATTTATAGGCATATGTTTGAGTAGAATTAACATTTTGGTTTTATAATATAAACTACTGACAACATTTCTACCAAATTCACAATACATTTTCTGTCATTAAGAGGATTTTCAATGAGTAATGTAGAGATGAAGATTTAAGAAAAATCCAGATTGGTCTCTGAGCTGTATTTTTAACACCTGGAGTGCAGCAGAACCTCAGTTATGAGACATTAGTGTTTATTTTATTTATTTCAACGTGCAGTTTTTTTTTAATAATGATATATTGTAATGTCAAATATTTCATCCATCATTGTCTCTACTTTTCAGTGACAGTTTGTTCTCAACTTACCAATCATAAAGGGGTTCTTAACATGTAAGATGTAGAGTGTGTGTATGTGTGTGTGTGTGTGTGTGTGTGTGTGTGTGTGTGCGTGTGTGTGTGTGTGTGTGTGAGCATGTGTGTGTGTGTGTGTGTGTGTGTGTGTGTGCGTGTGTGACAACATGTAGTGTGTAACTCTTTTAATATAACATAAGTATTTAGTGTTTTGGGTTTGGGTCAAATTTTTCCAGAAAGTTATTTTTCATTGATGGACAATTAAAAACAAACAGCTCCATCTGTTGTTTGTTCACTTGGCAAATGGCTGTGACACATGCAACACAAACTCCAATATGTGAAATCTGAGCATTTATTTGTTTTAGAGTGTATTCATCCATCTCACAACGCACTGAAAACGAAGCCAAGAGCTCAATAACACAAGCAAGTTTTTTAATCAATTATAACATAGTTTCTGTACAAAGGTGCAATATATATTAAAAAAATAGCCTACATGATTTTATACTATTTCAATTTATCTATTATCAAATCAAATCAAATCAGTTTTATTTGTATAGCCCAAAATCACAAATACATTTGTCTCAGTGGGCTTTACATTCCATACAATATGATACAATATGACACCCTGCCCTTACACCCTTAGCTCGGCTGAGAAAAAACTCCCAGTAAAAAACCCTTTACCGGGATTAAAAAAAAAAAATTGAAGAAATCTCAGGGAGAGTCGACAAAGTAAGGGATCCCTCTCCCAGGACGGACATACTGCAATAGATGTCATAAGTAGAGAAAAATCACGAAGGAATTTGATCATTGACCAGGTGATTACATGGTAATACTAAAGTAAAGTGCGTATAGTGTGGATGCAGGAAGATATTAGTGTATTCTTGTTCTCCTATGTAGATATAAAGGCTCATTCTAAGGCAACACATAAAACATAACTTTATTTTCAAGCGATTATACACTTATTAAAACACACTTATGAATATTATATTCCATCTCTACCAAGTCTGTTATGACAAACGCCAATTTCCTAACACACACTGCTCCTTTAAGATTCTTATATACAGCGAACAGAGAAAATTAAGAGACCACTCCAAATTGTCAGTGTCTCTTGTTTTACTCTTTAGAGGCATATGTTTGATTAAAATTAATATTATCAGTATATGATATAAACTACTGACAACATCTCTACCAAATTCACAATAAAAAATATTGTCATTTAGAGCATTTTCAATAAGTAATGTAGAGATGAAGATTTGAGAAAAATCCAGACTGGTCTCTTGATTTTTTCCGGGGCTGTGGTGGTCTCTGTTAGTCTGTTTTTTATTTCATTTAATTCTTTCCTGGTGTATTATATAATATTCTAGTATCATGAAATCTATCGGGTCAAAGTGACGGAAACTCCACCGTATCGTTTGCAGCTTTTATTCGTTTCCACACAGGATAAGAAGAGTGTCATCTTAAACTGGAGAAGTGGAAATGTGAGTTCAGTTTTTTTATGGGGATGTGTGTGTGTGTGTGTGTGTGTGTGTGTGTGTGTGTGTGTGTGTGTGTGTGTGTGTGTGTGTGTGTGTGTGTGTGTGTGTGTGTGTGTGTGTTTGTGTGTGTGTTCTGACGTGTATGTGTGTGTGTGTGCGCGTGTGTGTATGTGTGTGTGTGTGTGTGTGTGATCCAAGTGGCAGCCGTCCCATCACTCCCATGCTCGTTCCTGAGTGAGACTGTTGCTCTTTGGGACAGACAACATCCCCATTGTTTCCTGTTGAATTATGAACTGCAAACATTCTGCAACACTCACAACCCACACACTGCCTCTGCTCCTACTGTCACCTTCAGTGTGTCTTAATAAGGAGTCTTTTATGTTCAGCAGTGGAGTTTGTTTTTAAATATATTTTTTTGCTTTATTAGACAGATATAGAGACAGAGGTGAAATGGGGCAAAGAGGAGAGGACATGCAGAGAACAGACCCGGGCGGGATTTGA
>NC_137217.1:30318967-30326467 GCF_949987685.1 Ammodytes marinus
CCTAGTGCCGCCATCTTGAAAGTGTCATAGTTGGAATGTCTTCAGGTGCATTGTTTAAAATTTAGAATTGTTCTTGTCCTTGAAGGCCACTGTAGCTTCTGTTATTATTCTAAAGGGTTGGGGCTACTCAGGGAGCGTTGCAATCTAGAACTTTGTAGAACTTTCTTGATGATGTCATATTACACACTGCACCTTTAACGAGCATCGGGTATTATGACATTCATTATAAAAACTTAACAGCAATAAGATGTATTTGCATTTATATACAGTGGTGAGAAAGGAGACGTTGAATCATTATCAACTACCATATTTATTTCTGTTTACATCCACAGTTTTGAATATCAACACATAAGTTATCACTGCATTGGTTGGAGTCACTAGTTGCAATTACAGGCTTTTATACACACACACACACACACACACACACACACACGCACACACACACACACCCTTCAACGCCCACCAGGAGAGGTCACTGTTCTCCAGATGCACACTGCACGCTCACTGACTTGTGTGTGTGTGTGTGTGTGTGTGTGTGTGTGTGTGTGTGTGTGTGTGTGTGTGTGTGTGTGTGTGTGTGTGTGTGTGTGTGTGTGTCTGTGTGTGTGTGTGTGTGTGTGGGAGGGGGGAAGGGAGGGAGGGGGCAGCACATTTAGGGGCTCGGGTCACAGTGAGGAGAGAAGATGGATCACAGAGCCGCAGCCTGAGCAAGTTCTGCTGCAAACTAAAGAAAACACTGCAAGATCATACAGCGAAACACCTGAGTAACATACAACAGCAACAATATCAGAGCAGGCAGGATAACAATAGGAAACATTTTACAGATTAATCCATAATTACACAAAATACGTGATTCAAGACATAAACATACAGAAAAAAAAATACTTTTAAATTTTTTTTTTTTAATGTAGCTTGTTTCTCATTTCATTATGAACTAGATATTTATTTAAACAGGGACAATGTACAAGACAAACATTAAAGGCCTACTTCACCGGTGGGAATATGAAGGTGTATTGAACTCGGAGATCCTATTTAGTATAAATGTGCAAAAAATAAATAAATCGGTTAATCTTAGCCTGAGAAAAGGCAGAAAGAGTGTTTTATGGTCTCACTGTCTAACCCTACAGTTTCCTTCTTGTGACATCACAGTAAGGGTCAGGATTAACAGGACAGCTGGGCCAAGGGAAGACTGAGGGAAGACTGAGGGAAGAAAAACCTCATTCATTACATTATAATAGTTATTTTATAATGATAGAACGCTGGTTCCGTATAAGTGAAGTATTCCTTTAACCTTGTTTAGAGCAAGGAGAGATATATCTCAGGTTAGGAAAGGCATCCAGTGTGAACATCTTAAGACCCAAGTCGTTGATTGATTGATTGTGCCAATAGTGCTGTTATTAAATAATTATAATTAAAGTACTTCTAACATTACTTGTAGTCTTAGCTGTGGTCACATTAAACCAGATGAGAAAAAGGCGACACTCTTTCCCTGTGTTCCAAATCACATACTCTTTCTTTTTACTACACTACATACTAAAATACAGAAGAGTTTTAGGGCCACAGGAGAGAGAAAAAAATCAGATAAGGAAGATTTATTTTTCATTACGTCAAGAAATGTCAAGAATAAAGATGAATACTCCAAAACGCAATTGGAGTTATTGGGGCATTTATGTATTTTCAGCAAACTACAATTGACGTGCATGTATCTGGACATCCTAAATCTTTTTCTGGCACAGCCACACAGGTGTTTCCACTCAGTCTGTCTGATTGGACATCTGGCTGTATAGAGTGGAGCTGTGCTGGATACTGTGGGGGGTGGGGGGGGGGGGGGTTCGTTAATGATAAAGGTGTAAAACAGGTGCAACAAAGCCAACAGGAGAGTGGAGCAGGTGTCAATCAAACAGTCTTTAAAATACGTTTTAATGAGGAAAAAATATGAAAAAAGTCGAAGTTAAAAACACCTGCGGAGGTGAACTGTAGGTTGTAGCTGTAGTAGCTGTATTATAGGCTTTTATATACAGTTAATTAGATAATAATACAATGATCAACTGGCAACAAAAAAAAACATGCCTAAGAAGTGTTGATTGGGGCCCAGGCCTCACAGCAGACCGGGGTTCGAATCCCGCCCGGGTCAGTTCTCTGCATGTCATTCCCCTCTTTGCCCCATTTCAACTCTGTCTCTCCAAATCTATCCAATAGAGCAAAAAATGGTCCAAAAAAATTATCTTTAAAAATTAAAATAAAAGTGTTGGTTTACCATTCCGATCTGCTTTAAGGCGAGAGACGGCAGGTGAATAGGGTTGAAAGGTAAACTTATATATATATCATCATGTCACACTGCCAATTGAGTACTTGATTACTACTTAAAACTATTATTTTTTTATACTACAAATGTTTTCAGATTTTTTTTAAATAAATATGCACATTAAGCAATATAGCATATAACTAATTATGTTTATATCATTTTTAAAAACATTAGTCTTGATGTTGGATAAAGCCATAGTTACAATCTTTATTTTCTGCATGTTTTTAAGAACAAAATGTGAATCCTGCTGTAATAACCTTTAAGATGTTGCTAAGAATGATTATGAAAAGTTAAGTTAAGAGAGTGGAACACCTTTGCTGGTTTTAAAAGTAAAATGAAATCATGGCTGAAATCAACCCAAGCATGCACCCATCATCCATAGATTGTTTTCTTAATGTTGTGATGTCCTGTTGTCTTGGTGTCTTACTGTTGTGATGTTGTTGTTGTGGTGTCTTAATGTTGTGATTTTAATGTCGTATTGTGTAATGTTTTACTGTTGTGAAATTGTGTGTTATTGTTTTTATACTTAGGTTTCCCTTTTTGACAGAGATGTATTACTCTGTTTCCTGTCCAGGGACTACAGATGAAAATTAGCTTATAGCTAAATCTGGTACTGCTTATGTGCTGTGCATTGTCCCTGTTAAATAAACAAATAAATAAAATAAAGTTCAGAAGTATTTGGATCAGAGTTTAATATAAACTAATTTTGAGATAATGTCCGTTGAAGTCGGCTCTATATGAGAAATATACAGACGCAAACAGACAGGTTTAGTCAAATAAAAACCTAAATGTAAATGTTTGACCTTTCATTTATGCAAGTCTGAAAGAATACATGTTCTGTCTGCTGTTTCTCGCCTTAACAGAGCTTGAATCAAATCCTAGAGTTTATATTTATACACATTACTAAATAGTTTTTCCAATTACGTAGGCGCAATAGTTGCCTGCATTTTGTTTCTTCATGGCACGGACAAAGTGCCACATTTATGAATCGGCCTGTAGTCCCAGGGGTGTGGCTCTGGATGGGTGTGACTCTTTCACCGTCCCAATTTTGCGTTCCTA
The DNA here is from genome assembly GCF_949987685.1 of Ammodytes marinus. NCBI lineage: Eukaryota > Metazoa > Chordata > Actinopteri > Uranoscopiformes > Ammodytidae > Ammodytes > Ammodytes marinus. The sequence goes on from NC_137217.1 coordinate 30,322,332, forward strand.
ATCACATACTCTTTCTTTTTACTACACTACATACTAAAGTACAGAAGAGTTTTAGGGCCACCGGAGAGAAAGAAATCAGATAAGGAAGATTTTTTTTGCATTAAGTCGAGGAAATGTCAAGGGTAAAGATGAATACTCCAAAATGTTATTGGAGTAAGAGGGGCATCTAGGTATTTTTGGCATACTACATTTAACGTGCATGAATTGGGACATCCTAATTCTTTTTCTGGCATACTAAATAGTATGGAAGTATGGGTATTGGAACGCAGGGATAGTTTTGCATCCCAGGTCCGATTTAGGCGACGAAAGCATTCGGGTTAAGGGTTAAGAAAATATCCAGTTTCTCTGTTAAATAAACACTTTTTGTGTCTGAAGTCATTGAAGACCTTTTCTGTATTAAACCAGACCGCGATATTTCAAAAAAAACTTCACCGAGCGCTGCCTAAACACCCCCATAAAAGGCGTTTAATAAGGCTGTAGCTGTTACGAGAAGATATTGTAGCTATTTCAAAATTGGATATTTTGGCAGAAACCAATTCAAAGACATTGGCATTTAACGGTTTACCCGTACGAGATATTTCCATTAGTAGCATTTCTTCATTAAAGCTGGGGTGGAGGATTTGTGGAGAAAATGGCAGTTGGGATAGAGATTCAAATTCAAATACCTCAACCGCTCCACTTGTTCTCTTTGGTCCCTCCCCTATGGTCCCTCCCTGAGACGCTCTACACCAACAACGTCGGTGCCAAAGTGAATGGACAGTCCCAACAGCAAATAAGAACAGAGAATCGGAGCCTCGTTCTGATTGGTCAAAGTGTACAGCTCATGTTAACTTTGACCGATCAGAAATCATATACCCCAGCTTTAAGTTGATAACGAAATCCTGACAAAATTAGTGTAAGTTTCTCTTAAAACTTTGCCGTTGCATGAGCGCTGCATATAAAAAGTATTTCTAGAAATCAGGGTCTATGGCGCTATGGTATAGACTTGCCCAACGAAAGCTCGGCATAGATCAAACCGACGGGCGCTGAGTTTGAATTAAGAGTTAATGAGAGTCCCCTGGCCAGACACATTGACTTAACATTAGTCAGAAAAACACAGGGGCCGGTTCCCCCCGTAGAACAGTAACGGAATAAAACCGCTTTGGGAACCGTCCAGAAAACTCTTAAGGAACCTTAAAGAGAGAAGGAAGCCATAAAACAATCATAAAAACCGTTGACTTCACTCTTTTTGAATGATTCACCCTTATTGGAACAACATGTTGAGGCCTGGACCTTCATAATGGGGACGTACTGTAGTGATGCAATGTGGTCCCAAGCTCGTCTACAAGCCGTTTGGTTGGTTTAGGGCCTAAAGGACGTTACAGGCTTTGGTGTTATGAAGCCGGAAGTGTTAGCGTGCGGGGTGGATTCGGTTGGATGGCGGGCGGGCGATTCCAAGTTGAACAAATAAAAAAAAAATAGTCCACTAATGGTCCCGTTCACAAATTGAGAAGTCTGGCCTTGTCACACGCACACACACACACACACACACACACACACACACACACACACACACACACTCCATGCACCCGCCTGGCACCCATTCCCACCCACTCGCTTTAAAAGATGGCGAAGGAAGAAAAGTGTGAAAGGGTCCTCGAAAAATGAAACGTTTATACAACTTTAAGTCTGGGGAGGAAACGGGTTCTTTAGCACCGTGTGGCGGGCTAACTGGCTGGCTGGCTGGATGGCTGGCTGGCTGGCTGGCTGGCTGGCTATGTGGCTGGCTGGATGGCTGGCTTGATGGAGCCCGGGACGTGACGTTTTTTTGGGGTTTGGTGGTTTTACCCGGTCCAGATCTAAATGGAGGATTTTTTTAGTGCGTTGTCGACCCTGAGCTGTTTGAGGTGTGGTCTGAATGAGGCCCTGCACAGCATCACACACGTCTAACCAGGCTCCACACACTTACCCAGGCTCCACACACGTCTTACCCAGGCTCCGGTGCCTGTAAGGGGGGGAAGGAGGGAGACTGTCGCACCAGAGAGGCTCCATAGCTCCATAGCAAAACCCCCTATTATAGACGCTGATGTCACCACCAAGCCTGTCCGCGGCCATTACAGTCACAGAGAGCTAGGCCACCTAAGAGACGCACGGTCATCTCAATGTGTTAAATGACTCCAATAGAGCAGGAAATCACACTGTTAAGACCACGTTTCCTACACATATATAACAGAATAGAAAGCCTATATTGTCATTGTATTGTGAATGAGTGCCAATCCCCATACTTCCCTGTAGTACGCCAGAAAAATATGTAGGATGTCCCAATACATGCACGCCAATTGTAGTATGCTGAAAATACACAAATGCCTCACTAACTCCAATAGCATTTTGGAGTATTCTTGACATTTCTCAACATAATGAAAAAAAAACTTCCTTATCTGATTTTTCTCTCTCTCCTGTGGCCCTGAAACTCTTCTGTACTTTAGTATGTAGTGTAGTAAAAAGAAAGAGATTTGGAATGCAGGGATTGTATTAAAACACTATACCGCACACAAACACTTTTTACACAGATAACATAGAAAAGAAAGAATATTTTGTCATTGTAGTGTGAAGGATACAACATTAGGATTTCCACTCATGGTTGGTGCATAAAAAGACATGGTATGCACAACACACATGGCACACAATATAAACATGCATTACACAGTATAAATGAGGGAGTGTATGCCAGAGTCAGTGTCAGATTAGAGTTATAATATCTCTGAAATGTCCGAATGTCTGAGATTTTCAAAGGGAAAATCAGCTTATGTTTAGGCTTGAGGTCCATGTTAGTTTTGAATATAAAGGATATATTCAAAAAGTTTCATTTATTTTAATTCCTCAGTAGAAGCCAGATGGTCTTTTAATTTAGTTGTCAACTTTGCAAAATACAGAAATCTGTATGGCAAAGTTTGTCCATGAGGGAAGTAATATTCAAAAAGAATGTACACAATATTTCAAGTTGAAAATGAAAGCTCTTTAAGTACTAACACAATCAATATTTGATAAGTGGTGCAACGTCAAAAAAATATCCGGATTATTTTTTTCATTCAAAAAAGTAACCAAAGTTTAATTGTATTTATTTCAAAAGTGAGACAACATTACACAGTAGAGTAGTAAACACTTTTACTGTTTTAATGTTGTCCATGTCAGGCTAAAATCAGTGAGTTAAAACATAACAGATGCATTTAAAGCTGTCACCATTTTCCTAAATGCGTTTTAGCTGTCGCTCCTTGAGAAAGTTGTCCTATAAACGGAGACAACATCTACTGTCCCACTCTGTCACACAGCTCTGGAAAAAATTAAGAGACCACTCTAAATGTTCAGTGTCTCTTGTTTTACTCTTTAGAGGGCATATGTTTGAGTAGAATGAACATTTTGGTTTTATAATAAAAACTACTGACAACATTTCTACCAAATTCACAATAAAAATATTGTCATTAAGAGCATTTTCAATAAGTAATGTAGAGATGGAGATTTAAGAAAAATCCAGACTGGTCTCTTAATGTTTTGCGGGGCTGTATATCACACACATCCAATCATCATGACACCGACGCTGTAAATCTGATGCTTCAACTTCCAAAAGGAAATGAGCAGCGAAGACAGTTCCCCTCTCCGCCCACAGATGTTCATCTCAACACTGACACTATCCCACATGCTCTGAGATGAGACTGAGGATCACACCATGACAACGACTAATGAATTCTGTCTGTCTGTCTGTAAGTCTGCAAGAAAAAAGTTTGAAGCTGATATGCACGCTCATAAAAAAAATATTAACGTTAGAAAAAGTTTTTGGTGAAGGAGGTTACATTCACAGAGCCAAGGATAGTTAGAAATATACCTCAATATATCGTCAGACTTTGATTGAAAACATTTTTGAAGGAGACCCAGTGTGTGTCTGCGGCTTTTGGTATATATATATATTTTTTTTAATATTATTTTTGGGCATTTTTTTCCGTGCTTCTTTGACAGTGTGGAGTGACAGAGATGAAATGGGGAATGACATGCAGAGATGGACCCCGGGGACAGGGGGCAGGGGGCAGGGGGCTGGATTCTAACCCGGGTCTGCTGTGAAGAGGACTGACTGAGCCCCTCTTTCTAACTACTACACCACAAGC
>NC_137217.1:30331467-30336467 GCF_949987685.1 Ammodytes marinus
TTGGCTACTGCACGTGTAGAAAATGACACTTTTAAGGCCCAATATATTTAGAGAAACACTGATGTGATGTGAGCAAGTAAGAGCTGGATGTGTGTTTGCTGTATTTTGAGGTTGGAGTTGATTTGTAATATTTCATCTTCATACAAACTCATCACCTCATATAACTCATAAATCATTTTGCTGTGATCTATTTCTGGTCACTCCCAGTGGCACGAGCCTCAAATATAAATATCATTTTGGGGCGACTGTGGCTCAGGTGGTAGAGCGGGTCGGCTGATGATCAAAGGGTTGGAGGTTCGATTCCTGCCCTGCCACCTGTGTCATAGTTGTTGTGTCCTTGGGCAAGACACTTCACCCACCTTGCCTCGTGTGAATGTCGATAGTTAGCCTGCTGCTATCGGTGTATGAATGTGTGTGTGAATGGTAACGTGGGAAAGGACAACAGGTCTCCCTTGCTAAAGAGTCTTCGGTCTCAATGGGATTTACCTGTATAAATAAAGGTTAAAAAAATAAAGAATTTTGAACATGTTATATTAAAGAACATTGTGTTAAATATTGCAACAGTAATTTTTTTTAAAGCCATTACATTTGGTTTTAACTGTTTTGAATGAAAGACAACTTTGTAACTTTGTGACATCACATTGAAGGTCGAATCTTTTATCTGTGTTACTGTGTGTTTATGGATTTGATGATGTGACGTGTTTCATTTTCAAAATCAGACAAAGATCCTTTATAAAAATGATGGTCGCACTGAATCAAAATGAACTGTGGTTGTGTTGTTTTTTAAGACCACATCAGACTGGATCCTCTTACAATTGAAGGGAGATTTTTTTTCAGTTTTCTGCTTACTATTTCATTCGCTTCTCTAATGTGTATTATGTATTTTAATGTTGCCCCCTGTATAAAGCGCTTTGAATGGCCTTGTGTCTGAATTGTGCTATAGAAATAAACTTGCCTTGGCTATTTGGAATAAAACTTAAAGCTTCCCGACATCACAACCTTTCTACGATAGTCAAGCAGTCAAAACAACGGGCAAAGGAAACCCTTCGTATACTGATTGAAGCAACAGGCGTCTTTCCCTTCTTCCGCAAGACTAACAGTAATTTAAAGGGTCAACGCTGACAAAGACGTAGTGACACGCTCATTTAACCCCTGACACCTTTCACCCCCCCCTCCCCTATCTCTCCACACTCTCTCACTTCCCCTAATACCCCTTAAATCCTGTTCTCACCCCCTCGCCCTACCCTCCACCCATCAACCATCAACCATTAACACACACACACACACACACGCACGCACACACGCACACACACACACACACACACGCACGCACGCACGCACGCACGCACGCACGCACGCACACACACTCACACACACACACACTGTTTTCTCCCATTTAAAAAAAAAAACAGAATTAAAAAATGGCCACCACCACCACCACAGGTCACATCAAAAGCTCCGAAATAAATTGCCCTCTTTTCCTACAGGCTCAGCCATTTTTAATAGTAACAGAATTTATTGTGCTGTGCTTTTTTGGAAGAGGCGATCATATGCAATGTGGTCAGTAGCCGAAGCGCGTATGCAAGTTTCTGTGACCCAGCCTCCCCTCTCACGTTACACCCTATTTATAACGTCCCCTCCGCCCGGCTCCCCTTCGTTTCCACCAGTTTCCTACGAACCTCCTTGCGTTTTAGAAGCTGCAGTCCAGTCTCCCCTCTCTCCCTCTCCCTCTCTCTCTCTGCTGCTGCTGTTGACATCTGAGAGCCTTCTGCCGCAGCTTATCCTTTGGGCTAACTGTTTATCCTGTACGGCCTGGTCCTGCATTTCTCCGGATTATCACAGGACACCCGTTTCAAAACACTTTTGATTTCCACTCTGACTTTACGACTTTAAGAGTTTTTTTTTTTTTTTTGAACTTCAGGAAGAAACATTTTTTTTCAGGCGGAGAGTCAAGAGAAGCATCTTGGATATTTGCTTGTGATTTTTTTTCGGTTTTTGGTTTGATGTATTAACTTTTTTTTTTTAAAACTTGCCCTTGTCACCTTTCCTTGGAGGGCCTTTGCGCGTGTGTGCCGTTGCGTGTTTGTGTGTGTGTGTGTGTGTGTGTGTGTGTGTGATTAATCCGCACAATGGATCACACTCTGTTCGGCTGCCTGCGGAGCCCCCACGCCCAGGCCCAGGCCCTTCACCCGGCCTTCACCCAGTCTCCCCTCACCTTACACGGGCGCTCGGACCACGTCTCCTACCCCGACCTGGCTTCGTCCTCCTCCTCCTCCTCCACCTCCTCTCCCTCTCCCTGCATCATCTCCGGTTACCAGGTGACCAGCGACGGTGACAGCCTGTTCCCCGGGCAACAGCTCCATCACCACCACAGCCTCCATCACCACGGCCACCATCACCATGCCCACCGCGGAGCACACCTGCCCGGCGCCCAGCAACAACAACAACAACAGCAGCATCAGCATCACCACCACCACGCAACCCCTCAGCACCACGCGGCCTGGCACATCCCACAGATGCCCTCGCCGCCGCCCTCCTCGAGACACAACCTATGCCCACCACAGCACTCACATTCGGGCCACGATAACGGGCCGACACCCCCGGACCTGGCTCCTGCTCACCCCGGAGGCCCCAGCATGTGCGCCAGTACGCCCGGTCTGGGCAGCGGCAGCACCCCGACGGGGGCCTCCTGTGTGCCCGCAGACTTTGGCAGACAGACGCTGTCACCTGCCGAGGCCGAGAAGAGGAACGGCAAGAGGAAAAGTGACAGCTCAGGTAAGGGGAGATTGGGGAAAAATAAGAAAAGATATTTTTTTTTACTCTAGGGTTAGGGTTAGGGTTAGGGTTAGGATTTAGATGGTTTAAGGTGGTGGTTAAATCTGGAAAATGATCTGTACAAATATTATGAATAAATAAGATAATTGTGATTTAATTGCTCGACTTAATGTACAAATTATTTTACAAGAAGATATTTGAGTTTCTTCCTTCAGGGTTAGGGTGACAGTTTTTAAGCTGGTAGTGAAATCTGCAATAACTTAATGGCATGGGGATTTTTCTTTTACAAATATTATGAAAACATAAGCTGTTGCATGACTAAGGACTTAATATCTTTTTCAAAAATCTCTTCCTTCTCATTGTTAAATAAATACCCTCACATAAATATCGGCATTTTTAAAGGAAATTCCAAAGCTGGACGGGCGCAGGGAAGAATAACACAAACATCTGAACGTGTCACTCTAAATCTTTCAACACTTTTAACTGTTGATGCGGTTTTCGCGGCTCCGATAGGAAAACAAGAAAAAGTGTGTGTAAAGCAGTTTGTAAAGGTGTCGGTTGACAGGCTAAGGGGGGAGAGACTGAAGGCCACATCATATAACTGTGCGGGCAAACATCTGACTACTGCCATGTTTTGTTTTAAAAAATATCACATCTGGTTTGTTGCGACACTCTTCAAAAAAGGGTAACAAAAAAAAAATGAGGCATGCACACAATAAAGAATTAATGTCAAGGATTGTAAAAGACTACACCAGCGGCGCCTCCCGCTACACTAAACACCCCGACAGACACACAGACAGAGAGGATTTCTTTCGGCATTTATATTTTTTCTGGCCTGGATCTCGTAGTTAAAAATGAGTCAGTTTTATTGCGATTAAATGGAAAGGACTTTTATTGATTGCAGATGTCAATTTCAAGTTGTTCTAATATAATGCAATGTTGATTTATTTAATCCCTAAATAAATGTACAGTTAGTTTTTTTTGGGTTCAACTAGGATTAATAATTATTTTAATACAAGTAAAGCCTACCTTACTTACTGATTGGGTTGATAATGAAATGGATTTCTATTCATATGCATAACCACCAGACATAATACGTCTACATCAAAATCACCAGAACATTTGAGCTTCAAGCCACTTTTTGGAAAATGTAGCCTATGCCTTGACACTTTGAGGCCAGCGCAGGTGTTCAGACCTTAATCTGTTTCATTTAACATTTTGCGTCAGACTGAAAAAAGGACATACTACCTGAATAGCCCATAGTTTAAATAATAACATTCTCTAATTCCATTCTAATTCATATAAACACACGTTTTCTTTTCAAATCTATGCACACATCCCTCTTTTAGGACTTCTAGGAAATAGGAAACACCTTGCTGACGATCCACATGACATTTCCACGGTGCAATCGACACAATAATCAATCACCCCTGTATGACAAACTGCCGTGGCGAGGTCGCCGGAGTTCTCTTAGGCAACGTGATATTAGTGAGAGCTCTAAAGTTTTTCCAGGGAAAGTGCGCTCGCCGTCCCCTTGTGTGCGTGTGTGCGTGTGTGTGTGTGTGTGTGTGTGTGTGTGTTCTGTCCATTTGAGGATTGAGGGGCCGTCAGTTTAGACCCTGCACCCTTTAAAAGGCCTCTTTGTGGGAGCTGAATATCACCTGCACTTGACCAGCGTCTGATATTCCCTGCGTTCCAATTCCCATACTTACTACCCTACGATTTAGTATGCCAAAAAAAGATTTAGGATGTCCCAATACATGCACTGTATGTCAATTGTAGTATGCTGAAAAATACATAAATGCCCCACTAACTTCAATAGCATTTTAGGAGTATTCGTCTTTATTCTTGACATTTCTCAACATAATGAAAAAAAAATAATCCTTATCTGATTTTTTTTCTCTCCTGTGGCCCCTTAAACTCGTCTGTACTTTAGTATGATATGTAGCCTAGTAAAAATAAAGAGTATGTGATTTGGGACGCAGGGATTATGCCTTGCGATCGGTTTTTCAACTCAGGTGGTGGCTAATGGCTGGTGGTCACCTCAGTAACTCTTTGACAGGCCCGGCTGTTTGCTGCCGTTAACAGCCAGTTGACAAAACTCAAGGGTGCGAAAAATGTAATGGGATACTTGGACTGTAAAATATGGACAGATTAACTGCACTGGAGACATGTATTTATAAATATTTAGGTTATAATACCAAATGGCTAAGGAGGGGAGAAGG
>NC_137217.1:30341467-30361467 GCF_949987685.1 Ammodytes marinus
TCAACCTCGACCTCACCGAAAGACAAGTACGTTCCCACCCGCCCTCCTACCCACCTACCCATCCCACCCACCCACCCACCCAAATTAAGTTTAATACGTTGCTGAAGACTAATTTTTGTTGCATTGGCCTTTAACACAAGTTGAGACTTCTTGCTTTTTTTTCCTCATGTATCTTATATGTTGTTTTGTATTGTATCTTGTAACAGCACTTTGGTCAACTGATGTTGTTTTTAAATGTGCTATAGAAATTATTTTGACTTTGACTTTGACCAACCCACCCACCCACGCTGCTTGTTTCCCCCTGGGTCCAGACATTATTGACCCCCCCCCCCGCCCCTCCATTAGCACATTAATGCCATGTTGTGAAAACAAGAGGCGGCCTTGGGACGTTTGCGGAGGGCCCTTTTTCAGACTCGGCTACTGTGTTTTTGTAACTTTAGGTTTGGAGGGGCTATTGTGCACCAGATGTGTGTCGGCCGGTGTGACGGCTGGGACTATCATATTCCAGATGGTGCTTGTCTATTCTTTTCAGAGCTGTACGGGCCACAGTCAGTCGAGGCAGGGAGACATGGAGGCTTGAAGGGGAAGTGCTGTCTAGCAAGTCACTTCCTCTATTTCCACCCGAGCCTTTTTTCGCGTGTACAAATTGGTCTCTAAAGAAGCGTGGGCCGGTGGAAGGTGGCAGGCACATGAAATAAATAACAGGAGACAAATGGTTTAGGTGTGTGTGTGTGTGTGTGTGTGTGTGTGTGTGTGTGTGTGGGTGGGGGTGGGGGGGGTGGAAGGAAACGCGGTACAGACTGTGTTGTTCTATGACACCCCGTTTGGAAGCTGTAAGTCACACTCGGTTGACACGTTGCCAGGGATATTTGGCGGAGAGGATACAGTGTAGGTTGAATGTAAAGAACAGACAGCAGTTAGGAAACGGGAAGCCTATATAGAGTCAGGAGACGACAATAGTGCAAATCGCAACTCAAATTGTTATGGACATTTATCGAGCTTTATGTGTTTGGACAGTAAGGGCTCTTCTCGAAAATCAATACAGCAGTATATTGTGGGATGTATTATTGGGGTATCTGTTTCGTTTTCCAGCTTAAAAAAATCCATATTGAAGATTTTTTTTGGTGTTTTTTTTAAATGTATTGTGAACTACAACCTCCGCTCCTGTAGATATCGCATAAGGGTTAGTTGCCTCAAATTGACGGTGTTATTCGCAGTGTTTTGGGAGAGCGAAAGCTGGAAGCAACATGGCAGACAGATGACAAAATTAGAGCGGTCTCTTCCAAATACAGAGCAGAATTAAAATCAATCGCAATATATCGCAATTTGTATCGTATCACAATGTATCGTGATATATCGTGACAAGACATATCGTAATGCGTATCGTATCGTGACGTATTTGCCAATACACAGCCCTGTTGTAAAGATGTATGTATCTTATATCATGATAAACTCTTCAGCACAAACCTACTAAATTAGCTGATAAACCTATTGGAACCTTCTAAAAGGGGAATGATAACTCTAGTAGACCTTTCTGACTGTGGACGGGTGGCACATCAGCAATGGCTTCATACAATTTAGTCGCGGAGCCCTGACTTTTTTATTCTGTATGCTGGTTCAGAGGCCCCCGCTTATTGGGACACCGAAAATAGAACAAAGCCACCATTAACGTTATAAGTTACACCAGCTTGTCCAGCAATCACAAACGATGGCCAGGTTTCCCTCTAAATGTGAAGCAAATCTTTTGAAATCTGCATTAATTAAAAAAAGACATGTGGATTATGTGCATTTTCCATCAAGTGGTTTAGACAGAAATACTACATTAGTTTCATAGGAAGATGGCGCTATGGGCAACGTAGTGTAACCGTAAAAAGTTGAATGAGTAGAGTTGAGTTACAAACTTGAAACAATATGCACACAACTTATTTTTTCAAATTATTGATGCGATACCTCAAAATGCGCTTAAAAGCTGGGTGATAGAAACTCAGCTTGTCTGCCATACGAAAGCTCTACAGGCCTTTAATGTCTTTAAGATAAACATAATATCTCAGAAACTGAAACATTTTGCTTCAATAAACATCTGATAGCCACCTGTCATCAATTGTTCTCTGATTTCTGCAAGATCGAGATGCCGTTAGGGTTGTTAGTTGTCAGTGGTGCAATCCCTTGTCGCTCCCATTGTAAAAATATACAGTTTGCACCGACAGCACTGTGTAAGAGTTGGATAAAAGTGTCTTAAGATCTGAGGGGGATTTGTCTTTCCATATAAATCAAAACATCTGCAGGTGTGTTTTAAGCGTTAAAAAGTAATGCGTAAGTCGTAAACCTGCACAGTCACATTTTGATCCTTGAAGTCCTCGATCCGAAATCAACCGGAAAAAACTGTGACATGAGAAATGATAAATGTATCATAAAAAAGTGTAAGTAAAACCCTCCTGCCTATTGCTTCATATTACAAAGGTGCAAAGGAATACCCCTCTAAACACCACCATGTGAGGAAAAAAGCTCAGTTTAACCCCATGGGGCGACCACGCAAAGAGTCTACCATTGTAGCTCCACTTTCAGCCGTATTCTGCCAGACTGTTGCAATTAATCTTTGTGTGCCTTGAAGCATACAAAAAAATGTGCATGAGAATTTTTTTTTTTGTAGCCCATGCAGCACAAGTTGTGTGTGACCTGAGTTTTGTCAGGGAGAAATATACAGCAGGGGAGATAGTGAGGTAAATATTGGTTATAGAAACAGCTGGCTCACGGCATTTGATTTATGCTGCGTGAGATGCTCGGAGAAGGTTTTGACTGATGATGTATGTCTGCGTATGGGCCCGTGAAAACCTGGAATATTTTCAAGCATGGCAGAGGTGGAGGTACGGGGCTAAAGTTCTGGCATGTTTGGTGATTAAACCAGCATGGGAAGAAAATACAGCAAATGTACATTTTGGGGGGCGCTCCGGTGGTGTAGTGGATAGAGCGCGTACCATAATGGTTCAGGCCTCCTTCGTTGCAGTGGTCGCAGGTTCAAATCCGTCCCGTGGACCTTTACTGCAGGTCATCCCCCCCCCCTCTCTCTCTCTCCCTCTCTCTCTCTCTGTCTCCCCATTTCAACTCTGTACTATCTAATAAAGCTTGAAAATGCCAAAAAAAAATAATAATTACATTTTGGGGGCGAACCATTCCCAGTATAAGCATAGAGAAGCGTAAAGTGCTGCATCGAATCCAGGCTAAATTCGGATGAAGGGTTATATAGAACTGTTTTAATGACCTTAAAGCTATAGTAGGTAACTTTTGTCATCCCCTGTGTGGAATTCTAATTAATTACAAGAACACTGTCGGTACACCTATATGAGGTAAGCGTCAGGTGATTTTTCTAGCAGTAGAATCAACAATTAAAACAGTTCTTGGGCTCTTCTTGGGATTTTTCTGAGCTCCTGCACCAGTGTCTGGGGGCGACACCAGTTTGTAAACGCTGCCATACTATGAAACACAGAGAGAGTTTTGTGGAGCTGATAGGCTAAATCAAATTTGTGTCAACTCATTTGGCGATGGCTCGAATGTAACCAACAGTGATTCATATAGGTTACACACTGTAGCATTTTTGCAGGTATTAATTAAACATTGGAATATATTCATGATGTTCTGAGTTGAGCAGCACCTCAGCGCTCCATGAATACTCAAACAAGCCGTTTTTAACCAGTGGATCTAAAATGGATCTTGAGGATGCCATGTTTGGGTTGACATTAGAGCCTGACCTATATAAGTGATCCTTTGCTGGACTTAACCCCCCCCCCCCCCCTCCCATCCCCCCGTCACCTCCTCCCCACCCCCCCTGCCTCTCTCTCTCTCCTGCATTTGGAAAAGACCCAGGAGCTTGTAAAGGAATCCGCGGTGATACTAATCATGGCGTACGCCCCTGACGTTTAAGACAAACGTTTGCGCTGTCATCCAACTTCCTGATCATGTGACCACCCGCCCGGGCCCGGTCCCCCTCAGAATTACACTCCACCAAAAATAAACCCGCCTCACCCTTCGTGACAGCAGCAAACTGCCCCCCTCACCCCCCCTGCCCCCCTTCTTTGGCCCCATATGTCGACACTTAGAGGGTCCGCTTGCTACTTGACGTGTAAACTGTTTTAGGCAACAGCTTAATCATCAATCTGAGAAGAGAAGTAAATACGGTGGGAGCTGTCGAGTCAGGGGAAAAGCAGGTAGACGCCAAGTGGCAGATGGAACAGTGCGTCCACATGTAATCGCTGCTGTGGAAAACTGAAGCCAAACTTTGAGAGAACCAAGCTACTGACGAGCTAGTGAGGCTTCTCGGTTGCCCTATTGGGTCTTTCTGTGACTGTTTTCTATCTCGTTAAAAGGGTAGTCAGTGATTCTGGAGACAGCTTGTCAAAATCCAGTGTTAATACAATGGTAAATGGTAAATGGGCATGTTGCTATAGCTACGGTGGGTCACCCTTTGTTTACATGCCAGTTTAGAGAGCCTAGGCAGTTTATCAACACCGGAATTGTTTCCAGTGCACACACAGTACAGACAGGTAGCAGATCATGAGGAGATATTCACTGATTTTGACCAAAGGGATTTTGACAACAAGCGTTCTTCAGAATTGATGCCTCCATCTTTTAATAACAGTTAAGTTGACAAAAAAAAGAACAAAATAAATCTGATTGACATATAGCTGTGACACACTGCTTACAGAAAAAAAGTTAGAAAAAGTAGAAAGAAGTGGACTGGCCTTCCACTTCAAGGTGTTATTTGTCAGTCCTTACAGCTTGTGCACTTATGAAGTTAGTACGCACATATTCACGTCTGCTTCCCCCCCCCCCCCCGCTGTAGGTGAACACCAGAATTATTTTAAGTGCACACACAGTACAGACAGGTAGCAGATCGTGTGGTTACATTCACTGATTTTGACCAAAGGGATTTTGACAACAAGCAGAATTGATAACTCCGCCTTTAACAACAGATTATACCATAGTCTGTGTGAATACTATATTCTGATTGGCTGGAGAACATTCCATGGGTGTGGATTAACCCCTGATGTATGGACACCTAGATGGAACTGTTTACATTCTGTCCACTTTAATGCGTCGCCGCTGATTAAACAATGTTCATGCATAGCGGATCGTGCGGAGACATTCACTGATTTTGACCAAAGGGATTTTGAACAAGCAGAATTGATGACTCCACCTTTAAGATCAGTTTTATTTGACTATGTTCATGTCTTCTCTTCCCCCTCCCCGCCCCCCCCCCCCCCCCGTAGGTGAAGGTGTGGTTCCAGAACAGGAGGATGAAGTGGAAGCGAGTGAAAGGCGGGCAGCAGGGGGCGGCGGCGCGCGAGAAAGAACTGGTGAACGTGAAGAAAGGAACGTTGCTGCCGTCGGAGTTCGCTGGCATCGCGTCGCTCCACCACTCCACGGACTCCTTAGCCAACGAGGACAGTCACGACAGCGACCACAGCTCCGAGCACGCACACTTATGATAAACACACACACACACACGCACGCATGCACGCACGCACACACACACACACACACACACACACACACACACACACACACACACACACACACACACGCACACACACTCCCTCCCTCTCAGAGTAAGGGCCCTGCCTCTGCCTCAGGACTGTCCTTATAAGGATTGATTGCTGTTTGCTGATTCGCCATCGTCAATACAACGATGATAAATAAATGTACAAACGGACAGAGCGATGACATGTGTTGGATAATGCAGTCATCGTGCAGGCAACATGTAAATATCAGGAACTGAGCACAAATGAGAAGGATTTTGACATATTTCGAAGCCACCATTTGGTTAAGAGTTTCCTTAATAAATGCCACAAAAAGGTATATTTTTAATTATTACAAATGTGATTGTTTTGGCTACACAAATTCACTCAATATTGTGTGACATATTGAAAATCTTATTGAGTCAAACTGTTGTAAACATTCCATGATGTGTGCCTTGAGAGAAGCAGACCAAGGCCGTGATTTGCACTGTCGAACTTACACATAGATTGCCTTCCGAATCGCATACTTTCTACTATATAGTATGTAGAAAATAGATTTAGGATGTCCCGATTCTTGTGGCCAGATTTAGGATGGTTAGAAGTACCCGGATGTCCTACTTCATGCGGCCAAAATTGTTAGTGTTGAATAGTGCATCCTATTTGGGCGATTCTGACCCACAATCCAGTGCGCACGTGAAGTGACGTCACATCGACGAAGCCTCCATATGAAAACAAACGGGGATGCGACGGATATAAAAGCAAGAGGCAAGATCAAGGCGCAATGTTATGATGAAATAAGAGAGAAAAGTATGTCCCAATAGTATGCCTACTGCATCCTAACTAGATTATTTTTATCGTCAGATGTAGTATGTAGAATAGAAAAAAGAAAGAGTATGCGATTCGGAACGCAACCACAGTCTGCAAGTCAGTTTCTACTGTATGTAACTGAGTCAATTGATCAAATCAAGTGCCAGGAAAATCTAAAAAAATTTGCCTAGCTAATATAAATGATCTGTAAATAATTTCTCAGTGTTGTCTGTCTGTCTTACCTTAACAAGGATTTTATACCCACGATATTCAGCTCACAACGCAGTAATAGAAATACACACTGACAGTTCTTTGGTCAACACTTCTCTGCCTGGAGATGGAGATGACATGTTGTAAACAAACCTGAACCCTGAAATAAGTGTTTCATGAAAATCCTTTCAGGGACAATTGCCGACCGAATAAAATTTAACCAGTGGTAAATGCAATTCCATACGATTGAGCAACTTCTTTCCATCTATGCAGCCATCCGTCCGTAGCAATCTGGCCTGATGTATGTATGTATGTGTGTGTGTGTGTGTGTGTGTGTGTGTGTGTGTGTGTGTGTGTGTGTGTGTGTGTGTGTGTGTGTGTGCGCACCTCGTTGTGTGTGTTAAGTGAAATGAGGCTGAAATGAATTAAACATTGCAGAAAGCTGGTGATGGGGGTGCATGCTAAATTCACCTTAGCCTCGGGGCAAGCCAGGAACTCCTGCCAAGAAGACTGAGGGGAGAGAAGGGAACCCGCAACGTATCGTGTTCTGTTACAGAACCCAGTTGAAAATAATTTCATGACTCGGTCTCGTCTTTCACCACATTGTGATTGTGCATTCTAATCTGTCGGGTAGGAACTTCACAGGGCGTGTGAGGTTTTTTAACTCTCTCTTTTCTCCCCCCCCAAAAAAAGCAAACCCACAGGAGGAATCAATTTTTTTTCATTCAGTGCAAAATTTGGAGGGCACTCACCTCCTCCAATGGACTTTGATAATCTATTCTAACATGTGCACAATATCAGATCAGTTACCATGGACTATAAACCTCCAAATGATGTCTTTCAACTTCACCTACAACTCCTGATTCTTGATTGTTCAATGAAATAAAATAAACAACACAATTAGACTATGTCTGACCTAAAACCTTACATTTCTGCATTTGACTTAATGTGCTGAGAGAGAGAGAGAGAGAGAGAGAGAGAGAGAGAGAGAGAGAGAGAGAGAGAGAGAGAGAGAGAGAGAGAGAGACAGCTATCCTGCTTTAACGTGCCCTTTGTTGCAACTTATCACAGGCCAATGATGTAGTATTGAGCTATAGTCTTTTATAGTCCTTATCCAAGAAATCACAATTTTCAGAAAGGTGAAATGTGTGCTGGGTAAAGTTAGGTGAGCTTTCTCACACACGCACAGAACTAATGTTACATGTTGTTTGGACCTACTGTATCAGTTGACCCTCCGCTGTGTAACATCATATATATTCCTGAGCCCTCTGACAAGTGCCATAACTTTTTATAACCCTGACCTAACGTATTACATGTCCTTGAATCCCAACATCACCCCGGGAAAGAGTAATGTGTAACCCGGGGCCTCATATCTACATCGTATCTGCTCATATGCTATAATCTACACTGGCTTTAAAAGGTATCGATTCGGGGTGGTGTAGTGGATAGAGCGTGTACTATATTGGCTCCGGCCTTCGTTGCAGTGGTCGCGGGTTCAAATCCGACCCATGGATCTTTACTGCAAGGTCATCCCCCCCCCTCTCACTGTCTCCTCATTTCAACTCTGTACTATCTAATAAAGCTTGAAAATGCCAAAACATTATCTTAAAAAAAAAAAAAAAAAGTATAGATTCAACTTAAAATGCCTGCTTGTTGTCCAGCCACTGGCTTTTATTCAAATGATTTTCATGATCAAAGTTCAGGGAAATCAGGGGGCGCCCTTAGCTCAGTTGGTAGGGCGTCCCCCCCCCCATGGGCCTCGGCCAGCAGCGGACCCGGGTTCGATTCCAGCCCGTGGTCGTTCTCTGCATGTCACTCCCCTCTCTGCCCCATTTCAACTCTGTCTCTACACTATCAATAAAGCATAAAAATGCCATGAAAATATCTAAAAAGTTCAGGAAATCCCACTTTTTAAGGAATGTAATATACAGTACATGAGGTAAAAAGTGAAGCAAGTTGGGTCAACTTTCCAACGGTGGAAAAGTACTAATGTGAAATGATACATGGTCTACGTTGAACCATGTCTTCAAATCCCCCAAAACTGAGAGACAATTATAACAGCGTTTCAACACTATGCTTGCCATGAATGTAGCATTTTTGTTGGCAGGGAGGAGACTTTACAAGGAAAGGACTAAGTAAGCCTCATGGAGCTCTGGAAAATACCGACTTTCTCTTCGACACATTGATTGATTTAAACAAAGACTGACCAATCAGTGCGTTAATTGTTTTAAATATTGGCTTATAATGAGTGGGAAAGACAATGATACATATCTATGTAATTATTATTATTTCTAATTGTGGTGAAAAAGAGGATATTTTAGTCTCATACAGATATTTTTTCTCGGATTCGAGACATCCATCTTGAACATGGGACAATTCTGGAAAAACATCTTGTCACTGTAGTTTGGAGCAGTCAATTGCCCGTGCAGTAGGCTATGTAACATCATATATGTACTAAGCCCTTTAATGGGGGACATAACTTTTCATGACGCTGACATAACCTACCCTTTTAACTGTCCTTGAATCCCCCCATCACCCTTTGCAAAGATCAGATATCTGATGCATAACAAGGCCTCATATCTACACTGCATCTGTTTAAAGGTGATAGTCTAAATTGGCTTTACAGACAGTTGTGTCTAAATGTCATGGACTGTGCAGTAGTCCAGTCATTATAACTGTTTATCTCATTTTACTGCTTTCCAAATAGCAACTAATTGTCGGTGTGCTCTGGTAGTGTAGTGGATAGAGCGCGTACCATATCGGCTCCGGCCTTCGTTGCAGTGGTCGTGGGATCAAACCTGGCCCCTGGACCTTTACTGCAGGACATCCCCCCTCTCTCTCTCTCTCTCTCTCTCTCTCTCTCTCTCTCTCTCTGTCTCCCCATTTCAACTCTGTACTATCTAACAAAGCTTGAAAATGCCCAAAAAATTATCTTTAAAAAAAAATAGCAACTAATTATCAAA
This sequence comes from Ammodytes marinus, assembly GCF_949987685.1. Classification (NCBI taxonomy): domain Eukaryota; kingdom Metazoa; phylum Chordata; class Actinopteri; order Uranoscopiformes; family Ammodytidae; genus Ammodytes; species Ammodytes marinus. The sequence goes on from NC_137217.1 coordinate 30,350,961, forward strand.
CCAACTGATATGACAAAGTTTCCCATTCGTGACTCCCTGTGACCTGTCATAACAAACAACAGCATGTTCTCAATGTGTGTAACAGAGAGTGTCCAAGGAGTACCTGACCCTTTACCTGCAAAGGCACACCTTGAAAACAGCCCTCTGATGTAAGCTAACACTGCAGCTATCATCACCTGTGTCATAGTAGTTGTTGTGTCCTTGGGCAAGACACTTCACCCACCTTGCCTCGTGTGAATGTCGATAGTTAGCCTGCTATCGGTGTATGAATGTGTGTGTGAATGGTAACGTGGGAATGGGAACAGGTCTCCCTTGTAAAAGAGTCTTCGGTCTCAATGGGATTTACCTGTATAAATAAAGGTTAAAAAAATAAAAATAAAAGTCAATGGCTGTGTTCGAAAAGCCATACTAACGTCCTACTCATACTAAAAGCCCTACTGACGTCCTACTCATACTAAAAGCCATACTGACGTCCTACTCATACTAAAAGCCCTACTGACGTCCTACTCATACTAAAAGCCCTACTAACGTCATACTGACGTCCTACTCATACTAAAAGCCCCACTGACGTCCTACTCATACTAAAAGCCATACTAACGTCCTATTCATACTAAAAGCCCTACTGACGCCCTACTCATACTAAAAGCCATACTAACGTCCTACTCATACTCATTTTGATGTCAATTTGAGTATGTGACTGTTGTGTATGCGAGTTTGTGTAGGCGAGAAATGCCCGGATGAGTACTAACTTCCGGGAAGATTTTGTGAATGGATCGAAAGGTTACTTTTCCTACTCAACCGCCCCACAATGCATTGCAGTTATAATCTACATTATATCTTATTTATCAATTCCATAAACATTTTATTTCTCTATTTGATCTGCATGCTCAGTTGAACTATTTCTAAGCCTTGAGCTGTTGCCAACAAAAATTCCAGGTTATGTAAACACTTTAAACTGCATTTCCCAGAACGTGCTTTGTTGTTTTTTTTCTTTCTTTTTACTACAATGGTGGGAACTTGCAGACATTGTAATGGATCTATTAACTTGAGGACATGTATTAAATATAGCCTACAAACTTTTTCTGAAGTGAATGGGGGGCACGGTAGGCCTAACCTGCATTCTATATGAGAAATCCTTGCTACGGCCATGTTCAGTAAGTTAATGTAGTGTGCATACTAAAGCATGTCTTACATCTAAATAACTAATTAAGCCTATAAAGCCACATACAGTGACATTGAAAGTGAGAACATTGTTGAATAAATAGATAACTACTTTGATTGCCATTGACACTCATAGCAAGAGCACGAACATGAGCTGCAAACTCTCGCGAGATTAGGAGACAACATGCGAAACCTAGAAAGTATCAGCGTGACTGACCAAAGGGCAAACTGTAAACGAAGCAGGGTGAAGAGGTAAAGGGTCACGGTGGAAGGGTCCTGCTGCAGCTTTAAACTTTCACCGACTGTTTTTACTGCATGTGATGTGAGGCGCTCGCTGTTTGCACAAAGCGCGCGCACGCTCTCCATTACATAACTGACCCACATAACTTCCCACAGACACAAAAACAAAGCAATCGGAGAAGTAAGGAACGCGCATTGTTTTTGAGCTTAGTACCTGCGCAGGTGAACAGCGGTTTTCCTGGTGCTGCTGCGTGTGAGTGTTAGAGTGTGTGTGCGTCTATGGCTACAACTATGGAGCTCGGTTCGGCGACTGCGGGGTTCCGGGCCATGTTTTTGATGCTCACACCAAACGAGTCTTCCTTTGAGCGAATGGAAGATGTTCCTCCTTATGTGCAGCAGGTGGGTACTACAGCCTCAGTCTCGCTCACTACGAGCAACATGTTGTGATTTAATGTGTAGAAGTCCAAGGGGCTGGAAGATGAACTTGTCCTACTGAAAACAAAACAATAGTAAAACAACATAACAAACACTGATGTGAAGTGCTGTATTCTAAAGGTTTACAAAGAAATATGACAACAATCAAACAATGGTCCAGGCAGTGGCTATTATTCAAATGATTTTAATGATCAAAGTTCAGGAAATCCCACATTTTAAGGTGAGGTATCAGTGCAGAGATTTGTAAATTATTTAACCATTTCTAGTCACACGCTACAGCTTGTTGTGATTGTGTAGAAGTCAAAAGGGGGTCCCCTCTTATAGGTGGAAGATTAACTTTCCTACAGAAAAAAACTGTAAAAGAAAAACAATCAACAAACATAACAAACCTGCAAAGTGTGTTATGTGCTGAATTTAAAGGTTGACACTTTTTTTTTAATAATTTTTGGAATGATAAAAGACAGAAACTTAAACTTATCATTTAATTTGCGCACACTTATTTCAGTCTGTTGTGTAGCCTACTATTGTCATGTGATGGGCAGAACAATCATTCACATAGTTTGTGCTTGCTCTCAGCCTACTACTGTATTTCAAGTTACACAACCTCTCTCCCTTCCTTAAACTCATAGGATAGTGTTTGAACGCCATTAGGTAATCGAGCCAAAGATTGTTTTTCCAGGGATCCTGAAATGTAAGTGTGAAGGAAGTTCTGTTAAGGTTGGAGGTCAACTCAAGGTGGAAGAATATTTCAGGAGACTTGGATGAATTATGAAGCAATATTTATTACAGACTTGGCCAAGGAGAACCGGACTGCAACTCTCGTGACTTGCACTTCAATTCTGACAAACTCATGCTTAGAGCTGTGTCTTAACCTCGCGCTATCTCTACCACCTCCCCGGCTCGGGCACCAAGCGTACCAATGTTTTGGTTCAGAGCTGAACACAGTGAACCATAACATTCTGGAGTAGAAGGAGATGAGACTTTATCTATACAACTGACCTAAGTGTCTCCTAACAGGCTCCAAGGCTGACCCAGAGTCTGAGAGACAGACACACAAGATAGGCATATATGACCTATTAATCTTTCCCATTAATATTACAACTAAAGACCCAAAATTCCCTCACAGTAAGTAAGTACGTTCTTATAAGATTACTACATAAGAATAGCTGATTTCATAAGTTATAGTTTATGTTAATATGCAGAGGTAGATAGGTTAAGATTCCATTGAGTCTTATTGGAATATGTATTAAAGTCACACTGCATAGTCAGAATAGTCATTTCACACTCAGACACACTCACAACAACTATTACAACAATCACAAAGCATATCCCCCGCCAAAAACACACACACACACACACACACACACACACACACACACACACACACACACACACACACACACACACACACACACACACACACACACACACACACACACACACACACACACACACCCAGTCTATCCTCAACTCTTCCCACTCACAGTTTTAAAGCTTTCCCCATCCTGTGCTCTGGGGTCAGTTTCGCAAAGACAGACAGAAGACGTCATATAACCTAGCTCACATGCCTGACTTCAGATAGACATCTAAATGCTACCGAGACCTACTGAATACTTTCCTACCTCTCCTTCGTGCATTTTGGGGTTTGGTTGACTTCTCACTGTCATTTTACAGTGTCTAGGTTGTTGTCGTTTATTATAGAGAATGTCTGGTGCAGGTTTAGAAGCACATGTTGGTTATGAGTTTTTTTTTTATGGGTTTTTTACATCAGGGGGAGGAGAACAATTACTCCCAACAGCAGGAGTCCGTATAATCCACTACCAAGCATAATTAAACACATTTGTTATTGCTACAGGGCTCGGTGGTGATAAAATGTTTGTGTGTGTGTGTGTGTGTGCGTGTGCGTGTGCGTGTGCGTGTGCGTGTGCGTGTGCGTGTGCGTGTGTGTGTGTGTGTGTGTGTGTGTGTGAGAAAGCAGCCTGTGACTCAGCACACTTTACAGTCTGTTGTTATGTGTCGTTAAGTATTCGGCACGACTGTTATGTTGTTCTCTGATCCCAACGGGCTAGATTAATTCTAACAAACAAAACACAATCTTCTCATTTTGGGAGTTTGGAATTACTGTATGTTTTTTTCTGAGCTGTTTGGGGGGGGGGGTTTGATTCCTCAGACAGATGTGTGTGTGTGTGTGTGTGTGTGTGTGTGTGTGTGTGTGTGTGTGTGTGTGTGTGTATGTATATGTGTGTGTTTTCCGCAGATAAAAGTGTATCGTCAGCGTGCTTGTCTTTTAGCCGACATCAGTCATCCGCGGCCTTTTTTTGGGGAGAGAAACTCAGACATCTGGTCCACAAATGTCAAGTCCCGTGTAATGTCAGATTTACAAGAAGAATCTAATAAAAATATTAGATGCCACAACAAACCGCCCGCACTCCGCACTGGATGGAATGGAACTATGCTGCAGTATGAAATAGCACAGGCTCTCTCTCTCTTTCCCCCTCTCTCTCTCTCTCTCTCTCTCTCTCTCCCTCTCTCTCTCTCTCTCTCCCTCTCTCTCTCTTTCTTAATTGGGATATTTTTGTTTATTTGTTAGAAGATGAAAATACATGAAGACATTTTGGATGAAGGGAACAATGAAGATGGAAGAAAAATAAGCAAGAATGTGCAGACTTTGAAGAAAAAGGCCAAAAAACAAAAGAGAAATCCCATTCTCCATTACATATCACATAGTATTTATTTTTATTTGTATATATTCTACAGCTGATCATATAACAAGTATGTAGTTAGCATGCAGTAGGCATATACTTGGGACATACTTGTACCTATTTATCACAACATAACATTGTGCCTTGATCTTGCCTCTTATGTAGGCCTATTTGTCAACTTGACAATGCAATTAAACTTTCAAATTTAGTTCTACTTTCGTGCCTTCTTTTTAAGATTATTCCCATTAAGATAACATTGTGACAAACAACCCCATAGTGTTTGACAACCGACCCCTTGATGGGGTTGGTTGTCACAATGTGTAAGGGTGTCTTTGATGATTAATTTCTTCTTTATTACAATAAGATAGAAAAAGTGAGGGATGCACATTTCAAGCCAACACCTTAAGCTTCAATTTAATGTAGGAATGACTATTGAAAGATGTTTAGGTGATGAGCAATTCTCACTAGAGTAAAAAGTGTGCCTACTTACCCCGTTCTCCCCTATCACATAGTCTTTATTTTTATTTGTATACATTCTACAGCTGATCATAAAAAAAGTATGTAGTTAGCATGCAGTAGGCATATACTTGGGACATACTTGTACCTATTTATCACAACATAACATTGCGCCTTGATCTTGCCTCTTGCCTATATATCCGTTGCATTGCTGGTTGTTTTCATACAGAGGCTCCGCCGAATTGATGTGTGCTGTGGACTGTGGGTCAGAATCGCCCAAATAGTTTGCTGTTTTCCACACTAAAAAGCCCAACCGGATGTATAGGGCATCTGGGTATTTTCAAGCATGCCGCATCCGACCACAAGAATAAGACATCCTAAATATTTTTCTACCATACTAAATAGCAGAGAAGTATAGGATATTGCAACACACAAGTCTTTCTCCGTTGCATACTTTTCTAGAACACAACTTACCCCTGCTAAATGATTGTGTCTCTAGCTAGGCTACAATGTTAAAACTATCTATTAGACAAGGGAGAGTAAAGGAGGGAAGGTTTGTAGGCTGGTGTCCAGGAGGATAACCCCCCCCCCCCCTCTCTCAGCGGGGTTGGAGGAGGAGGAGGGGGGCGGGGGGGGGGGGGGGGGGCTGCCCGGCCGTTTGTTAGCAGCAGCAGCTCTGCAGTCGGCTGCCAGATGTTGGAGAGGGTTGCGTGTGATCGCAGGTCCCTAGAGGTGCTCTCGCCTCTGCCTGTGAACACACACACTCACACACACACACACTCAGGCACGCACTAAACATGCACACACACACATTTGCTAGCTTGCACACACACACTAGCGCGCACACACACACTCACACGCACACACACACACACACACATACACGCTAACTCGCACACGCGCACACATACGCTAACTCACACACACACACACACACACACACACACACACACACACACACACCTGCAATGTTCAAGTAGAAGCACTCACATGTGGATATATGCACACACACGCACCCATGCACATTCACTCACTCACTCACTCACTGACTCGCTTCCATCCCCACACTTCCTCCCTCCCCACCTGCAGATGTGCTGCTCCTCTGCGGTCTCTCTCTCTCCGTCACGCCCCTCATTCCCTGGCTCTCTTGGCGGGACCGTGTGTGTGTGTGTGTGTGTGTGTGTGTGTGTGTGTGTGTGTGTGTGTGTGTGTGTGTGTGTGTGTGTGTGTGTGTGTGTGTGTGTGTGTGTGTGTGTGTGTGTGTGTGTGTGTGTGTGTGTGTGTGTGTGTGTGTGTGTGTGTGTGTGTGTGTGTGTGTGTGTGTGTGTGTGTGTGTGTGTGTGTGTGTAAGTGACGGGGTTATGACAATGAGAAACCTTCAAGCTATAAGAGCAGACCATGGCAGTTTTGACACGCTGCTGAAGTCGACAGTTGTGTGTGTGTGTGTTACTGAGTGTTTGTGACTGTGTGTGTGTGTGTGACTGACTGTGTGTGACTGTGAGTGTGTGTGTGTGTGTGTGTCGACAGTCGTGTGTGTGTGACCCGTTTGCTAACTACGTCGCTGGCTAATTGGTCCCATGTTTGACAGACCCATTAAGAGGTTATTACATGTTTCCAGCGTAGTTAGAAAATCACAGGCCTGTCGCTGAGTGTTTGCAGAGTGCTTACCATTTGTTTAGTCATAACCAGTTATCAATGCAATCACTTATTTCTTCCAACATTTTGAAAAGTAGAATAATTTTTTTTGGGGTTTAGATTTGTCGGTGCCATTTAAAAAAAATTATAGGAAAAACATGAAGTATCTTGTGCAGAATAAGCTGCTGATTAATCAAGGATATAAATAACAATGACCTCTTTATTTTTTTAAAAACTTACCCTGCGTTCCAATCCCCATACTTCCCTAGTATTTAGTATGCCCAAAAAAAAGATTTAGGATGTCCCAATACATGCACGTCAATTGTAGTATGCTGAAAATACATAAATGCCCCACTAACTCCAATAGCATTTTGGAGCATGTGTCTTTATTCTTGACATTTCTCAACATAATGAGAAAAAAAAAAAATCTTCCTTATCTGATTTTTTTTTCTTTTCTCCTGTCTGTGGCTCTAAAACTCTTCTGTACTTTAGTATGTAGTGTAGTAAAAAGAAAGAGTATGTGATTTGGAACGCAGAGTTAGTGTACATCATTTTGTCTCCAAGGCTTACACAGGCCAACTTTAGCGTTCATAGTTTGACATCTCTTGCTGTCCGATTGTTATTATTATGTTTTATAACACTCAGAAGGGGAAATGTGTGGTTTGTCTGCAGTGATGTTTAGCTCTCTAGCAGTGAGGTCATTCCTACCTCCTGTGTGTGTGTGTGTGTGTGTGTGTGTGTGTGTGTGTGTGTGCATGTGTGTGTGTGCGTGTGTGTGTGTGCCTATGTGCATGTGCATGTTGGTGTGTGTGTGTGCCTATGTGCATGGTGTGTGTGTGTGTGCCTATGTGTGGGTGTGTGTGTGCCTATGTGTATGTGCATGTTGGTGTGTTTGTGTGTGTGTGTGCCTATGTGCATGTTGGTGTGTGTGTGCCTATGTGCATGTTGGTGTGTATGTTGGTGTGTGTGTGTGCCTATGTGTGTGCTCAGACAAATGTTTTGGTATCTCCGTTGTGCCAATTCTCTGCGGCTTCAGACCCATAGCGCCGGGCCTCGCTCGGCGAAACAAACATCATGGATCACGGAACATGAAAGTCCTGCGAAGCTTTGAGCTCATCTGCCAAGACCAATATGCAAAGCTTCACACAAACCTTCTAACGGCAACAGCGTGGACTTGAAACTGTCTGTGTTTTCACAGTTTTTAACCAGTGCTGAATCATGATTCCCTTTGTGTGTGTGTGTGTGTGCGTGTGTGTGTGTGTGTGTGTGCGTGTTTGTGTGTGTGTGTGTCTATATTTGTTTGTGTGTGTGTGTGTGTCTGTGTGCGTGGCTGCGTGCATGTGTGTGTGTGTCTCTATTTGTGTGTGTGCGCTTGTGTGCATATGTTTTTGTGTGTGTGTGGTTGTGTGCGTGTGTATCTGTCTGTGTGTCTCTATTTGTGTATGCCCGTGTGTGCATGAATTTTGGTTGTGTGTATGTCTGAATGTGTATGTGTGTGTGTGTGTGTGTGCATGTGTGTGTGTCTCTATTTGTGTGTGTGTGCATGTATGTGTGGTTGTGTGTCTCTCTATTTGTGTGTGTGTCTGCATGTATGTTTTCTGTGTGTGTGTGTGTGTGTGCATGTGTGTGTGTGTGTGTGTGTGCGCTTGTAGGCCACTCCCTTCTTCGTCGGGCTGGTGCTGCTGGAGCTGCTGGTGAGCATGTTGAAGACAGAAGCCACGGTGACGAGCATCGCTGACGGACTCACCTCTGTCTCAGCCGGCATGGTCTCCAGACTCCCACTGTGAGTGTGTAGGCAGCTCCCATTCAGCTCATTCATCATTGCCACATTTTTTACACCCCTTAAAAATTGCATACAGTCTTGTGGCACAGTCGGTAAGAGTAGCCCAGGCCCTGCAGTAGACCCAGGTTCGAATCCCGCCCGGGGTCAGTTCTCTGCATGTCTTCCCCTCTCTGCTATTTCAACTCTGTCTCTACAAATCTGTCTAATACAGCAAAAAAAATATATTTAAAAAAGAAAATTGCATACAGTGGATTTTTGGGAATGTTGAGGTCATAAGAGGTGTGTACTTTAAAGGTGGAGTCAGTGATTCTGGAGAACGCTTGTTGTCAAAATCACTTTTAGTCAAAATCAGTGAATATCTCCTCATGATCTGCTACCTGCCTGTACTGTGTGTGCGAAGAAATAAAAATCAAGTCTTAATACACAGCCTACTAGCCTAGACTCTGTAAACTGATATGTAAACAAAGGGTATGTAATCAAAAGGGCCCACTTTAGCTAGTAGCAACCAACATGCCTGTCTACTTGGCTGCTCCTAGGCTGTGTATTAACCGCAGGTCGTGAGGAGATATTCACTGATTTTGCCCCAAAAAAAGATTTTGACAAGTGTTCTCCAGAATCACTCCTCCACCTTTTTAAAAGTGGTTTAAACACCATAAAGTATGTGTCCTGCATTTGGAGATATAGGACAGACAGACATCTCACCACAGAATTACACATTCTGTCCTGCCTGTCAGTGTGGAGAACAGCTATCAAGTGGAATAAGATAGATGAGGCAGCCCGTCAATGTGGTCTCAGAGCTACGTTTGAGGTTCAATAATGGTTGGAGGGTTTTCTTTATAAATATTTGATCCGCCTTATATGTATAAAGGAAAGGGTAATGCTGGGATTTGTGCTGTTTTATTTTTGTTATCCTTATCTTGCTTTATCATAATCGTATCTCCTAGCTGCACTCTGGCTAAATGATAAAAAAAAAAAAACTCTTAGGCTACATGTAGCACTTACATGTGGCACTTTGTAGATTGTCCTATTTGAAGCTAATTTACTTACTTTCTGAATTACATGAAAGGTAACGTAATCTTTTATTGTGCTAGATGCACAATGTGAGCAAATTAACCCAACATTAATGTACATTATGACTGTAACATTAACTGGATTGGATAATTAATTAACTGTCCCTCCTACAGGCTGTTGATGCGAGGCTGTGAGCTGACGGCCTATGTGTTTGTGTGGGAGCGTTTCCGTCTGGTGGAGCTGCCCTGGGACTCAGCCTGGACCTGGTGGTTCACCTTCATGGGGGTCGACTTCGGCTACTACTGGCTGCATCGCATGGCTCACGGTAGTAGCACTAAACACACACACTCACACACACACACACACACGCATTCACAAACAGACACTCACTCACTCACTCACTCACTCACTCACTCACTCACTCACTCACTCACTCACTCACTCACTCACTCACTCACTCACTCACTCACTCACTCACTCACTCACTCACTCACTCACTCACTCACTCACTCACTCTTGAAATGCACACGGCCCAGAAAAAAGAAAGATTGGGATTCGTAGCATAATGTGTAGTTGATTGTTACCTGTTAAAGTATATTTTTATTTGTACCAGATGCCCGCCATACGTTTATACACATTTTCAGTGATAAGCATACTGAATGTTAGGTTATTTTGCCAGTATAACTCCACTTGCTACCTTTACCAACATGGACAGTCTCTCCCTTGCTCCTCCATAGTACTAACAGTAGAGTACAAAGGGAGCTGATGATAAACGGTTGTAAAAGGTTGATTTAGTTGCCCCGTCTCATCATGAATATAATGCTTCCAACTCATTGACGCTTCAAAGATGCCCACCATAGGTTTTTACACATTTAAACCTGCAGTGTGTAGAATTTTGGGTTTTATTTCCTAGCAGATTTTGTAGAAAGTAATTATAATATCAATAAGTACGTTTAATTTAGTGCATAATAGTTGAAAAAAATGTTTTGAATTATTTTTTTTCCCCTTAGAAAGGGTCTCATATATGTCCATATTTCTGCATATTTTGGACCAAGGCCTAGTGCCGCCATCTTGAAAGTGTCAC
>NC_137217.1:30368967-30373967 GCF_949987685.1 Ammodytes marinus
TCCTATTTGTGGCCTTTTCATTTGGTATTTTCGGCGAAGCTACGTCTGCAAAGGCAAACCTGGATTTTCAAACACACACACACTCAAATAATACTTAAGTGTTAAATATTTGATTGAACTCTGATCATCACTGCATGTCCCTGAATCAATATACTGTAGCTTAAGTTAGTCGAATTTCCTCAATTAATTGTTCACAATGGATTTAATAATGGTTTAAATCGGGAGGCTCGGGTGGCGTAGTGGATAGAGCGTGTACCATATCGTCTCCGGCCTTCGTTGCAGTGGTCGTGGGTTCAAATCCGACCCGTGGACCTTTACTGCAGGTCATCCCCCCCCTCTCTCTCTCTCTCTGTCTCCCCATTTCCGCTCTGTACAATCTAATAAAGCTTGAAAAATGCTAAAAGAAATAATCTTTAAAAAATAGTTTAAGTTATGCTTTTGAAGAAGCAAAGATGTACGAATTTCAATTTCGAATAGCTAGACAGTGTATCTTCTCTGAACCTTGATATACAAAACCTTTTCCCTTTGGTTTATGTATTAACAGCCATCAAGGCTCATATTACAAACACATTGGTTCAATAACCTTGTGGCCACTTACAAAATAAACAAAGTCATATTCACCCCACATTTTGTCTGCTGTTTCCCCCTTTTTTCACCAGACAGACAGACAGACATACAGACAATGTGTGTGTGTGTGTGTGTGTGTGTGTGTGTGTGTGTGTGTGTGTGTGTGTGTGTGTGTGTAGACAGACAGACAGACTATATTTATCCAAACCCTTTTTTTTCTATTCTGAACCGGCCATAAACCCGCTGGTTTTGGTTTGAGCAGGGGGCCGACTTGGTTGGGATGAGGCTGTGTTGTTGACAGGCCTGTTGATTCTGTTTATTCTAAACCTCGTATCGCCGAGTGCCACTAATAGCAGCTCTGCTCTGGTGCTGTGTGTGTGTGTGTGTGTGTGTGTCTATCTGTGTGTGTTTGTGTGTGTGTGTCTTTGTGTGTGTGTGTGTGTGTGTGTAATAGCAGCTCTGGTGCGCTTGGGCAATGTGTGCGTGTGTGTGTGTGTAATAGCAGCTCTGGTGCGCTTGGGCAATGTGTGTGTGTGTCTTTGTCTCTGTGTGTGTGTGTGTGTGTGTGTGTGTGTGTGTGTGTGTGTGTGTGTGTGTGTGTGTAATAGCAGCTCTGGTGCGCTTGGGCAATGTGTGTGTGTGTCTTTGTCTCTGTGTGTGTGTGTGTGTGTGTGTGTGTGTGTGTGTGTGTGTGTGTGTGTGTGTGTGTGTGTGTAATAGCAGCTCTGGTCTGGTGCTCTTGGGCACTCGGGCAGCGTCTATATCCAGGCATGCCATCCCGGGCTGAGGCTATTAATCAGCCAGTCAGCTGTCCCGGCTCTGATTATATATGAGGTAATGGAGTTACACTGCACTCGTCTCACCACACTGCACGGCTACTGACTGCAGTCGCTCTGGGTTAAGTGTGTGTGTGTGTGTGTGTGTGTGTGTGTGTGTGTGTGTGTGTGTGTGTGTGTGTGTGTGTGTGTACGCTTATAGCTTTTTAGAAACATCAGAGACATACACAACGGCTTTAAAGATATTTTTTGGCATTTTCAAGCTTTATTAGTACAGAGTTGAGCTTTTGAGGTCAGAAAAACCAGGGGTTATTGTTAAAACAGGAGCCTTCCTGAGAAATGTCCTGCCATTGTTTAAGTAATGTTTTTTGTTTTTTGTTTTTGTTTTGTCCTTGCCGTACACCATTGTTTGTTTGTAATGATATAATTTGAATTTTGTGCTCCATGCCATGTGCTATGGCCGTGAGCCGTAATAAATAAATGAAATTAAAAAAATGAAATCGGGAGACAGAGAGAGAGAGAGAGAGAGAGGGGGGATGACCTGCAGTAAAGGTCCACGGGTCGTAGTCAAACCCGCGACCACTCCAACGAAGGCTGGAGCCAATATGGTACACGCTCTATCCACTACGCCACCGGAGCGCCCCTTATACAATGACTTTAAAGGGTCTCGTGAAATGGTATCATTATTATTTTGGTAATGTGATGCATTTCCGGTTGAAACAAGGTAGTGAGGGGATTGATCTTAAAGCTGTAGTGCGTAACTTTTTAATATTAAGTAATGTTGGTTACAGTTTTTCCCTGTTGCGACTATCCTTAGCTACCTCAGGTCCCTGGAATGAGCATCCCGTCTTGTCAACAGGGGTAGGATTAAATAAGTGTATACTTCTTCCTGCTCCTTTTCGGGCATGTCACATCAATACAGATAATTTTTTTTTCTCTTTTTTTTTTCTTTTTGTGAAGTCTTTTAAACATAAATTTTGTTTATTGTATTTTTATGCTTTTCATTTAGTTTTGTATTGTTTTTGATATGTCTGAAAAAAAAAAAAAAAAAAAAATATATTTTCCTTTGTTGGTCTTCTAGCACCTTAGCCATTGTATGGTAAAGATTAATAGTTCATTTATGCCTGGCTGTCTTGTGTGTCTGTCTATCTCTCAGACACTATGTCAGCCCTGTAGCCTGTTAGGAGACACTTACCCTGCGTTCCAAATCACATACTTTTTCTTTTTCCTACACTACATACTAAAGTACAGAAGAGTTTTAGGGCCACAGACAGGAGAGAAAAAAGTAATCAGATAAGGAAGATTTCGTTTTCATTATGTCGAGAAATGTCGAGAATAAAGACGAATACTCCAAAATGCTATTGAAGTTAGGGGGGCTTTTATGTATTTTCAGCATACTACAATTGACTGCATGTATTGGGACATCCTAAATCTTTTTCTGGCATACTAAATAGTAGGGAAGTATGGGTATTGGAACGCAGGGTTAGGCCAGCTGTATAGATAAAGTCTCCTTAGACTTCGATATGTGTGTTTTGCTGCCGTGTCCACACCCCTCCCTCCTATCAGCCCTAAACACACACACACACACACACACACACACACACACACACACACACACACTTGCACACACACACACACGCACACTTGCACACACACACACACACACACACTTGCACACACGCACACACACACACACACTTGCACACACACTTGCACACGCACACACACACACACACACACACTTGCACACACGCACACACACACTTGCACACACGCACACACACACTTGCACACACGCACACGCACACACACACGCACACACACGCACACAAACACACACACACACACACACACTTGCACACACACACTTGCACACACACACACACACACACACACGCACACGCACACACACACACACACACTTGCACACACACACACACACACACACACACACACACACACACACTTGCACACACACACACACACACACACACTTGCACACACACACACACACACACACACACACACACACACACACACACACACACACACACACATTCACACACACACACACACCAGCCACCCCTCCCTCCTATCAGCCCTGCAGACAGCAGCAGTTGTTAAGACAAACAGATGTGCTCAGCGCTCCGTCGCTGTCCTCTCCCCGGGGACCTGCGGCCGTGTGGATGTTATTGTTTAAAGAGGAGCTGCTCCTGGCTGTGTGTGTGTGTGTGTGTGTGTGTGTGCAAGTGTGTGTGTGCGTGTGTGCAAGTGTGTGTGTGCATTTGTGTACGTTTCAGTGAATGTGTGTGTAGGTGTGGGTGTGTGCATGTTGTGTGTGTGTGTGTGTGTGTGTGTGTGTGTGTGTGTGTGTGTGTGTGTGTGTGTGTGTGTGTGTGTGCAAGTGTGTGTGTGTGTGTGTGTGCATTTGTGTACGTTTCAGTGAATGTGTGTGTAGGTGTGTGTGTGTGTGTGCGCGTGTATGTGCATGTTGGTGTGTGTTTATGTGTATGAAGGTGTTTGTGTGTAGGTTTGTGTATGTGTGTGAGTGTGCGTGTGTCTACGTTTGTGTAGGTCTGAGAGAGTGTGTGTGTGTGTGTGTGTGTGTATAAGTGTGTGTGCTTCCGCGTGTGTGTGTAGGTGTGGGTATATGGGGGTTAACCTGCCCTCGGGCTCCATAAATCTTCCCCATGACTGGGAGTTCCTGGCCTGGTGTGTGTGTGTGTGTGTGTGTGTGTGTGTGTGTGTGTGTGTGTGTGTGTGTGTGTGTGTGTGTGTGTGTGTGTGTGTGTGTGTGTGTGTGTGTGTGTGTGTGTGTGTGTGTGTGTGTGTGTGTGTGTGTGTGTGTGTGTGTGTGTGTGTGTGTGTGTGTGTGTGTGTGTGTGTGTGTGTGTGCCCATTGCAGGTTACAAAGAGCCATCAAAAGGAATCCGGGTCCCCTCTTGGGTCAGGATGTGTGGGGTTTCTCGCCCACTGCAGCAGGGGGGAAGAGGGGGGGAGGCAAGTGAAAGGCCTTATGGGAGGCAGAGATAACATCAACTGTGATCTATAGGTCACTGTGCTCTCACTCTGTCTGGTGTGTGTGCGATGAGAGAGAGAGAGAGATGGTAGGAGAGGAGAGACGGAGAGGCAGGGAGAGAGAGAGACAGAGAGCGATAGAGAGAGAGAGGTGGAGAGAGACGGAGAGGCAGGGAGAGAGAGAGAGGGAGAGAATGTCTGCTTAGGGAGCAGGGGCGAGCGAGACTGGTTTGATTGAACCTAGACATCACAAAGGGATAACGTCCACAGGGTCTGACTCTGTGCAGCGTTCAAATACAGTTGTAGAAAAGCAGAGTGTGTTATGATGAGAGGGAGGGTCTGTGAGCTGAGCACAGGGCCACAGGGCCGGCTGCCTGCTGCCCCTCTCATTCCTAGCCCTCTCTCTCTCTCTTTCTCTCTCTCTCTCCCTCCCTCTCTCCCTCCCTCTCTCTCCCCTCCTCTCTCTCTCCCTATCTCTCTCTCTCTTTCTCTCTCTCTAGCTCTCTCTCCCCTCCTCTCCCTCTCTCTCTCTCTCTCTCTCATTCTCTCTCTCTACACAGTTAATACATTTATAAAAAATGTTAATTATTCCATAAACTCTGGGTTCTTTAAGCCTCAAACAAAACAAATCCATCACGA
>NC_137217.1:30376467-30381467 GCF_949987685.1 Ammodytes marinus
CATGATGCTGTTAATTTGTTTTATACAGTGAGAAAAGCTGAATGAAGTTGTTGTGTGTATTGATGGGAGCTTAAAGGAATACTTCACCCTTCGGAACCAGCGTTCTATCATTATAAAATCACTATTATAATATAATGCATGAGGTTTTTATTTCCTCAGTCTTCCCTCAGTCTTCCCTTGGCCCAGCTGTCCTGTTAATCCTAACCCTTACTGTGATGTCACAAGAAGGAAACTGTAGGGTTAGACCGTGAGACCATAAAACACTCTTTCTGCCTTTTCTCAGGCTAAGATGATCCGATTTCAATTTTTTTTTCCACATTTATACTAAATAGGATCTCCCAGTTCAATACACCTTCATATTCCAACCGGTGAAGTAGGCCTTTAAGCCCGTTAGAGTATTATCACACATTGCTTGCTTGTTAGCTACCTGAATAATAAAGAAAGACATGGTAGTGGATGAAATATATAGGTTGAAGTAAGGTGATATACAGAAATAGTAACTTTTATTATGGCATTGTTTGTCAATCTTTATTACAGTCCCCATATTCTTGTACATCTGCTATGGTGACGATGTGGTGACATTTAAACCACAAATAGGCCTATGTGTTGTTGGTATAAAATTTAATTTGAATATCATCCATTTGTTCGATCCCCCGTCTCCCCGCCACATGTCCAAGTGTCCCTGGGCAAAGAGACACTGAACCCTAAATGTCTCCTGATAGTTAGCTTGCACCCTGCGTGGTAGCTGCTGCTGCTGCTATCGGTGTATGAATGTGTGTGAGATTGGGTGAATGTGTACAAAACAATGTAAAGCGCTTTGGGTCTGTGAAAAACCAGGGAAAAGGCGCTATATAAGTGGAGTCCATTTACCATCAACCATCTATCCAGACCTTCTTGAAAAGTTTTGTGTTGCTATAACAACATCAGGCTACTTCCACCTTTATTTTTAACAGACAATACTTATAATTCACTAACGTAAACATAACATTTTAAGGGATTTTTGCATAAATGACAAAAGTTATAATTTTTATTCTGAGAAAAGTCTTCTATAAAGTCTCTATAAATGTCCACCCCCCTCCCCCCCCCCCCCACACACACACACACACCTGACTTACAGCACACTCACTCTTGTTATTCCTGAGAAAGCTTTGGAGTTGGAGAGGTTTGGAGAGTTTGGAAGGTTTGGGGGGCTCCAGATGGAATCGCCGTCCTCAGCACACACACACACACACACACACATATACGCACACACACACACACACACACACACACACACACACACACACACACACACACACACACACACACACACACACACACACACACACACACACACACACACACTGTTCTCTCTCCCTTGCTGGGAACGTGGAGCTCTGTGGCATTGGTTCTCACCATTTAACGGGGCTTCCCTCCTGAATAGCCCGTGCCAAACTATGCAGCGTCCCGCCGAGCCCATGGATGAGGACATGGGGCTTGCACTGAAGCCTAGCGGTTCCTACTTCCTATCAATGACAACCAGCATCAATCTTAAACCGCCCTCTATCCCTCCACCCTGCCAAGATGGATTCCAGTGAGAAGGAGAAGAAAAAAAAATCTAAAAAAATCAGGGCTGCTGGAATCAAACAAAGGCTGGATTATCCTCCTTCAATATGTCTCTTAGCAGGACAGTCCATCTCCCAATCCCCCCATGGTTTCAAAGCGGAAGGAACGTCATAATTGTGTGTGTGTGTGTGTGTGTGTGTGTGTGTGTGTGTGTGTGTGTGTGTGTGTGTGTGTGTGTGTGTGTGTGTGTGTGTGTGTGTGTGTGTGTGTGTGTGTGTGTGTGTGTGTGTGTGTGTGTGTGTGTGTGTGTGTGTGTGTGTGTGTGTGTGTGTGTGTGTGTGTGTGTGGAAGCAGCAGCCAGTTCTTGTATTTTCTTTTCCTCTCTCTCTCCTCACACACTCATACCTTGTCTGTCAATGCTGTAGAGAGGGCGAATAAAGTTTAAAAAAAAAATAATAATAAAAAAAAAACCCTACCATGGTGCTTCCATTTATGTCCCACTCCAATCCCAAAAATATGCCATTTAACACTGTGCGCGTGACACTTCCAAAAACAATCCCCAATGACGTTTACTCCTCTCACACCTGCTTAAAAACTCTGCAATAACCTTTAAATAATAATAATAATAATAATACTTTTTAAATAAGTGAGGTGTGGAGACATTTGCTTCGGCAGTTTATTCTCGGAGCTCTTCAGGGTCCCCCCCCCCCCCGTATGATTGAGGAATTCCTGCACACTTCTTCTCGCTGATTTGAAAAAGAGTTTTGGACATTTCGGGGGTGATCCTGGGGCTCACACACACACACACACACACACACACACACACACACACACACACACAGACACACACACACACACACACACACACACACACACACACACACACACACACACACACACACACACACACACACACACACACATCGCACACACATCGCACACACACCTTCTGTCATCAGCTGTGTGTTTGTTCAGGTGCAGCAGAGCCTGGGGGTTTATGACTGTCCCACTCGATACAATTCACACGTTTATTAAACAGAGAGAAGGAGGAGGAAGGGGAGTTTGAGATGTGGATTTTGAGTTATTTTCTCAAAATAAAGAGAAAAGAAGAAATCCCCGCAATTGGTAACACTGCCATTGTGTGTTCACTATTTTGCCGTACAGTTAGATGATGTAGATGATAATTAAGGGTTAAGGGGTAGGACTAGATTTGACTTCCTCCTACCGTTTTTATTTATTTATTTATCTACAACTATTTAAACCTGCAGTGTGTAGAATTTTGGGTTTTATTTCCTAGCAGATTTTGTAGAAAGTAATTATAATATCCAGAAGTACATTTAATTTAGTGCATAATAGCTGAATTTTTTTTTTTTATTATTATTTTTCCCCTTAGAAAGGGTCTCATATATGTCCATATTTCTGCATATCTTGGACCAAGGCCTAGTGCCGCCATCTTGAAAGTGTCATAGTTGGAATGTCATCAGGTGCATTGTTTAAAATTTAGAATTGTTCTTGTCCTTGAAGGCCACTGTAGCTTCTGTTATTATTCGAAAGGGTTGGGGTTACCCAGGGAGCGTTGCATTCTAGAACTTTGTAGAACTTTCTTGATGATGTCATATTACACACTGCACCTTTAAACTTTTTTTATTATTGCTTGCATGTTCGAAATAAAGAAACTCAATCAATAATATGAAAATGACTCCCACCATGTCAGTCCTTCGACAGATGAAGCTTCATCCAGGAGACTGTCAGCGTATACTGGACACAGGGAAACAGCCAGACTACTATATAATATGTTAATATCTCATTTGGTTTTCGTTTTTTTTTATTGGTATTTTTAGACGTTATACAGAATGCAATGCAGAAATAATCAGATATGTACAATTATAACCCCCTCGCACCCCCCCGCACCCCCCCCACACACACACACACACACACACACAAACACACACACTTTGCTCCAACATAGCCCCATTCTTTTAATAACCATGTGTCACCACTGTTGTCTGAATTGGCCATCAGACGTCAGAGCTCTCGTCGGGCAAATACACGAGCCTCCATCAATGGTGATTGTCTTGTTCCAATGCACAAGACATCTTTCGGTCAGTCTGTTTTCTCTGCAAAGGGGGCAAAACTGTGGAACCTCTTGCCCACTAGTCTAAAACTAGAGACTAATGGCAACACTTTTAACAGAGAACTTAAACAACGGCTCAAATCAAGTCAACAGTGCTCACTCAAATAATTTACAACTGGTTTACTGTTTGATCATGCTGCTTTTGTTTTACTAGACGTAGCCTATATATATTGACTCATTATATTGCTGCTCTGTACTCTATTGTATTCTGCATTTTTACTCTTTTAATTATCAGTTTTTTATCAGTATTTGATCTTGTTTCTGTTTTGTTTAGTTTATTTTGTTGTTTTTAAAAAGCCTCCTGTGGACAGGTGTTGTAAACTAGCATTTATGCTAACACACTGTAAACAATGCATCTGGTTCGTCCAATGACATTGTCATGTCCATGTCCAAATAAAATCTTATATAATATCTTATTTGTTTAATACATAAAAAAAAAAACATTTAACAGGGGGTGATGGGGAGTGCAATGAAATGTTGAATACATAATCCCCCAATTCTTGTTTTTACTCCTTGATTTTTGTACTGATTGAACTACGAGGAACTTTTAAATGTTTTTGAAACAGTCCAATGTTTCCTCTGATGATCATAAATGTTTCCTGTGATTGTAGACATGGGTCATTTCAGACTAAACTCTTGGACCCTTGTTATTATTTAAACATGCATGCTGTCGCCAAAAGCAACCAGGACTCAAATCTTAAGGGTTTTATAACTTAAAGTGCCTTCGTGGAAATGTTTACGAAACAGGCAAAATGTTTCCTCTGATGATCATAAATGACCTGTAACAGCAAACGAGACCGTAAACGAAGAGAATGCGATTTTTTTTTTATATTGTTTTTATTAATGTGTTTTGGTCGGGGTCTGAATCCCCGCCGAGTCAGACAAAACGATTTGCAGCAGGCAGACCGGAGCAGCCTGTGTTTCCTGAACGGTGTTAAATCAAAGTTTACTGTGATGCACCGTCGTCATAATACCATAATTAATTCGACATAGACACACAAAAATAAATGTATTCATTGTGATGCATCCTGAGGTCTCTCTTTCAATCGCTTCCTACACAAAAATTGACATTGGGGCGCTCCGGTGGTGTAGTGGATAGAGCGCGTTACCATATTGGCTCCGGCCTTCGTTGCAGTGGTCGCGGGTTCAAATCTGACCCGTGGACCTTTACTGCAGGTCATTCCCTCTCTCTCTCTCTCTCTCTCTCTCTCTCTCTCTCTCTCTCTCTCTCTCTCTCTCTCTCTCTCTCTCTCTCTCTCTCTCTCTCTCTCTCCCCATTTCAACTCTGTACTGTCTAGTAAAGCTTTAAAATGCCAAAAAA
>NC_137217.1:30383967-30403967 GCF_949987685.1 Ammodytes marinus
ACAGTGGCCTTCAAGGACAAGAACAATTCTAAATTTTAAACAATGCACCTGATGACATTCCAACTATGACACTTTCAAGATGGCGGCACTAGGCCTTGGTCCAAAATATGCAGAAATATGGACATATATGAGACCCTTTCTAAGGGAAAAAAAATAATTCAAAACATTTTTTTCAGCAATTATGCACTAAATTAAATGTACTTATGGATATTATAATTATTCTACACACTGCAGTGGACAGAATGTTACAGTTCCATCTAGGTGTCCATACATCAGGGGTTAATCCACACCTATGGAATGTTCTCCAGCCAATCAGAATAGAGTATTCACACAGACTATGGTATAATCTGTTGTTATTGTCTCTTCCTCCAGAGGTGTCCATACTGTGGGCTGCTCACCAGGTTCACCACAGCTCAGAGTATTACAACCTGACCACCGCCCTCAGACAGTCCCTCACTCAGCAGTTCACTTCATGGGTGAGTTATGGTGACTCAAAACTGCATTGCTACACACACACGCACACACACACACACACACATACACACACACACACACACACACACACACACACACACACACACACACTCCAGGCGCTGTTTGAGTGTGTTTTAGTGTATTTGCTTCTGTTGGAAACAATATATTCTTTACCTGTTTCAGATTGAGTGTGAAACATTGAGTGTGTTTCCACAGACAAGGTGGTTTTGAGATTGAATAACAAACTTTAGGGGATTAGTTGATAACAGCAAAACATGTATAGTCTTGCTGGATTTATACTTTTAAGCAGTGTGTAGAATTTTGGGTTTTATTTCCCAGCAGATTTTGTAGAAAGTAATTATAATATCCATAAGTACATTTCATTTAGTGCATAATAGCTGAAAAAAAAGTTTGATTTTTTTTCCCCCTTAGAAAGGGTCTCATATATGTCCATATTTCTGCATATTTTGGACCAAGGCCTAGTGCCGCCATCTTGAAAGTGTCATAGTTGGAATGTCATCAGGTGCATTGTTTAAAATTTAGAATTGTTCTTGTCCTTGAAGGCCACTAGCTTCTGTTATTATTCAAAAGGGGGGAGCGAAGCATTCTAGAACTTTGTCGAACTTTCTTGATGATGTCATATTACACACTGCATCTTTAATGTACACAGATATGAAGTGATATTATTCTATTGATGTTTCTTATTGCCCACACATCACATTTATAACTGGGAATTAATTCATGAATTACTCCTACGAACCAGTAGGGATGGGGAGATCGAACCCTGTTCTATAAAGCTTTTTTACAACACTCAAAAAATCAATGGCATGTGAGCTTATCCACACTGCTATTTAGTCCCATAGGTCCTCTATTGATATATCTTGAGTAGAGTTGTGTCATTGAAAACCCAATCAATCCATTCGACTGGGGCGACTGTGGCTCAGGTGGTAGAGCGGGTCGGCTGATGATCAAAGGGTTGGAGGTTTGATCCCCGCCCTGCCACCTGTGTCATGGTTGTTGTGTCCTTGGGCAAGACACTTCACCCACCTTGCCTCGTGTGAATGTCGATAGTTAGCCTGCTATCGGTGTATGAATGTGTGTGTGAATGGTAACGTGGGAAAGGAAAACAGGTCTCCCTTGAAAAAGAGTCTTCGGTCTCAATGGGATTTACCTGTATAAATAAAGGTTAAAAAAAAATAAAAAATTCACTTCAGCGGTTTATCCAATCACGGGTCTGCAATGCATAACTCGATTGTCCAATAGTTTTGTCAACTGTTTACTGTTTAATAAATTCTCTTCTCTGTCCACCTCAGATGTTCTACCTTCCCCTGGCCCTGGTTGCCCCTCCCACCATCTTCGCTGTTCACATCCAGTTAAACCTTCTGTACCAGTTCTGGATCCACACAGAGGTAAATATAAACAATAAAATAATATAGACATTAGAACACAGGATATAATAATATATTTATTTATATAGCGCCTTTAAAAAACAATGGTTAACAAAGGGCTTTAACAAAATACATATGAGCAAGTACAATCAAATAAGTACATACTAATAAAAAAAAACACATACAAAAAGATAAATACACATACTCATAAATACACACAGCAAACCAAACAAGAGCAATAGGTTCTAGGGTCAAAAAGACATTGAGAGAGAGAGAGAGAGAGAGAGAGAGAGAGAGAGAGAGAGAGAGAGAGAGAGAGAGAGAAAAAAAAGGCTATATAGAGTCTGTCATCAGTTGTAACAGCACAGATGTGTTTATATAATGTGTGATGGTGACAGTGCTGTGAAGTGTAAAATACACACATGGACGCTGTTGCCATCAACCATCATCTGACATATATATGCCCAGTTTTATGTCTGTCAGTCACTTTATACCTGTATATGGAGGGTCAACAAGCGCTTGAGATAATAATTAACATGATATTTAGGTTTTAGCCATGTGTGTTCAACAGAACAAAATATACAATCGTTTGATTGAAATTTAAAATATATTTTTTATTCATGTTTTCCAGCCTCTCAAGTGTTATATATTGTTTTATTATACATATAAAATAAAATGAATTCGCTTGATTTTATTTTTATTATTTTTACATACTGATTATGGCTCAAGTAACCTGATTTACAGGCATGTTTTTAAACACCTATGAAGGAAATTTTCAATATAAAAAGTAATAAAGAAAATATCAGCTGTTTACTTTTACCAGACAGTTTAATGCAGGCACTATCATTACAACAATTCAATAAGTAAATGTACTGTTTAATCATTCAACATGTAGCATATGTAGCAATGCATGATTCTACTCTTCCATTCACTGTTGCCGTGCCCCGTTTATGAAGGAAAACTCACTGAAAAAAACTCCCGTTAAGTTATTCTTTCTCCCTGCGCCTATAACAGTCTGTCTGCTCTGTCGAAGTCCAAGCCTTTGTCGGCACTGGAACCTGTATTCAATAAAAAATAATGAGATTTTATGAAATATTCCAAACAGAAGCATGACCAATAGGCTCTGTCTGCCTTTTTCTAAAGCGAGTCAGAGTATCACTTTTACACTTTAACAATCCCCACAATCTTTACTCTGGATGAATGGGATCTAAAAACGCCTTCCATCTTTTAGTGCACTATTAGTGAAAAACTGTCGTAATGGTCACAATTTTCTAAAGGGAGGTGGGGGCGGGGGGGATGTCATTTATGCTTATTTTTATGGGGCTCTTTTTTTGATGTCTAGTAATTTATTGGCACACTCTAGGCCCCTCACCACGGCAGGCTCAGTCCCGTAGTGAAATGGCGGAGAGTTGGAGACCCCCTTTCTTTTTTTCATTCAAGATTAAACTCTCACGCTCGACTGCCAGACGCGGCCATTACACGGATATAATGAATGGCTGAGAAATTCTGTCCAGACTGAAGGCTCTGTCTGACGTATTGATGCGAAGAAAAAAAAACATCAAAATATCCCAAAGAGAGAGAGAGAGAGAGTTTGCAAAAGCCAAAATAGAAACATGAGCTGTGTGAAATATGCCGTGTGTGACCTCTGTAGTCTGTTTAATGGCTCACTGGTGCATTTCTTTGATACTTAACAAGAGGGAAAATGGTTTATGTTTGATGAATGATTGTTTAACGATTACATTGTGCTTGTGAATCGTATTCAAGGCTGTGTATGGAGTTAAACCGTTATTTAGCAAACAATTGAACTCATTTAAGCTCTACAATCAAGATCAACAAACAAGAATTTGAATATGTAGGAATGTATGAAAGTGATACTAACAACCCCGATTGTGTCACCTGTTAACTAAGGGCGTTTTTAACACCTAAAAGGCAGAACCAATGTTTTTATTTTTATCCACTCTAAAGATTTTATCCACTTAGGTTAGGTTGCACATTCTACTACTTTCCATGACATACCTAGGTCCTGTTGTCATCACCTAAATGGGCTGTGTGTGTCCCCCTATCCTTGACATTGATAAGTGTGTGGATGGGCGTGTGTGTGTGTGTGTGTGTGTGTGTGTGTGTGTGTGTGTGTGTTACGTCTGTGTTTTAAATCGGTTTTATAGCCTCATCAGTTTTAATGACTGAATCTAGAAAAATGTATAAACTTTGAGATACATTTCCCACTGTGCTTTATAGTTAAGGTGGTCTACCAGACAATGCACACCTCCCACTGTATTACTACAGTTGATTTAAAATAAATACATAAATAGGGGCGCTCCGGTGGCGTAGTGGATAGAGCGTGTACCATATTGGCACAGGCCTCGTTGCAGTTGTCCCGGGTTCAAATCCGACCCGTGGACCTTTACTGCATGTCATCCCCCCCCCCCCTCTCTCTCTCTCTCTCTCTCTCTCTCTCTCTCTCTCTCTCTCTCTCTCTCTCTCTCTCTCTCTCTCTGTCTCCCCATTTCAACTCTGTACTATCTAATAAAGCTTGAAAATGCCAAAAAATTATCTTTCTAATAAATACATAAAATAAAATAGAAATCGCCCTCCTGTCAGCATTACTGTAGTTGATCACCTGACAATTAATCGTTGGTATTAATTATTATTTTTTATTTTATTTCAGCTGATCAAAGACCTTGGACCTCTGGAGTGGATCTTCAACACTCCGAAGCATCACAGAGTTCATCACGGTAAATAATCTGCTGTATTTCATATAAGAGACTGTATGACTAATTCTACTATTTTATAATGTTTTACAGAGATTTCTTCATCAACATGCCAAGGAAGAGCAACATCATACGTGATCTATCTATCTATCTATCTATCTATCTATCTATCTATCTATCTATCTATCTATCTATCTATCTATCTATCTATCTATCTATCTATCTATCTATCTATCTATCTATCTATCTATCTATCTATCTATCTATCTATCTATCTATCTATCTATCTATCTATCTATCTGTCTGTCTGTCTGTCTGTCTGTCTGTCTGTCTGTCTGTCTGTCTGTCTGTCTCTATCCATCCATCCATCCATCCATCCATCCATCCATCCATCCATCTATCTATCTATCTATCTATCTATCTATCTATCTATCTATCTATCTATCTATCTATCTATCTATCTATCTATCTATCTATCTATCTATCTATCTATCTATCTATCTATCTATCTATCTATCTATCTATCTATCTATCTATCTATCTATCTATCTATCTATCTATCTATCTATCTATCTATCTATCTATCTATCTATCTATCTATCTATCTATCTATCTATCTATCTATCTATCTATCTATCTATCTATCTATCTATCTATCTATCTATCTATCTATCTATCTATCTATCTATCTATCTATCCATCCATCTATCTATCTATCCATCTATCCATCTATCCATAATTGGTCCTGTCTGATTATAGTTAAATTAACTTGTTATATTCCGTCTGCTCATGTTATTTTTGTGCAGGTTGATGGTAAAACTGAGATAATATAGTGAAAAAAAGTTCCTCATGTCAAGAGATCTTTCTGTTTTAGCCTACATAAGAGTTTAAGTCATTTTTCTGCTCACAGAGTATTATCTCAACAGGGAGGAATATTTACTGCATCGACAAGAACTACGGAGGAATTCTGATCATATGGGACCGATTGTTTGGTAAGTTAAAGCAATACTTTATTTGCGTTTAGCCGCTTTAGAGATCAGTGCGAGAATAAAGCATGCTACATACTCCGCAAGAAAAAAGAACAAACTTCTCGCTGACAGAGCTAGAGATAAAAGAGATACGCATTCAAACTTTACCTACTGCTACAAGATTATGTACTTTTTAAGAGGTATACAATGTTAACCCAGACTCAAACTGAGCTGATATGTAGCCATGTAGATGTACAATATGATGCCAAATGTATGTACTCTAGGTCCACACTGTAGATATAATTCATATTTTTATTTGATTCACTTTTTTAATCAACTTCATTCTGTGGTGAGGTTGTAATACTTTTTCATTCAAGCACCTCCCAAAGCACTTCATAAATCATTACTTTATTACTAGTGTGTTAAAGGTGCAGTGTGTAATATGACATCATCAAGAAAGTTCTACAAAGTTCTAGAATGCAACGCTCCCTGGGTAACCCCAACCCTTTCGAATAATAACATAAGCTACAGTGGCCTTCAAGGACAAGAACAATTCTAAATTTTAAACAATGCACCTGATGACATTCCAACTATGACACTTTCAAGATGGCGGCACTAGGCCTTGGTCAAAAATATGCAGAAATATGGACATATATGAGACCCTTTCTAAGGGAAAAAAAAATATAACATTTTTTTTTTCAGCTATCATGCACTAAATTAAATGTACTTATGGATATTATAATTACTTTCTACAAAATCTGCTAGGGAATAAAACCCAAAATTCTACACACTGCAGGTTTAAATGTTGTGGTCGCATATGTGTGTGCTGCTTGATTGTGATTGTGTAATGTGTGTGAGTGTGATGTGTGTGTTGATCATACAGTGTGTGTGTGTGTTGGTGATCATACAGTGTGTGTGTGTGCTGATTATGTCTGTTGATTGTGTCTTGTGTTTTTCAGCTACTGTCATGTGCCCCCTTTAAGTTGCCTTTAATAAAGTGATTTGAAATGAATCATTCTGCACACAAAGTTCTCAGATTGTATGATGATAAACAGATCTGTGTGCTAGAAGTAATGACATATGTTATTAGTCAACTGTTTGTGTGTGTATTGGTGTGTATGGTGTCTGCCCAGCTGTTATTACTCGATATTGAATGCTAACCAAAAGTTGTGGTTGCGGTGGAATACTGGATAGAGCACATACCATATTGGCTCAGGCCTTCGTTGCAGTGGTCGCGGGTTCAAATCCGACCCGTGGACCTTTACTGCAGGTCATCCACCCTCTCTCTCTCTCTCTCTCTCTCTCTCTCCCTCTCTGTCTCTCCATTTCAACTCTGTACTATCTAATAAAGCTTGAAAATGCCAAAAAAGAAAAAAATTGTTGTGGTATGACCCTTTATAACAACAAAATGAAAGGAAACAGTGATTCTATAAACTGTAGGTTGGCCTGTTGCTTTGTACTCCAAACGGTATTAAGAGGTAACTGATTAAATTCTGAGGTTTTACTACATTACCCAGAAATCCCTTGGGCCTTTTTTTGAATTGTTTTATATCTTTCCGGAGCTGCAGGGCGATTTTTAATAAGTGAAAGCCAGAAGCTGTGATTCCTAAACCCTCTTAATGCAGGGTTTCATATTTTAGTATTCTCTTTGGACTATTCAAGTCATCAAACTGTTCGGTCTAGATTAGTTAAAGAGATGGATATTTCCCAGATATTTCCGTCGTGGGAAAACGTGTGTGTGTGCGTGTGTGTGCGTGTGTGTGTGCGTGTGTGTGCGTGTGTGTGTGTGTGTGTGTGTGTGTGTGTGTGTGTGTGTGTGTGTGTGTGTGTGTGTGTGTGTGTGTGTGTGTGTGTGTGTGTGTGTGTGTGTGTGTGTGTGTGTGTGTGTGTGTGTGTGTGTGTGTGTGTGTGTGTGTGTGTGTGTGTGTGTGTCAATAAGCGAGTCAGTGAGTAGAGTAGAGTTGAATTGGCCTATAGTGGACGCAAAAACAAGTCTCCAGGTGAATGTTACTCTGTGCCTGCTGGATGTGGAAATGTTTAATATCAGTGTCTGCAGCTTTTAATTTTGGCCCTAAATGTCCCAACAAAGTTATGGTTATAGGTCTTAGGTTATTATTCATGTCATTAAGTTTAGCTAATAAAAGCTGGTTAACATGCTGTGTGTGGAATATAGAGCCACACATGCTGTTTTAAATTGATTGTTTTTTTTAAGGTATTCACTGATTTATTATGGATCTGTCTCTTGTTGACTGGTGCCTTTAATGCGTTTGAATGCCTTTCTATTACAAAATGTATAAAGCACACCTGTAGCTGCTTCAGTCTAAGCTCAACGTGATCTAGTACATTTATCTATTGCTATGCTGTATGTTACTGCTGTTTGTCTAACTTCTGTTGCTAGGTTGAATATGTTGTTGTTGTCTATGTGTGATTTTACTGGCTATAGTTCAGTGTTGTCTTGTTCTCTCCCTCTCCCCTTTCCCCCCAGGAGGTCATTCACCTCCTACCAGGCCATTGCTTAAACCTGCAGTGTGTAGAATTTTGGGTTTTATTTTTTGTAGAAAGTAATTATAATATCCATAAGTACATTTAATTTAGTGCATACTAGCTGAAAAACATTTTTTGAATATTTTTTTTTCCCCTTAGAAAGGGTCTCATATATGTCCATATTTCTGCATATTTTGGACCAAGGCCTAGTGCCGCCATCTTGGAAGTGTCATAGTTGGAATGTCATCAGGTGCATTGTTTAAAATTTAGAATTGTTCTTGTCCTTGAAGGCCACTGTAGCTTCTGTTATTATTCTAAAGGGTTGGGGTTACCCAGGGAGCGTTGCATTCTAGAACTTTGTAGAACTTTCTTGATGATGTCATATTACACACTGCACCTTTAAATAAGACATTGTTTCTTAGCAATTTTTGCTTCTTTAAATAAAGGTTGATGATGATATGTTTAAAAAAAAATCATATTTCTACAACATTTTATCTTTATTTTTTACTATTATTGCCATGTACATATGTTCCTTTTGTGTGTATTTTAATGTGAAGCTTGTAATGCACGTTATTGTATCACTGTAAAGTCATTAAATATACATATGACTCATCTTATTTTACCTCATTTTATCATGTTGTTCTTATTTCGCCGTGGTGGTTGGAGATAAACGCAATTTCGATTCATCTGTATATCTGGCACATATTTTGACATTGAAGATACAGCTGACTTTGTCTTTGATTTTGATTGTAGCTGCATTTCTTGTATGAAAGGCGAATCGAATAAAGTGTATTATAATTATTAAAACCTTCCATGTTCTCCCCAGGTACCTTTGCCCTGGAGACGGACAAAGTGGTGTACGGTCTCGTGGTCCCGATCAAAACCTTTGAAATCCTACGAATTCAGGTTGGTCTTAAAGGAATACTTCACCCATACGGAACCGGCGTTCTATCATTCAGAAAATCGCTATTATAATATAATGTATGAGGTTTTTCTTCCCTCAGTCTTCCCTCAGTCTTCCCTTGGCCCAACTGTCCTGTTAATCCTAAACCTACATGTTTACCATGCGTGATGTCACACATGGGAAAATGTAGGGTTAGACAGTGAGACCATAAAACACTCTTTCTGCCTTTTCTCAGGCTAGGATGAACAGATTTCTAAAATTGTTGCGCATTTATACTGCATAGGACCTCAGAGTTCAATACACCTTCATATTGCCACCGTTGAAGTAGGCATTTAACTTCCTTCAGTGTTGTGGCTACAATGAATACGCCTATCTATCGGTCCAAGCAGCCCACCAACTCCATCTACAGCTCCGTAAAAAAACAAGAGACCACTCCAAATATTCAGTGTCTCATGTTTTACTCTTTAGAGGCATATGTTTGAGTAGAATGAACATTTAGATTTTATAATATAAAACTACTGACAACATCTCTACCAAATTCACAATAAAAATATTGTCATTTAGGACATTTTCAATAAGTAATATAGAGATGAAGATTTAAGAAAACTCCAGACTGGTCTCTTAATTTTTTTCCGCGGCTGTATATGAGTTTGAGAAACACCTTCACTGGATTTAGCCCTTAGCTCATGTTTCTGTGTCTGGCGCAGTGGCCGTGTTGTAACCATAACATTATTACGTTACTCTAAACAAACTGCCCAGCTGGGGTCGGAGGAGGCCAATAAAATGAAATGCCAGGAGGAGGGTTGGATGTGTTGTGTGATTATTTTTTGCTGACCGCAGTATGTTGGCAGGACACAGCGTGAGCAATGTACTGCCCCAATGAATGCCGAGACATTTCTCCTCAGGATTACTTAGTAACAGCTACGGCTTCATTAAAGTGTAACTGCACCCTTTTACTTGTTTTTTTTAGATAGTAGCTGAATTAAATGACTCTGTTGTTAAGGAACACATATATTAAGAAAAGTCCTCCACCTCAGACGACCCATCTGTGTGGCATATGAGCTCACATCGTGTAGCGAGTGCGACAGTGCCGTTAGACTTTGTGTCACTCGGTTTTTCAAGGAAGTCATGTCATTCAGATCTTCCTGAGTGACAGCTAGCAGCTAGCCCGCCTCCTTCACAGACACTGTGTGCGGTGTGCCCCCCCTGCCTCCCGAATGTCGGCCGGCTGATATCGGAATGTTTTAAAAACAATGGTTCTAAAACAGAATTCAGAATCCATGGTCTGAGTGCATTTTTCTAAATCGTGCAGTACGCTCAAACAGGGGGTGCAGTTATACTTTAAAAGGGTAGTTCGGAATTTTGGACGTAGGGCCTCATTTCCAAGTTAGCCTGGGTGTTATTATTTATCATTGGAGACAGTTTTCAACACATTTCATTCAGTCCTTCTAGTTGTAGGCTGTGTCTTGATTCAGGTATTGCATGGGTATTGCAGCCTACGAAGGCTGCATTTGAAGACCGATTGCGTCATAGCGGCGCGCAAAGGCTGTCCCGTTTGCAAGGCTCCTTGCAAGGCTCCTCATATGCGGTCGTGAAATGCAGCCTTCGTTTCACGGTTTTGAAGGCTGCATCAGATGGATCCTTCGCGGCCCAACATATCCCATGATTCATTGCGTTTTTTTCAGAGATGGCATAAAATAAAATAAAAAATAACAAAACAGCAACGTGTTGCTCCATCTTCTTAACTTTTATCTTCCTTTCTTTTTTTCTTGTACTTTTTTTTCTTTTCGTCTGGTAGGCAACTTCTTTTTCTTTTTTCCTCCGTTGACAGGGCTGTCTCCGTTGGCAGCAATCAGGGTTGCTAGGCAGCACAGGAGCGGCGAGTCGTCACGCAAGGTAACGGCTTGTTACGTGAACCGGAAATGCTCGTAAACGGAGACCTGCGGAGACCGTCTCATTTAAAAAGGCTCGTTGGCCTTAAAACCGGCCTTCATAGGCTATAGCCTTCATAGACCGCGAGACTGCGTCCTACCAAGTGCGTGGTCTCTGAATCAAGACACAGCCGTAGAGTTAGCTGGTGCTATAGGCTAGCGCAAGGCAACGGTCAATACTAGCCTGCTAATAAAACATTCTAAAATGCCGAACTACCCCTTTAACTGACCAGTTTAAATGTGGCATTTGATTGTACAGTATGTGGATGGTTGAGTTCTGTTTCTCTCTCTCTCTCTCTCTCTCTCTCTCTCTCTCTCTCTCTCTCTCTCTCTCTCTCTCTCTCTCTCTCTCAGTGTCGCTACTACATGTATTTGTTTAGAAGGTCCAACAGATACAAGACCATCAGCGATAAATTGTCGACTTTCCTGAAAGGTCCAAGCTGGAGCCCCGGTAAACCTCGTATGGGGGACCACAAACGCACACCCAAGGTTTGTATAACTTTTTTTTTTTAATAAATAAAAGGAAAATCGCTTTTTTTCTCTCCTAAAAATAATAGTCTACTTTATTATTATTATTATTATTATTATTATTATTATTATTATTATTATTATTATTATTATTATTATTATTATTATTATTATTATTAATAATATTAATATTATTATTATTATTATTTTATTTAATTTTTCGTCAACCTCATAACACATCATTTTAAACATATGCAGAAAACACACACACACACAGAAAGCACACACACACACACACACACACACACACACACAGAATGCACACAGGCCCAAATGACTCAGAGAATTCCTTATTGTAGGATTCACATATATTCGAAAAGTTTTACAAGGAAATGCCACATCAAATACGAGCTGCAGAGCCTTTGTAGAGGGAACACAATAAGTTCATTTTCACCGTCTTTAAACGCAGACTGCGGGATCAAAACCAAATGCAGTCGAGTGTAAACGTGCGTGTGTGTGTGTGTGTGTGTGTATATGCGTGTGTGTGTGTGTGTGTGTATATGTGTGTGTGTGTGTTCATGAGTGTGTGTGTGTGACTGTGTGTGTGAGTGTGACAATGTGACTGAGTGTGTGTCTGCGTCCTTGTGTGTGTGCGGTGTGTATGTGTGTGTGTGTCTTTGTGTGTGTGCGTGTGTGTGTGTATGCGTATATGTGCGCTCTTGTATGTGTGTGGGTGCATGTGTGTGTGTATATGTGTCTGTGTGTGTGTGTGTCTTTGCGTGTGTGTGCAGAAAGAATCACAGGCTCCGAGTTGAGTGCCCCGGCGGTTAGCTTTGAAATAACGCTGATGGTGTCACACATTTAGTTCTCTCATTCTTCACACTTGAAAAAAAAAAAAAAAAAACTCCCCTTTTGCTTCACAATTAAATTGGCCCCTTTTATAAAAACCTCAACGGGGTGATTGTAAGCACGGCCAGAGCGCTGGAAATTAAACCGAAATATCTTTTCAAAGGCTTTGGTGTGTAGACGCCCGCCCTCTCGCTCGCTCGTTGATATCTGAAAAATCAAGGGAAAGACGGGGGAGTTAGTGGGGGGTGGTGGGGGGGGAGGAGACAGGGTTAAACATGTTTCAACTCTTTGAGAATAAGCAGAGCCCCGTGCTGTTATACCTACAGGGTTCTTGGGGTTTTGGGGGATGCGGGGGGTGGGGGGGGACCCATATGTGTGTCGGTTTGGTTCCTTCAGGATCCTGGGAAAGCCCCCGAATTAAATGAGTGTGTGTGTGTGTGTGAGTGTGTTTCTGCGTTTTTATGTGTGGGTCTGTGTGTGTCTTCTGGTCTTTGCGTGTGTGTGTGTGTGTGTGTGTGTGTGTGTGTGTGCCTTTGTGTGTGTGTGTGTGTGTGTTTCTGCGTCTTTATGTGTTTCTGCGTCTTTATGTGTGTGCAGTGTGTTTGTGTCAATCAATGATTGGCCAGTTCTCTTTTCTTTATATTTTTTTTAGCACTCCGTTCCCAAAACTAGATGCAGTTCCAACACTACAGCCCGCAGTCCCTAATTACTTTATCGTTAAGAAGTTACATTCAAGACACAAACAACGGTCAAGTAGTGAGTCAGGGAATTCTTACACGAGGACTAATTTATTCCGTTGTGTTTGTTTTGCGATGAAGGGAAACCACTACATCCATAACATCCTGGATGTCTTTGTAGATTGGAACACAACAACGATAATTTTGCACCACCAGTTAAAATTCAGCGTCAGTTTCAAGAACAAGAACAAAATGCACTTTTTCCTAGCAGTAGAATCAACAACTGAAACATTTCTTGGTGACTTTTCTGAGCTCCTGTGCCAGTGTCAGGAAGGGGGGGTGACACCAGTTTGTAAACATACTGCCATACTGAGAAATACAGAGAGAGTTTTGTGGAGCTGATAGACTTAATCAACTTTGTGTCAACTTGTTTGGATGTAACCAACATTTATTCATATGAAAAAATTACGCACTATAGCTTTAAGAAGAACACACACACACACACATACACACACACACACACACACACACACACACACACACACACACACACACACACACACACTTTAAACTTTAAACTTGATATGTATTTTTACTGGTTATTATTAAGGAGTCAAGAGAACAAGCTTTTCACTTCCATACTGTAACATATCTGTTAAACTTTCATGAATCTTTACCAAAGGCATGTTTGTCCGGTGGTCTGAGAATCTGTCCAGAAAAATAAATATCACCACAGTACTTACAGAACCATTTGGGATCTGGGAATCAAACCATGTTTTTATTTTTCCATGTGGTATAACAACTCCCTATCCAGTCAGGTACACTGAATTTTCTACACGGATACATACAATTAATGGCAAAAACATATTAAGGAAGTCAGTGTTTCCCACAGGATCTTGGGGTATTGTTGGAGGGACCCTGTACCTTGTTGGGGGGTGGGTGGAATTTTTTTTACCTTTTTAAAGTAAAATGCATCAATCTGGTGCACTTTGTGAGGAAATTTTAGAGACTAGAGAGATATCAAATCCTGAGATGCAGAAGGAACATTATTTTTCAGATTTTTCTTAAACAGGTAGCACTCTTTACTCTGCAACTGTAAAAACAGTAGATTGGTCTGCAGACCCATGTTCTATGATGGAGAGAACCATTTCAACAGATAAAGGGTGGATATGAACAATTTAGAATTCACACATATAAAGCTTATTTGTGTATGTGTGAGGGGGCCTTCAACCCCCTTAGACAGAGCTACTAATGTTGTTGTTTTTAACTTGCTTTTGTATTTCTCCCCTACTAGTTGAGGGGCCCATGATGATTTCTATCTTGTTATATTTTAATGAGTACTTATATTTAGGCTATTCCTTTTTGGACCCTGTTATTGACATCAGTGACTGAGCTCTTTGACTATGCAACATGAAAAGTTACTATCAGTATCTCTGGCTAAGGGCCCCCCTGAGCCCTTGGGCCCCTGGGCCTGTGCCCGGTGTGCCTGTGCAGTAATCCACCCCTAGATAGGATACACAATTAAGAAAAAACAACGATGGGCCTGTTCATAACTAATTTATATATTTTTTGTAATGTAATGATTATCATGAACTTTAAAAAAAAATAAACTATTTTGGGGGGGGCCCAGACCATCTCTTTTTCCTTTTTAATTAAAAAAAAAAAAAAAAAAAAAAATATATATAATTATAATTTTTTTTTTTTTTGGGGTGCCCCCCCCAGGAACTTGGTGCCCTACGCAGTCTGCGTACTCTGCGTATAGGGAGCGGCGGCCCTGGGTATGAAACACATTATAACTTTAAAAACCAAACAAGAACCCAACCAGCGATGTACATGCACTGGTTATCAATAAAAGTCTTGTTTGGCTAAGTCTTGAATGTGACCGACATTCATTTATATGAAAAAGTTACACACTGCAGCTTTAAAAAGAACACACACACACACACACACACACACACACACACACACACACACACACACACACACACACACACACACACACACACACACACACACATTTTAATTCTTTATTTGAGTCCACCAATCACATTACAACAGACAGGATTCAAATATTTCCAGAAATGAGATAGGACAGTGTTCAAGGGTACACACACACACACACACACACACACACACACACACACACACACACACACACACACACACACACACGCGCTTTGAATCATTTGGGATCTGGGAATCAAACCATGTTTTATTCTTCCACGTGGTTCCAGGTTACCGGAGAGGAAGTCCCTCATCAATCCAGCTGGTCGTTGCCGTTGCAACTTTATGTGGTCGTACATTTCCTTCTGGTGCTGCGGACTTACCATGACTTGTTCGAAAACAAGACGGTGCGTATCTGTCACATTAGGAGTGTGTGTGTTTGAGTGTGTGTGTGTGTGTGTGTGTGTGTGTGTGTGTGTGTGTGTGTGTGTGTGTGTGTGTGTGTGTGTGTGTGTGTGTGTGTGTGTGTGTGTGTGTGTGTGTGTGTGTGTGTGTGTGTGTGTGTGTGTGTGTGTGTTTATGTGTGTGTGTGTGTGTGTGTGTGTGTGTGTGTGTGTGTGTGTGTGTGCGTGTGTGTGTGAGTAACCTACATGAAAGCAGGACGGTGCATATCTGTCACATTAGGAGTGTGTGTGTTTGAGTGTGTGTGTGTGTGTGTGTGTGTGTGTGTGTATCTGTATGTGTGTGTGTGAAACCTTCTGGTTCTGCGGACTTACCATGATTTGTTCGAAAGCAGGACGGTGCGTATCTGTCACATTAGGAACCAACTGTAAACGTCAAAGACAAAACAGATTATTTGTGTTCTTAACCTTCGTTGGAAAAGGTTTATGGCCCCTCTCTCTCTCTCTCTCTCAAAAGCATCTTACCAGTATCTCTACTTCTAAAGGAAGGGGGGGGGGATTAGGGTTAGGGTTAGGGGTTTCTACTCATTTAATATCAATCACATGTTTCCGTTGTATGGAGTTAAAGGTGGAGTCAGTGATTCTGGAGAATGCTTGTTGACGAAATACATTTTTTTTTTAGATCTGTCTGAACAGTCTGAAAAAAACATCTGTTGCTAATACACGGCCTAGGTTCTGTAAACTGTTATGTAAGTAAGTAAGTAAGTAAGTAAGTAAGTAAGTAAGTAAGTAAGTAAGTAAGTAAGTAAGTAAGTAAGTAAGTAAGTAAGTAAACTTTATTTATAGAGCGCCCTTCACAGACCAGGGTCACAAAGCGCTTCACAATGGGAAGCAACAACAAATTAAAATTGTACATACATTCAAAAGGCCAATAAGACAATACAGTGATAAACATAGCAGCCCCAAGAACAAATTAGGCCAAAGCCTGCACAAATGAATAGGTTTTTAGTAAACATGTATGTTAAAAAGGTGGCCCACTTTAGCTAGCAACATGCCCGTTTACAGCACCCAGGCTGTGTATCAAGTTAAAGGTGGAGTCAGTGATTCTGGAGAATATACTTGTTGTCAAAATCTGTTTTTTTCAAGATCAGTGGATATCTCATCATGACATGTTCCGTACAGTCTGAGAAAAAAAAAAAAAAACGTCTGTTGCTTATACACAGCTTAGCCTCTGTAAACTGGTATGTAAACAAAGGGTATGTTAACAAAGGGGACCTTAGCTAGCAACATGCCCGTTTACAGAGCCTAGGATGTGTATTAATATTGTTTTTTTTTATAATCAGCGCACACATAGTACAGACAGGTAGCAGATCTTGAGGAGATATTCACTGATTTTGACAACAAGTGTTCTCCAGAATCACTGACTCCACCTTTTAAAGCAGGTGACCCCCTTTCCGGTCACACATTGGCTACTGTTATGATTAGGTCTGCTACTGTCATCCCTCATGTACAGTACAGTATGACAAGGTGGTCCACTCCAGGGGCTTTTCTTTAATTTAAGAGCTAGTGCTGCTCAGTTTTTTTTTGCCAACATTATTTCACCCAATTACACAGTTTGTTGTGGCTGGTCCATGGTCGAGCGGAGGCCTCTACTTAGCCAGCAGGAAAAGACTAGCTACGGCCCTAACATTGTGACATAATGACGGATAGGCATTCCCCTTTAGAACAACCTTTGTCTATTATTTTCCACTCCGCGAGCCAGAAAAGACCCCCTTCTCCCTTCCCTCTTCCCTCCTCCTGCAGTGAAAAAATAAAACAGGTCTCCACAGCAGTTATCTTTGGAAGGCTTTTTTCCCCAGGCATAGTTTTGGTTAGCCAAAA
Organism: Ammodytes marinus; assembly: GCF_949987685.1. Classification (NCBI taxonomy): domain Eukaryota; kingdom Metazoa; phylum Chordata; class Actinopteri; order Uranoscopiformes; family Ammodytidae; genus Ammodytes; species Ammodytes marinus. The sequence continues at coordinate 30,401,048 of NC_137217.1, forward strand.
AAAAAAAAAAAAGGTCCCGTCACGCCCAAGCCCCTTCCGGGCTCCCAGATAAAATGGCCTGTCTTCCTAACGTGTGATGGCTACCTTCACACACACACACACACACACACACACACACACACACACACACACACACACACACACACACACACACACACTGCATAATGCATTCCCTAGACCCTAACCTTAACAATCAGACCTAAATGCCTAACCCAAACCCTCACACTCACCCTAACTTAAACCTAATTCTAACTAGAACATAAAATCTAACCTTAACCTTCAAACAGCCCTTTGTAGAAGTGAGGACCAGGCAAAATGTCCTCACTTTTCAAGAATGTCCTCACTTAGATGCCTGTACAAGCACACATGCACGCACGCTCGCACGCGCGCACACACACACACACACACACACACACACACACACACACACACACACACACACACACACACACACACACACACACACACACACACACTTTACCACACACACAGACTCAGAAACACCTCCCCTCCCGGGTCAAGGGTTCCCCTCCCTCTCGGCGAATGAAACGCCAGCTGGTGGTCCGGCAGAACTAACGCCTTAATTGTCGAGTCAACCGTTTTCCCCAACACACACACACACACACACACACACACACACACACACACACACACACACACACACACACACACACACACACACACACACACACACATACACACACACACACACAACCGTTTTCCAACACACACACACACACACACACACACAACCGTTTCCCAACACACACACACACACACACAACCGTTTCCCAACCCAAACACACACACACACACACTCACACACACACACAACCGTTTCCCAACCCAAACACACACACACACACACACACACACACACACACACACACACACACACTCACACACACACACAACCGTTTCCCAACCCAAACACACACACGCACGCACGCACACACGCACACACGCACACACACACACACACACACACACACACACATACACACGCACACACACACACACACACACACACACACACACACACACACACACACACACACACACACACACACACACACACACACACACACACACACACACACACACACACACACACACACACACACACACTCAACCGTTTCCCAACCCAAATAGCCTTCAGGATGCAGCAATCAGGACTGGGAGGGGAACATAACAAAGTGAGCTCTCCTAGCCCCGACGATAAATCATGTCACTGTTCTGTATTTATACCCTCGTGTTCTGTGCTAGCCGCTTATTCAGCCCGACAATTGATGATACAGTGGCCGACAATTTATGGGCTTCACGTTAATCCGAAAGCCCATGAAAACAGGGTTATTTCAAACACAAGAAGCTGTACTCTTCAATTACTTCACAAGCAGCAGCGGGGCGAACGTGTACGTTTTATTATAGGTTTGCTGAACAGTTACTATTAGAGGCAGTGAAGGGAATCTATAACCAAGTCATATAATTATTCTTCTGATGATTGAAAATAAGAATTGGGCTTTAGTGCCTGCTAGGGTGGAATGTAAAACAAAAGAGAGCATCAAAAGACAAATTATTTTCATTTTATTTAACTTTTATTTATCCTCGAGAGACCAATTGAGGGGTGACCCTCATTTTCAATGATGTCGAGATCAAACAAATTCAAAGGAAAAACAACAATACATAAACAATATTCAATGCAAATACATCAAATACACAACAACAGGTGAAGAGAAAAACAATTGAAACATTTACACAGTGGTGAAGAGTGGCAGCAATTAAAATGAAATGGGTGAAAGTACAATATAGTATATATATAATATATTTTGAACATGTACATAATATTATGTGAATACTTATTTTTTTACAATTATGTGCAATCCACTTTTAAAATAATTGTTTTATTGTCCTATACAAAAGCAAATGATTACCATATTCACCTGGTTCCTACTTTTTTTTTTCTTTTTTTTTTTAACCTTTATTTATACAGGTAAATCCCATTGAGACCGGAGACTCTTTTGCAAGGGAGACCTGTTTTCCTTTCCCACGTTACCATTCACACACACATTCATACACCGATAGCAGCAGGCTAGCTATCGACATTCACACGAGGCAAGGTGGGTGAAGAAGTGTCTTGCTCAAGGACACAACATCTGTGGCACAGGTGGCAGGGCGGGGATCGAACCTCCAACCCTTTGATCGTCGGCCAACCCGCTCTACCGCCTGAGCCACAGTCTACTTCACCAGTAGAAATATGAAGGTGTATTGAACTCTGAGATCCTATGTATGTGCAGGTACATTTCTTTTGGGGGACTGTCTGACCAACCATCTGAGAAGAGGCCACTGAATAGGTTTTTATTTGTCGGACATATTAAGCCTACATCACTTACCGGAGTTCTGTTATCACTTTTATAGCCTCTTCATACACAGGCATTGGGGCTGCTTATGGACACACATACACACACACACACACACATATTCTCACACATTCTCTCTCACACACAGACACACACACACACACACACACACACACACGGACACACACTCACACACACACGGACACACACTCTAAAGGCATTTATTACAAACATGCACCGCACATTACACAGCAGATATCTTTCATGACGGCAATTAAAGGAATACCGTTGCTATTTTTAAATAAACTCTGCGATATTGTATTACCACCCAACCCTAGTCAGCGTAAACTTCCCTTTAGGCTTGATAAACAGGAGTCAGTGGCACCAATATTAAAATGGTTCTTAAAATAATCATAAATAGTGATCTTTGTATGTAAATCCATCCCCTTCAATATGTCTGATAAGAGTTACATTTGTGTGTTTGAATTGTGTACACATTATGAATAATATAGGATCGGGGCGCTCCGGTGGCGTAGTGGATAGAGTGTGTACCATATTGGCTC
>NC_137217.1:30408967-30411467 GCF_949987685.1 Ammodytes marinus
TGAAATAGCTTTTTTTCTTTATGCCCTTTTTGTTTTACGCGTTCCCAAACAGACCTGGTCGTTGGTGTTTATGAGTTTGCATAAAACAAATCTGTGAGTGAATAAAAAGAGGCAGGGACTATTAGGATAACATTCTCTCATCTGAATGGGGTTTTAGTCTCTTTTAAAGGTACAGTGTGTAATATCAGAGTATTATAAGAGACATCTAGTGGTGAGATTGTAGATTGCAACGCTCCCTTGCAACCCCACCACCTTAGGGAGAATTTACAGAAGCTACGGTGGCCTTTAAGGACAAGAAGCCAGTTACTAAAGATGGCATCATCCACCACTGCCTCAAGTCTTTCCTATTGATGATGTGATGAAGTATTTTCTCAATTATCCCCCCCCCCCCCCCCACCCACTTGAGGTTCAGTCCTCTTCACAGCAGACCCAGGTTAAATCAAATCAAATCAAATCAGTTTTATTTGTATAGCCCAAAATCACAAATACATTTGTCTCAGTGGGCTTTACATTCCATACAATATGATACAATATGATACAATATGACACCCTGCCCTTACACCCTTAGCTCGGGTTAGAATCCAGCCTGTGGTCATTCTCTGCAAGTCATTCCCCTCTCTGCCCCCATTTCATCTCTGTCTCTCCAAAACTCTCAATAAAAGAAAAAAATGCCCAAAGAATTATCTTTAGAAAACACCTGATTGTGTTGAGTTGTTGATTGACGTGTCCTCTCCTTGATGTCCAGGCCAACTGCCGCTGTCATGGAGATGTTCCGCTGTGTCGTCATGGTGATGATGCACAGGTACAGCTACATGAAGCCGCTGCTGCCGTCACTGGCCGTCCCAACAGAGGTAAGTTTAAAATGTTGAACTATTTTTTTTTTTTCATTATTGTCTTGGGTTTTGTTCTGAATTTCTTTAATTGTTTTGCATTCTTTTTTAATTTTTTTTTAAATTTATACATATGTTTGTGTGTGTGTGTGTGTGTGTGTGTGTGTGTGTGTGTGTGTGTGTGTGCGCTTGTGTGCTGATCTGCTAATATTAATATGTAAATGTATTTTGGGTGTGGCTTTATATAAGCCTGTACAGGTTTCTGCCACATCCACACATGTATTTTAATTTTTTTTTTAACTACATGTTTTTTTTTTTATCGATTTGTATGTGGGAAAAAAAATAAACTAAACTAATAAATTCCCTTAAGCAACTACAAAGAAGCAGCTAACTCCCAGTCTGAATATGATTGATATGATATATTACTGCCAGTCTATTCTGTTTTTTTCCAAATATGATTTTTTTTTAGAATGGTGCATCTTTTTCCTGTATCGTGTAACAACTCAATTTAAAGGAACAGTGTCATGATTTTGGTATAGTTCATTGTTTGCAACTGTATTGACATGGCTAAAACAGCATTATATTGTATGTATTAGTTACAGCTATGTGCCTGTCCAGTTATGAAAAGAAAATAATGCTGACAGGGAAGTGTATTTGATCTGGCATTGATTTGACTAGTCTGATGATATCTGACAGATTTTATAATGGACTCGTGTACCATTGTTGAAGTCCAAAAAGATCAAAATTAATGCAGACATAGGGGTAAACTCACTGCTTTCACCGCCATAGTCAATTCTGTATTTTTCCAAATATGAAAACATTTCCAAAATGGTGCCTCTTTCTTAAGGAAACCAACTTTTACTTTTATGTTACCGAGTGTTACAAACGCCAGCCAGCCATTGATACAACAATGTGCTTTTTTCTTGAAGTATAGATGGAGCTTTATATCATATCCTCTGTTCTTATACGTAGGATCGTTTAATATTTCTCTTCATTTGAATAGGCCACTTAAAGTGTACAGGTGAAACTCGAAAAATTTGAATATTGTGCAAAAGTTCATTTATTTCAGTAAATTCAACTTAAAAGGTGAACATATTACATTATATAGACTCATTACATGCAAAGTGAGATATTTCAAGCCTTTTTTATTCGTTGTAATCTTGATTATTATGGCTTACAGCTTGTGAAAACCCTACATTCAAAATCTCAGAAAAGTTGTTCTGTCATAGTAACAGCCTTGACAACCTCTCTAAACAAAACCCTGACAACTGACACATTCGAATGTTTGTTCAGAACGTCTCTCCAAAAGTATTTAGTGAAACATTTTCCCCCCGGTTTATGTCACATCATCATCATGACATATTGTAGTAATGGTTTGTTTTGGCCAAAACTCACACACACACACACACAACACACACACACACACACACACACACACACGCACACACACACACACACACACACACACACACACACACACACACACACACACATCTAGGTCGGTTTGGTCTCTCTCTCTCTCTCTCTCTCTCTCTCTCTCTCTCTCTCTCTCTCTCTCTCTCTCTCTCTCTCTCTCTCTCTCTCTCTCTCTCTCTCACTCACACTCACAGACACACACACACACACACTGCCTTCCACCCTCCATTAGTATATTGTCGAGCGTGATCCAG
>NC_137217.1:30418967-30423967 GCF_949987685.1 Ammodytes marinus
ATTTAACGTTGCCAGTGCCAGTGGAAGCTTTCGTCACTCTTCACTCTCCAGTTTATTAATTTCCGTCTCCGGCACGATCATTGGCTCACTGGGCGAACCATCACACATCTGATATTGTAGTAAAAAATGAAAATATTTCATGGTTCCTTACACACACACACACACACACACACAGATGAACACTCAGACACACACACACACACACACGCATATACACACACACACACACACACACACACACACACACACACACACACACACACACACAAACACACACACAGTCGAGTCGAGCTGGAAAATGTCTCCAGATGCCAGGATATGTGAGCAGTAGGGGGGTTACACGTTTGGACAGACTTGAGATATAAGATTGCAAAATTGGGGAATAAAATAGCCACTGTTTGTTTCAATTGGATGTCCCACTGTTAGCCGGTTCCCTGCTGTCTTAGTACAAATGTTGCGTTAACCAATCAACATTACAGGGCAGGTTTCGCACACATGGAGTATAAGCCTATAGTTGTGGACTGAATTGTACTTTCAATGAACAATCTCCATTCAAATTTCCATTTAGTCTGTGAAATTGGACCAAAGTATGTTTACATTAATTAATAAAGAGTTAGTTGACATGGTTTAATGAGAAGGCTCAAGGCAATACGTTTCTTGGGAAAGGATGGAGGCTTTAATCAGACTTAGAACTCTTGGTACATCAAGTTATTGGCCAATAAGGCTTATTACAGCCTGTGTCCCAAGTATAGGATGGTCCTACTCTTATTGACGTGTCACAGAGAACTTTATTGTGGGGAGCTACGGTGGTGTAGTGGATGGAGCGCGTACCATATCGGCTCCGGCCTTCGTTGCAGTGGTCGCGGGTTCAAATCTGACCCGTGGACCTTTACTGCAGGTCATCCCCCCTCTCTCTCTCTCTCTCTCTCTCTCTCTCTCTCTCTGTTTCCCCATTTCAATTCTGTACTGTCTAATAAAAAGCTTGAAAATACCAAAACATAATCTTAAAAAAAAAGACCTAGACTTCTGATTCAACTTCTACGACTTCTGAAACATTTCTTGACGGAGGATCTTTTCCCTTCTCTTCGCCACATCATCCCCTCTGCCTCTCTGCCTTCTCAGTCTTGCACTTTTATCAACCAGCCTTGTGAATGGAAATTTCCTCTATCTTTGGTCCTATAGTGTTTGTTCTTTAATGAGTTTATCTGATCCTGCCTTTAGATCTTTAATTTCTGTTTCTCTTAGTCAAATAAACTTAGAATTGGAGCGTAGATCCTTAATCAGCTTGTTTGTTGTTGTGCTAACACCTTGGACCGAGCTGGCAGAGAGAGAGACGGGACATTTTTTCCTTCTGATTGTTGAGTTGATTACAGCCGGGAACCACTTGAGTTGCATTAGTTTCAAATTGGAAACGTTGATTAGGGCGTCTTTGGACTTGCCCACCCACTGAATGTGTGTGTGTGTGTGTGTGTGTGTGTGTGTGTGTGTGTGTGTGTGTGTGTGTGTGAGAGAGTGTGTATCGCCCACCCATGTGGCAACAACAAAGGATGGGTTTAAGAGCAGTTGGCTTCAAACTCAACAGTAGATTTGTAAAAAAAAAAAAAAAGAGACTGTTCTGTTAAGGCGAAACTCTTCTGGTTTAACTGAAAGATACAGTATCATATGAAACTTTGCCAGTTGATTACTGACAGTAAATTAATTGTCTTTGGTATTTTTCAGAAATGTTCGAATAAATATGAACATTATTAGTAATTTCTAACTGAATATGCGTAGTTGTGCTTTTTCATTGTATAAATAAAAAAATACAGGTCTTAACCTAGCCTGGTGCTACCAGACCATCTTACTTCATCTCATTTGAAGGGAAAATGAAATTTGGCCGGAGGTAGGTAGGCGGGCAGACCCAGGCTAGTCTTAAAAATGCATTTTTGGTATATATTTTTTAAGAACAAAATGTCTCATAATTCAGACAATGAACAACATATGAACACATCCTTCTGTAATAACCTTCAGAATATAGTGCTAAGAATGATTATGGAAAGTTTAGTTGATGTAAGTGCTTTGGAAGTTGACATTTCTGTTTAAAAAAAAAGCATGTTAAGAGGTTGTATAGCTGAAATATACAGTATTTGCCTGCCATGTGTCGCCATACATTTATTTTTTTTAAACAGTGGGTGGATTGAGGAGAAATATCTCTCTCCCCGGCCCTCAACAACTCACTCATCTGTACTTTAATTCCAAGGAATCCCACTGAACTAACTCTTGTGGGGAACTTAAGACATCTTCTCTTCACTACATGTCGGTACAAACAATGGGGCGACTGTGGCTCAGGTGGTAGAGCGGGTCGGCCGATGATCAAAGGGTTGGAGGTTTGATCCCCGCCCTGCCACCTGTGTCATAGTTGTTGTGTCCTTGGGCAAGACACTTCACCCACCTTGCCTCGTGTGAATGTCGATAGTTAGCCTGCTGCTATCGGTGTATTAATGTGTGTGTGAATGGTAACGTGGGAATGGGAACAGGTCTCCCTTGAAAAAGAGTCTTCGGACTCAATGGGATTTACCTGGATAAATAAAGGTTAAAAAAAAAAAAAAACAACTGTCTTGATTTAATTTAACCAAAAGCAAATGCATCCTTCTGTCCACTCCGCCCCCTGTGTGTGTGTGTGTGTGTGTGTGTGTGTGTGTGTGTGTGTGTTCTGTCTGTCTGTCTTTTATCCTTTCCTTGCTTGGATGTGTGCCCACTATAGTCTGCCTGCCTTCCAGATTTCTTGACAAATTCGAACAATCTTCCCCCTGCCTTCCGCCACCCAGGGAAGCTGGAGTTAATGATGAAGTGAAGAGATCTCGTATTAAGGCTGAGAGCGATGCCAAGCAGCTGTGTGTGTGTGTGTGTGTGTGTGTGTGTGTGTGTGTGTGTGTGTGTGTGTGTGTGTGTGTGTGTGTGTGTGTGTGTGTGTGTGTGTGTGTGTGTGTGTGTGTGTGTGTGTGTGTGTGTGTGTGTGTGTGTGTGTGTGTGTGTGTGTGTGTGTGTGTGTGTGTGTGTGTGTGTGTGTGTGTGTGTCTGAAGTGGATTGAAACAGATATGAAAAAAGAGAGAGAGAGAGGGGTGGGGCGAGTCTCACAGATTTGTCTTATGTTTTCAATGAGCACTAACAGTCTGGATGAGTTGCTGTTGACTTTACATGGGACCTTGTAGCACACATAAACAAACACACACACACATAAACACACACACACACACACACACAGACGCGGACACACACACACATACATACAGATGAACATACACACACACACACACACACACACACACACACACACACACACACACACACACATACATTCATACAGAGGAACATAAACACACACACACACACACATTGATACAGATGAACACACACACACACACACACACACACACACACACACACACACATACACATAGATACATACAGATGAACATTCACACAGACACACACACACACACACACACACACACACACACACACACACACACACACACACACACACACACACACACACGCTAAATGAGAACAAACACCAGATGTTTAAAGGAAAAACCTCTAAACAACTTCATCATTCTAGATTATCATATCATCAGCCCACGTTATGTTTCGCTTCACTTTCACCGAGCAGCCACTGCCGTTTCACATGTGTTTTGTCTGGCGGCTCTTTGAGTGTGTGAGTGTGTGTGTGTTTGTGTGTGTGTGTGTGTGTGTGTGTGTGTGTGTGTGTGTGTGTGTGTTTCTGAGTGTGTGTGTGTGTGTGTGCGCGTGTGGGAGTGTGTGTGTTTGTGCATGTCTGTGTGAGTGTTCATCTGTATGTATGTTTGTGTGTGTGTCTGTGTCTGCGTGTTTTTGCGTCTTTCTGTGTGTGTGTGTGTGTGTGTGTGTGTGTGTGTGTGTGTGTCTGAGCATGTGTGTGTGTGTGTCTTTCTGTGTGTGTCTTTCTGAGCATGTGTGTGTGTGCAAGTGTGTGCGTGGGAGTGTGTGTGTGTGTGTGCATGTGTGTGTGTCTGAGCATGTGTGTGTGTGTGTGTGTGTGTCTTTCTGAGCATGTGTGTGCGTGGGAGTGTGTGTGCTTCCATCTGTGTCTGTGTCTGTGTGTGTGCGTGGGAGTGTGTGTGCGTCCATCTGTGTGTGTGTGTGTGTGTCTGTGTGTGTGTCTGAGCATGTGTGTGTGTGTCTGAGCATGTGTGTGTGTGTGTGTGTGTGTGTGTGTGCGTGGGAGTGTGACAGCGATGTTTCTCATGGCTGTGCTACAGAGCCGCGCTGCACTGAGTCTCTGGTGGGACGTTAACCTGCTCAGCGTATCCTTCCGCCTTCTGCTCAAACAAGTCCCGCGCACAGGGGCCGTATATCTGCCCATAATGAACGGACAGGAAGTCGATGTGTGTGTGTGTGTGTGTACGTGCGTGTGTGTGTGTGCGTGTGTGTGTGCGTGTGTGTGTGTGTAGCCAAGAGCCATGGACTTTTTGATTCTTCTGATTCTTCATCCTCAAGGGCATAAATGTGACGTCATCGTCGAAATCGACGGACAACTTAAGAAGAAAGTGTGTGTGTGTGTAGCTGTGTGTGTGTGTGTGTGTGTGTGTGTGTGTGTGTAGCTGTGTGTTATGTGTGTGTGTGTACGTGTGTGTAGCTGTGTGTGTGTTATGTGTGTGTAGCTGTGTGTTATGTGTGTTTGTGTATGTGTGTATGTGCGTGTGTGTACGTGTGTGTGTGTACGTACGTGTGTGTGTGTGTGTAGTGTGTAGTGTTGTGTGTGTGTGTGGGTGCGTAGAGCGTAGGTGTACGGCAGGCATGTGTGGATATGTGTTTGCAGGTCAAATCATGTCCTTTCACCTGATTTCTACAGAAAAACCCTGAAAAAAATTCTTGGGATTTCTTTTAGAATTAGTCCCTTTTTTTAAACTGGTTTCATATATATTCTGTCCATCTGTCTATTGAGATAAATGTCCGGTCAAGTTTCTATCTCTCTCTC
>NC_137217.1:30431467-30471467 GCF_949987685.1 Ammodytes marinus
CCAGTCATTTAATTTATTAATTTATTATTTAGGAAAAACATTCAATATAATTTATTATGAAATAGTTTAAAAAAGATCAACTTTCATCTGACACAATTAGTTGATTGTTCACACAAAATTAATCAACAATTTTCATAATGTAAAAAATTCAACTGGTTCAAGCTCCTTATGTCTGAATATATTATCATACAACTAAAATGTTTGTGTGTTTCCGGAAAAAAAATAAATAAATTGCACAGTCAGCTTGTGCTTTGAAAAAATTGTACTGCATATTATTTTATTTTATTTCATAGTTGAAAAATCATCTTCCATTTGCGATGTGAATTTCTCCAAGCCGTCTGTCAGCTCATTAACACTTCTTCCACAGACTATAATCTCCTTGGCAGATGTCCGACCTTCAGCCTTTCCAGAGCTTAAATATCTCTCTATCATCTGTATCATCACTTCAGCTCAAGCAGTTTGTCTTTCAAATTATGAGTTACTTTGAGGCGTCCCGGCAGCCATTTAGAAAGGAAATAAAAAAAGACATAACAAGGCCTCTGATCCTAACCCCTCTCTCTCTGTGTGTGTGTGTGTGTGTGTGTGTGTGTGTGTGTGTGTGTGTGTGTGTGTGTGTGTGTGTGTCTCTCTCTTTCTCTCTCTCTCTCTCTCTCTCACTCACTCTGTGTGTGTGTGTCTCTCTCTCTCTCTCTCTCACTCTGTGTGTCTCTCTCTCTCTCTCTCTCTCTCTCTCTCTCTCTCTCTCTCTCTCTCTCTCTCTCTCTCTCTCTCTCTCTCTCTCTCTCTCTCTCTCTCTCTGTGTGTGTGTGTGTCTTGTCCAGGCCTTTGTCTCCCTCTCCCTGCTGTATTGGGCTCTGCAGTGCGGATCGCAGCTCATCAGCTTCCAGAAGAAAGTCGACTGAAGGCAGAAACACCAAACTGGTAGATCGGGAATTTTCAACCAACTAAATCTTTTATTCTGTACAGTAACCATAAGAACGGGAGGTGCTCAATTATTATAATTTTAATACTTGATGATGTCATATTACACACTGCACATTTAAAGGTGCAGTGTGTAATATGACATCATCAAGAAAGTTCTACAAAGTTCTAGAATGCAACGCTCCCTGGGTAACCCCAACCCTTTCGAATAATAACAGAAGCTACAGTGGCCTTCAAGGACAAGAACAATTCTAAATGTTAAACAATGCACCTGATGACATTCCAACTATGACACTTTCAAGATGGCGGCACTAGGCCTTGGTCCAAAATATGCAGAAATATGGACATATATGAGACCCTTTCTAAGGGGAAAAAAAATTATTCAAAAAATGTCTTTCAGCTATTATGCACTAAATTAAATGTACTTATGGATATTATAATTACTTTCTACAAAATCTGCTAGGAAATAAAACCCAACATTCTACACACTGCAGGTTTAAGTGTTTTTAATAAGAAAACCATATCAAGACGATAGATTGTTTTATTATTGCTACATTTATCTCTTTCAAATTGTCTCTTGTGCTTTTTATAGAAATGTCACATGTACCAGGTGCTATGGTGCAAATTAAAGTAATCAATTTATGTTTTTCTATTCGTCTTAAACCACTGTCTTAATGATTTTCTCTGCGCTACTATGCAACCCATACCTCTTGTGATACCTGTTAATTCCCTTTGACTTGCACAACTCTCTACACTACAGTATTTTGTTCTCCTATTTTCATTGCAATAAAAAAATGTGTAACTTTGCTCAACATGACTCTGTTTTTTTTTTGATTTCCTGAAAATGCTTATAGACCAGATGGAATGTAAAATACAATAGACTATAATCTTGATTGTCATTGCATAACAGGTATCCAATGAAGCTGTAGTGCTACTTGGGCCAGTGCATAATAAATATTAACAACAGTAATAAGTGAATTAATTAAATAGCAAAGAATAATAATAAAGGAGAAACATAGCAATATATAGTGCAGCAGCGTCTCCAAATGACAGATGTTTTGTGTGTGTGTGTGCGTGCGTGTTGTGTGTGTGTGTGTGTGTGTGTGTGCGTGTGTGTGTGTGTGTGTGTGTGTGTGTGTGTGTGTGAATCATTCCTCCAGACCTTGTGTGGGAGTGACTAACAGCTCACAGCAGATGGTGCTGTTATCTCCGGCCAGAAGTCTCCATTAAAATCTGCATTTTTTAAATTCACGAGAGGCTCCCGATCCAAAATCTAGAGTGTGTGTGTGTGTGTGTGCGTGCGTTTGTGTGAGATTTGATAACACACGTATTTATCAGGTCTCACGTCAAAGGTCAAAGGAAACTACTACAAGGGCATTGAGAAAATGTGAGGCTCATGTTAGAAAAAAAAAAGTTTTTTTTAGCATTTTAAATTCAACAATTTATCTGTATATATGAAACAGAATAATCCATATAATTAATGCTTATATTAAACCCTTTCATGCATAATGGTCCCTACAGTGTTTAGATGAAGCTATTTTCTTGACTATAGTGAACTATGCAACTCAAATCAAAGCAACACGATTCATGGCATTATTTTTCTAGGTCCCAAAGACATACCTGTAGCTCTTTTCTTACAATACAATCAAAGTAGCTTATGTTTTCTGGTTAATTTGTGAAAAGTGTAAAATTGAACATTTTATATCCATGCTACTAAAACAAACCTTCATTAGGCACAATGGCCAATATATCAAAGTCAATTGTATTTCTATAGCACATTTAAAAACAGCATCAGTTGACCAAAGTGCTGCACAAGAGACAATACAAAACAACATATAAGATACATGAGAAAAGAAAAGGGAGGAGTGTCAAAGTCTCAACTTGTAATATATGAATGAAGCACAATCATATCTTACAAACTGACACCAAAATACATAATCAACAATTTTGCGACAGTTTTCAAACATTATTGTGAAAAAATTGATTGTTAGTTAGCACCTGTTTTAATCTTGAGGTTGCTACATTACAAAAGCATACTACATTTTGGAGAGGTCACTCGATAAGCCCATTCGGGTTTCTGACCTCTCCAGCACATACTCTTTTAATCTTTACATGTGTTAATGTATTTGTTGAGTGTGTTGAGTGTGTGCAAATAAAATAAATTAATAAATAACATTCGCTCTAAATCAGTGTGTGTGTGTGTATTTTCCACATACATATGTTAAAATGCTTGGTTATCATTATGAAAACATTGCAATTCGCATATTATGTAAATTAGTGTTGATTTTGTGAAAAAAAAGCGTATAGAGCATCAGTGGCAGTGTGAATAATTAGGTTGTTGTAGTCATATTAACAGGTCCACAGATGGCTCAGCTCCTCTGTACATATGTGCTGTAAACTCTCCCTGGGTTCAACTAAACACCAGACGCATTTATCTAACGTGTTCCCCCCCTCAACAGCTGCAGGTAACATCTGTGTGCAGAGTGAACTCATTTAAAGATGATGTTGTGGCATTTTCCAGCTTTATTAGATAGTACAGAGTTAAAGGGAATACTTCACCCATACGGAACCGGCGTTATATCATTATAAAATCGCTATTATAATATAATGGCCTATCTGTCCTGTTAATCCTAACTCTACATGTTTCCATGTATGATGTCACGCATGGGAAAATGCAGGGTTAGACAGTGAGACCTTAAAACACTCTTTCTGCCTTTTCTCAGGCTAGGATGAACCGATTTCAAAACATTTATTATGCACATTTATACTACATAGGATCTCAGAGTTCAATACACCTTCATATTCCCACCGGTGAAGAAGGCCTTTAACGTTTATTCACTTTTGAGAATATACCTTAGACAATGTTTACTTCTCGGACACAGCCAAAGTTACATAATGCACCTTTAAACCATGACATGTTGTAGTTTCCAAGCACTTCTTGGTTTAAGATTAAGAGCTCTCTCTCTCTCTCTCTCTCTCTCTCTCTCTCTCTCTCTCTCTCTCTCTCTGTCTCTCCCTCTCTCTCTCCCTCTCTCCCTCCATCCCTCCCTCTCTCTCTCTCTCTCTCTCACTCTCTCTCTATCTCCCTCTCTGTCTCTCTCTCTGTCTCTCTCTCTTCCTTCCTCTCTCTCTCTCTCTTCCTCCCTCTCTCTCTCCCTCTCTCTCTGTCTCTCCCTCTCTCCCTCCATCCCTCCCTCCCCCTCTCTCTCTCTGTCTCTCTCTCTCTCTCTGTCTCTCTCTCTGTGCTCATATTCTCTGCGTTCTATTGATCGGTTTTAGTTATTGCATCAATCCAGCAACAGGACTAGAAGCTGACGTATTGATCGCCTGGTTAGACTGGATATGGTCTTCACCTTTTACATGGAATCCTAATAGGCGCTGAGGGGATTCTGCCCCCGGGGGTTTGGCCTAATAGAACGAGGAAATGTCACTCAAGAAAGACGATCAATGACACAGACAGTCAATAGGAATTAGATGTATGTCTCTAATGTAAAAGAAAGCACAAATAAACAAACCAACAGTCATTTCAGCCTCGGCACGTAATGGCCGCCATTTAACAGACTGAGTTTTTGTTGTGATGAAGTAAATTGGTTAGGTTGACGGTATTTTATTTTTTATCAGACAGGTGTAAATGATGCTTGTTAACATTAACATGGAATACATAAACCCATCTTGATTTTTTTTTTTTTTGATTTTGAAATTAAAGGTGCAGTGTGTAATATAACATCATCAAGAAAGTGCTACAAAGTTCTAGAATGCAACGCTCCCTGGGTAACCCCAACCCTTTAGAATAATAACAGAAGCTACAGTGGCCTTCAAGGACAAGAACAATTCAAAATTTTAAACAAAGCACCTGGTGACATTCCAACTATGACACTTTCAAGATGGCGGCACTAGGCCTTGGTCCAAAATATGCAGAAATATGGACATATATGAGACCCTGTCTAAGGGAAAAAAAATAATAAAAAAAAAAAAAATTCAGCTATTATGCACTAAATTAAATGTACTTATGGATATTATAATTACTTTCTACAAAATCTGCTAGGAAATAAAACCCACAATTCTACACACTGCAGGTTTAAAGATATTATAATCATGAATAAAAAAGAGAACATATTTGCGACTAGTTTGATTTGATACAGTGAGTCTTTATCACTGAAACATCAGTAATTTAAAAAATGTATCTCTACATATCACAGCAGTCACAGGCCTTCTTAGACCATGAGGCTAATTGTTTATTTATACTTTACAAGCTCCTCAAGCCCACATGGCAAAGTGTCCCCGGGCAAAGAGACACTGAACCCCACATTGCTCCCGATGGTTCAGAGAGCGCCTTGCATGGCTGCTACTGCCATCGGTGTATGAGTGTGTGTGTGAATGGGTGAATGTGGTAAGAAATGTAAAGCGCTTTGGGGCTGAGAAAATCGGTAAAAAATCGTTATATAAGTCAAGTCCATTTATCATTTTAGTTTAATTTTTTTAAAGGGTAAAGGGAGGAAACGATGCACATTTCTAATGAGAATTTACAGATGCAAGAAAAGGATGTTTACATTGTAATAATTGGACATTTCACCCGGTGTATTTTGTACAAATTAAACCTACTTTGATGATTCCTCGACCCATAAGACAATTAGAATAACCCGGACCATTGCTACACATATCCACAAAACGCCCCATGACAACTCACTGTCAAGAAGAAGATGAAAACATGACATGAAATACAGACATCCCTTCACATCACCATCAGAGAAAAAGCTTGTGAATGAAGATCATAATTGCACGGCGGTTATAAATATATATATATATCAGCACAAACCCCTGTGTGTGAGCGTATGAATGTGCCCTGCTCACTGGCTCGAAGGCAGATCGCATCAGCAGTGGTGAGGAAAAGCTGTGTATGCCTGAATGCACCATACTACTTCACCGACACACACACACACACACACACACACACACCTATATAAAATGCCTATTTTTTAGTATATCAGGCCCCAGAACACCTGAGAGAGAGAGAATGAAGGAGGCAAGAGGAGGGAGGAGAAAACAAGGCGGGAGCCGTAACAGTACATTCTCATTTTTATGAACTTAATGCAGACACTCAGGAAATTGTTAACGCAACAGAAATAATGTTTGATGACTGCAGTTTTTTTTTACAGCTTTTAAGGCCAGTCACAGCATTTGCAGCTTTCCCGGAAAACCAAAGTAGCTGGGCAATGTTGGATGTAGGTGATGCCGTTGGCACCACAGTTGTAAAAAGAACCTGGAGCATCTGGTTTGGCATATTGCCCCGCGGTCTTGTCAGCACAGAAGTTGTCTGGGATTTCAGGTGGAGCGGTAGTTGTAGGTCTGGGTGTCACTGGAAGATCTTTGGAAATAAGTAAATCATTAGAATTGTATACAATCAGAATGAACAAAAGGTCAAACAGTGAATGCTGTGGGGATTATGACAAAGTATTTTAACCATCAGTATATGATTTCTACTCACCCGAGGCTAAAAGAGAGCGGAGATGGCTGATGAGGGGGTAGTTTCCTTCTTCACAGAACTGACCATTAAAGTCATCTAGATCCAGAGCCCAGACAAAGGCTCCACCAAATCGGTTGTCTTTTAGGTAACGCACCTTATTAAACAACAACAGCAACGTGTTAATTTTATCATTGTATTTAACGTAACTTTAGAATTGAGCCGCATTCTTATAAAAGAAACACATGACTACCTTAGCCTCATAGCTGTCCTTGTTGTCATATCCGACCCACTCATTTTGTTTGACGGCATATGGAACTTTTTGTTCCTCAATCAAGTGGATACTCGCCCCTCGAAGAAAAGGGCATATCTAAAAGAGAGAATTAAAGTTTAAATTTCAATCAAACAATGTAGGCAAGGCAAGTTTATTTATATAGCACAATTCAGACACAAGGCCACTCAAAGTGCTTTACAGGGGCAAGATTAGAATACATAAAACACATTATAAAACATTTAAAAGCGAATAAAAGAAGCAAAAAAAAATAAAAAATAAAATTAAAACTCGATTTAAAAACATAATAAAAGAAGCAAATAAAATTAAAATTGCAAGTTAAAAAGGAAACAAAAAAGTTCCTTGTGATAACTTCATAACAAAACCGTTTTTTGTATTTTCATCCCTAACTAATAGTTAGAGAGTGAGATAAATAGTTGCACCTCATAATAGGACAAGAAGCCAGCCTCCCTTGTAAACGCACCAGCAGTGCCCGGACCACTTGCTGGTGCTCCAACCTGACTGTATTGGGTAGACAGTTGAAATGTTGTCCCATATGTAGCAAAGCCCATATTCAGCTTCTCTACAGGTGTTCCCTTGTCCCGCCAATAACTCATGGCAAAGTCCTGAAATTTGAAAAAAAAAAGAGATCAAACTTCCTTTTAAAAGTAGTGCAGATTTTAACTTTTTTCCAAAAATCAGTAAACGAAAATGCTCATAAATTCACAATTCAATCCATACTTTTAAAGCTATAGTGCTTAACCTCTGTCGCCCCCCATGAGGAATTCTGAGGAATTACAACAACACTGTCGTCGGCACATCTACATGAGGCAAGCCGTTGGTGATCATGCATGGTGATCGTTGATATTTATCAACACACAATGTAGTAACATGCTTCATGAACATTCTGATACATTTTCTAAGTCTGTGTCCATTGCACTTTTTTGCATATTGCAAGTATTCATACATCCACTTTTCCACCTCAGCTGAGCATAAAATGTTTTGATTTTTTTTCTTGGAAGTACATTTTTTTTTATAATTTTTTATGCAGCTAAATAAATTCCTCCCTATACTCACAGTATTTAAGTAAATGTTGTCCCCGGTGTCTTGGGATCCTTTGTATAAGGGGCTATGATGTCTTGTCACACTCTCCCGGGGGCCATGATGTCCTGTCACACTCTCCCGGGGAACATGAAAGGCATGCGTCATCACATTAATGAAGTCCAGGTACCTGACAAAATGCAAGAATCAAGTTCACCAAAACATGATGACATCTAATCATGGGGATTATGTTGAGCAAAACATTTTAGTGTACTTTGCAATCTCTGCAATTTCATAACCAGCATCGATGGTTCCTTTGCCAGCAGCCACAGCAGCAGAAACCAACAATCTGGGTCGCCCAGTTGCTGTTCCCTCAGCCTCGTAGGCCTCTAGGAGTTCCTGTGCACCACAGAGTTGTTGAAAAGTCACGTCATGGCTCATGTTAATCATAAGTTCTAAACCAGCAAAAACAACTCTGAATCAAACCTTGCATAATAGAGTGAATCTTGGCTTGTATTCCGCAGTACTTCCTCTTGCATTACGGTATACCCAGTTCAGGTCTAGTCCATCAAAACCATATTGTCTCAGTAGTTTGATAGAAGACTGGATGATTGTATTTCTGTTGGCCTTTGTCGACAACATTGAAGAAAAGCTGGGTAACATTTTGGGGAAAGGAAAACACTTCAAAAAAACATATTTTGTATGTATGTATCTTTATTGATAGTTTTTTTTTTTTTTTTTATCTCACACTTGGGATCCAATGTTCCATCCTGCGACTCCCAACAGTGTTTTAAGATTCTGATTCCTGAGGGAATTTTAAAAATTAAGTTTGCGGCTGGTATTATTTTTTATACCATTTCGGAAGAGATAATGTTAGAAAATCTTTGACTAACCTTTGTTTGAGTCCATTGAATGATTTATAGAGTGTGTCATCGTTCAATTCTGTCTGGACCAATTCATATGCCTCGCTGATCTCAGAAAAGGCATAGATAAGGTGGGTACACAGCTTTGGATCAATATTAAGAGGCATAAACTTCCCATTGCCAGGTCGGTACTGGGACCAGTTAGTGAAATAACAAACCAGTCTGGTAGCCGAGACTTAAAACAGAAGAACAGAAATTGTTTTATTCAAGGAATCCTCATCAACTCCACAAACATAACACACATAAACATATGATCGTATTTGATGGTCTGTTAAGTAGACAAAAGAGTATTTATATAACTTGTGAACTCACCCAAACTGCCAAGGTAAAGACAGAGACCTACAAAGGATTTAGTTAGTGTAAAAAATGAGGTAAAAACACATCAATCAACCAAGATCAATTCCATGCTTTTAAATTGTGCCATACCTGCAATTAGAATTAGCTTGCTCATGGTCGTTGTGTTGGGTGGGATCTTGCCTTGCTCTCAATAGCCCCCTTTCCTTGTAGAGGGTTAGGGGTACAACCAAGGTAATCATTTACCGAGAATAAATGACCGAGAGTATAGGTCACAAAGCTGTTGCCTCATCCAAGTAAGTCAAATAAGAGACAGACTAAAAAAGTAAACATTACTTAACATATTGAGTTAAAAAAAAATATTTTCTCTACTGCATAGTAACAACAACGTTTGAGTAACCCTTTGAAATACATACATTCCATCAGTGCCGGCTCATACCATATTAGTGCCCTAGGCTAAATTGGGATTTGGCATATATACTGCCATGGCAATTACACATTATCAATCAAAATGTGCTACATGAGCCCAATTCAGTATACTTTTTTTTTTACTATAATTTTCAACTAAGCATGACCATATACACTACTAAGTAATTAACTGATGATGTTGCTGACCAATGTCTGTTTATCCAACTTGAAACTAAGTTCACCGCTGTAGCCAGTTCTATCTCCTCACCTGTGAAGTCTCCTCAATACTCTCAGTGCTGCTGCCACTCAAAAATAATATGTAGATAAATAGTGAAAACAGCATTTCAACTTACACAGTTTGGTCTGAAGAACAAGTCTAAGGTGTTTTGCCTCTTTCTGGTTGGTTTACTGGTTGGAGGACAGAAGCAAAACGTACTAGTTGGTAAGGTGAATTATGCATGAGCTGTTTCCATTGATACAGACACTATTCAACAGGACCAACGTACTGTCGCCACCCCTGAATGGTCTAGCATGGCCTCATGAGTATAAAAAGACAAAACAAAAGATCAGCACACAGTCATGTGCATTTAACAAAGCAACATTTCAAACTAAAGTATTTGAAGTTTGATGTCTCAATCACGTACGAAATAGACTATTTGCTGTTTTAACGTGGTCCATTTAATTTCTGCACCTTGGTTTGGATTCAACCACTCTGGACGAAAGCAGTAATTAAATTCCCAATTTATTATAGTCCACATTATATTACTGAGCTCTAACATATTTTGCATTACAATTTAAAAAAACAAGTTGAATCATGATCATAAGGCACCAGTATATGCCTTTAAATCGACACAAGCAATGGTTATATTTATCAAGTTAGAGTGTCACCTTCTGACCACTCTACGGTACTGTAGTAAACATTGTTGCTGTTGAGTGCAGCTTCATCATTATCAGCTACACCCAGTGGGCGTACTAATATAGGAAGCAAATATTGACTGACAGCTGGCAAGAAGTGATAGTAATACACCGCTTTCATCTTTTTCATATCATCTCCATAAAAGTAGATGTGAAGGGTAATATTTATTTTATTACCTTGACTTCAAAGCTCTGCCTGTTATCAGACTCAACCCACTCAATTCCCTCTAAAGGCACATGACACCATTTGCTCATCAAACCAATGAATAATGCCTCCTTGGAGAAAAAGTGCAAATCTGTAGAAACGGAAGGAAAATGACTATTGAACTATCCTCAATGCGATTTGTGATTTTTTAGTTTGAAAGATCCTTCTATGTTGGGTTTGTGTTGATTAATAAGTCTACATCAAATTACATTTTGTGTTGTATTAAACTGTCAGTGTTGCTCTCAGACATTTATGGTAGTTGACATGCGGATGGACTGAATTTGTCAAGGGTACATCTCACCACATGAAAGTAGATGTTGTCACCAAACTTTTATCCTGTAATATGTAAACCCCTTAAATAGGGGTGTGAGATATTCATCCTCTACGATAATATCTTAAAAAATATTGCAAAATAACAATATCAAGGAGGCTAGGCTTACATCACTTATTTAAAAGAAACAACAACAAAAATATTTTAAAGCCAACCTTATCGGAGGGACTTTGCAGTGAATGGAGGAAGGAGACAGACTATCAGAAAGAGGGAGGGAGAGAGGGCTTTACTTCATAAGAGTTTTTTTTTACTCACCAACAGAAACGCTCTCATTAATCCCTGCTGCTGTCTGCTCCACTACGTGAGGGTCTTACCCAATTAAGATGAGCTGTCTTAAGGTGCAGCAGCTATCAATAAATGGATGGTAGGCTACTTAACACAATGTGCTGCCTGACTCGCGTCAGGAGAGTAGCCTATCAGTGCAGTAACCCCCGCCCCCAACATTGCCCAACCCTGAAGTTAATAAAAGAGACCTGTTTTTCTTGAATACGTTGTTTCTATTACCTAAGTACTGATATCTAACATGCTTTACACTAATTGACTGCACCAAATATTGCACTTTTTTGTATTTTTGCACATGACATTAAATCATTTGACATCTTTTGGTGGTATTGTTGAAATAAATAACACTTAAAAAAAAAAACTTCAACAACACATTCTTCACACACAAATGAAAAAAAGGCGGTTCTCTACATGAATGCAACATTTAGGCTTAGTTCATTCTGCTCTCATCACTGCAAAAGCACTGAAATATTACAAAAAAAGTTCTTAATCTTTGAACTCAAATCCGTTCCTTCAATTATTTCCAACTTCTTTGTGCCTTGTGTCTTTCTTTGCATTAAGAACTTTTTAAGGTCTATTTTTATTTTTAATTTTTAGAAACAATACAGAAAGCAGGATCTTGGTCGTTACAATGATTAAAACAGGATGATGCTGCTCGTCAGCTTCATTGTGGTAGGACCCGGCTGGTTGGTCAATTGGCCAGGTTTGTGAAAAACTGGTCAGACCTGGCTGGCCGGGTCATCCTGAAGACTTATGTCAAAGCCTTTAGAAGTTATTGTCCCCAAAGGGAAATTCTTTTTCACAAAAATGTACTTTATGGGGACAGATAATTCAAACCTGTTTGTAAACCCATGGAAATTACAGAGTAACTAGCCTGTCCTCTTTATAAGAATAGAAGAACTACAAAAGGTACCCAACCTGTTTTTTCATGGGGTCCAAATACTTTTCACAGCCACACCCAGACACAAGTAGCAGGTAGGCTTAGATGTGTTTTCCGTGAGCAGGAACGACCCAGAAAATATAATCCAGCCAAAACTGTTTAATATCAAAACCCAATCTTGTCACCATTTGGCACACAAAGGGTTTATAGGATGGATTATGTTTGAAACAGTTACATTCCGCTGTGCTCAATCTGAACATTTTTGAACATTTCTGCTTTTCTGCTGCTTTTTAAATGGCCTTCAGCAGAGCCGCGGCTCTGTGTAAACACCCAACTTTGAATAGATATTGACATAAATATCTAAAAATCTAAAAATAAAGTTTAGCTTAGTTAGGTTCTTGGCTTCCAAAGACCATGGGCCCCCCAAGTGGCTGGGCCCTAGAAAGCTTTCCCACTTTCTACCCCTTAAGGGCGGCCCTGGGTGTAACTGATGCTTAAAGATCTCCTATTATACTACTTTTCTGGTCTTCATTTCTTGTTAAAAACTGCTATAGAGCAACCTGACACGAATCACATCACAAAAAACTATGTAGATTTTCGGGAAACGCATCCTCTCATCTGGGCGATTGCAGCATTACCATATATGGAAAAATCCGGAATTGTGACGACACAATGGCAGGAAATTTGAACCGATTTGAACACGTGATTTCTCGACCGGCTGCCCTATAGTACAGGCATTTTGTGAGAAAATATGGGTGGACCTCTCAAAAATTGCAACAGAAACCATTTCAACTGTTTTTGACTCATGAATATGTAATTAATAACATACTAAAAGTCTTAAGGAATCCAAGTGGTGGAAAGTTATTTTCTAATGGTTTTCTTAACCATACCTTTATGTCAATTTTCGGCTTCCTAAAGTACTGTTTTATGGTAGAGGGGATATGTGCAAAATTGTTAACCTTTTCAGAAAAGCATGAAACTTGGTACACTTATACAGTTTGGGGCTCTGAACATTTTCAGATATTAAGCCATTGCAAAATTGAATCATGGTTGCCATGGAGACCATTTTACTTTCCGCCATAGCCTAATTATGCATTTTTCATCATAACTCCTGAACCAAACATAATACCACATAACTAGTGATGTCTAACCCTATGTTTTCATGGTCAGGGAATACTATGATACCACATACTACATCAGAAACAGTTAAGGTCAATAGTTAAGGGTGAATCCAATGTTAATTTTTTTTTTATTTATACATACATTCTTTTCTGATATCCACACAAATCGTTCATTACTGTCCATATCAACCGACAACTTTGTTTAACAAGAGATATGGTACAATGCATGTGCAAATAAATGATTAACTATGAAGTCATAATATTAATTTGATTTAATTTTCTTGCCATAAATGTATTAAACGTTTTCAAGATAACAATGTCAAGTTATTTTTGGGTAATTTTTGCCTTTATTAGTTAGAGAGAGAGATCAGAACCATATGACCCGACAGCAGACCTGGAACTCATATGGAAAACTGCCATCCTGTTTGTCTCACAAAGGCCAGCATGGTCTAGTATGATGCAATTTGCACAGCATGTCAATCACCCGGGGAAAACATCCTTTGTGTTTACCCCATTGGTTGATATGAGATGTAGTGACCCTACATGCATCTACTCCGCATGTAAGTTCATATATTTCATTTTCATTTAACTTTTATTTATCCTCGAGAGACCCATTGAGGGGTGACCCTCATTTTCAATGACGTCGAGTTCAAACAAATTCAAAGGAAAAACAACAATACATAAACAATATTCAACGCAAATACATCAAATACACAACAACAGGTGAAGAGAAAAACAATTGAAACATTTACACAGTGGTGAAGATTAAGTGGTAGCAATTGAAATTAAATGGTTGAAAGTACAATATAGCCTAATTAAAACAGTTACAGGTAGAGTTTGGCATATTTAAAATAGTTTGTTTAAATTGGTTAAAGGATATGAAGTTATTTAGTTTAATTTGTTGCTGTAAGTTGTTCCAGGAGTCAGGGGCACTGAAGCTAAAAGCTGTCTTTCCCAGCTCAGACCGGGCTTGTGGGACATAAAGCATAAGCATGTCAGTGGAGTGGGTCTGATAAAGCCCATCTGAGATTTGCAGCATTTCTGTTAAATAACGAGGAAGCTTCCCGGTCAAGGCTTTGTAAATAAAAACATGCCAATGTGCGTCACGTCTCTCTTTAAGGGAGGACCACCCAACCTTTTCATATAAAAGACAATGGTGTGTGTCATAAGCATCTCCTGTGATGAACCTTAAAGCAGAGTGAAAAACAGAGTCCAGGAGTTTAGGACATGAATGTGATGCATGCCGGTAAACCACATCACCGTAATCAAGGACAGACATGAAAACTGCCTCAATAATCCTTTTCCTACTAAATAAAGGGAAGGTGGTTTTGTTCCTATAAAAATAGCCAATTTTTTGTCGTAGTCGACGAACAAGATTTTTTATATGAAAATTAAAAGTGAGTTTATCATCTAACCAGATGCCAAGATATTTGTACTCTGTGACTCTTTCAATTAAAAATCCATTATTTGCAAAAATATTAAAATCATTCAAATTTGTAGTTCTTGCACTGGAGAAACACATATATTTGGTTTTGTCTGTATTTAGAACCAGCCTGAGGTCCACTAGACAGTCCTGCAGGGTGTTAAAAGAGCTTTGTAGGTTCTGAAATTTTATCAACCACTGGTGGAAGGCATTTTCTTATGAAAGCAGCTGAGCCAGAGGTTAGTGACTTGGGGGCTTCCACACTGATATTAGTTGTTGGGGTCCATTGGGCATGTTATGGTTGATGCTGCGAAAAGGAAGTGATAATGATTTTCTATGAAGCCGTTGTGCACTTTATGACAGGGAAGATGTTTGGATGGGATTTGCATTGAAAGAGTCCTTAATTGCCTGATTCTGCCTGATGCACTTGTTGTAACTCCCCATTAGCTGCAAGGAGATCCAAAATACTATGATGAAGAGATGTCATCAGCAGATGATACCTGCTGGAGATCGGTTATAAAGCTCTGGTGTCAATGAAGTTGCTGCAATCTATGCAAAGCTGATAGACGATGTCTGCAGAGAAGGCTTGCCATTCTGATGTGATTCTCAGAATAAGATGACTTCTCAAATGCAAAACTGAATCCTTAAAATCCATTGGTAGACATATTTTGCAAGTTTCTGAGAAATGGGAACTTCACCTTGAAACAATATCAGAAATGCTTCCTTTCATGGCAGCATCAGGGCATAATCTCTACACAAAATCAGCTCACATCTACAGTATGTGCAGACAGGGCCGCCCATAAGGGGTAGAAAGTGTGAAAGCTTTCTAGGGCCCAGCCACTTGGGGGGCCCATGGTCCTTGGAAGCCAAGAACCTACCTAGATAAACCTTTATTTTTAGATTTTTAGATATTTATGTCAATATCTATTCAAAGTTGGGTGTTTACACAGAGCCGCAGCTCCGCTTAAGGCCATTTAAAAAGCAGTAAAAAAGCTACTTGTGTCTGGGTGTGGTTGTGAAAAGTATTTGGACCCCATGAAAAAACAGGTTGGGTACCTTTTGTAGTGCTTCTACATTCTTATAAACAGGACAGGCTAGTTACTCTGTCATTGTTCTGAGTCTACAAACAGGTTTAAATTATCTCTTCCCATAAAGTACATTTTTGTGAAAAAGAATTTCCCTTTGGGGACTATAACTTCTAAAGGCTTTGACATAAGTCTTCAGGTTGACACGGCCAGCCAGGTCTGACCAGTTTTTCAGAAACCTGGCCATTCGACCAACCAGCCAGCCGGGTCCTACCACAATGAAGCTGACGAGCAGCATCATCCTGTTTTAATCATTGTAACGACCAAAGTCCTGCTTTCTGTATTGTTTCTAAAAAATAAAAATAGACCTTAAAAAGTTCTTAATGCAAAGAAAGATACAAGGCACAAATAAGTTGGAAATAACTGAAAGAACAGATTTGTGTTCAAAGATTAAGAACTTTTTTGTAATGATTTCAGTAATGTTTTCAGTAATTTAGCAGTGATGAGAGCAGAATGAACTAAGCCTAAATGTTGCAACCAAAAAATATAGGCCAACTTTATAGTTTTGAAGGGTAGGTTGGTTTGGTTATTCATGTAGAGAACCGCCTTTTTTTCTTTTTTGTGTGAAGAATTTGTTGTTGATTTTTAAGCGTTATTTATTTCAACAATACCACCAAAAGATTTCAAATGATTTATTGTCATGTGCAGAAATACAAAAGAGTGCAATATTTGGTGCAATCAATTAGTGTAAATGTATCTTATACCAGAAACTAGTAGCATAGAAAACGTGCAAATTGTGAAAAAACTTTTAGATTGCTTGTTGAGTATTATGGACGAATATGTGATAAAACTGTTCCATTCGTACATTTAGACAAAGTGGTTCATTGTTTTATTTTGAATTTTGGATTGTTTGTATTTGGTTTCCGGGGAGTTTGAAGTGATGTGGGTTTTATTGTGAAAACCAAAGGAAGTGTTGATGTTTTTTTGAAAGTTAGAACAGTAACTTGGTATGTTCACGAAGCAGGAGAGAGGGGGCGATACAGAGAGATTTTCATGTGCTGGTTGAATAGGCTCCTCCCTTCTGAGAGGAGAGACCTCCTCTTGTATTAAAAGCTGAGGAGGAACGGAAGATAGTCAGTTGAGCGATCAACTCGGTAACTTTTGATGAGAGGAACTCACCAAGCACTTTTTCTCTCTCTCTCTCTCTGTCTCTGAACACAGATGACTTGGTAAAATTCTAAAACTTTTAGGTGGGGATTATTAGAATAGAGGTCTGAATAGAATGGTGATTGGAATTAACGGAGATTGGGGAAAGCCCATTTACTGACTGGTGTCGTTAACAATCTTCCTTACGTCCTTATCATTTTTACAGACCTAGAGGGATGCATTTTATATAGGGCTAGAGCGCAAGTTTAAAACCGGAGTGCATGCATTAACTCTGGTCTTGGGCTTTAACAAATTGTGAAAAATACCAAGTTAACATCTATTAGGGGAAATGTTTAAAAACTCTTTTTGATGAGTTAATAGGCAAATAATCTTCTTTCTATCTTTTCTGTATTTTAATATATGATGTACTCTTAATATCATGTGAATAAATAAAAACCAGTAAAACGTTCCTCTTGTCTGAGTTACCAATTAGTTTAGACAGTGTTACCGGACCTAGATAGAGAGTTTTCCACGGAAGAACGGGAAGCGCCCCCTTGGACATAACGTAAGTTGGTACTCATGCTACGGCCTACACACTGACAACATTATTGAACACAACCTCATAACAAATACCTTTTTTATCAAAGAAAGACAATTGTTTTTAATGGCTTCCCAGGTTTAACGCTGGTAGTTGAATGCTGAAAATAGTATATCTGTTCTATTTTATAGGAGGTGGAATTAATAAACATCGGGTACATAAAAATACAGTAAATAACTTGTGAAAGATATCCTTTGCCTAAAATAGGGGAGTGATCATCAGGAGCAAATAGAAAGTGTTACATTTCACACCTAAACGGGATTCCTGAAATAGACGAATACGTTTAGAAGAATTGAAACGCTGAACACAGTGGGTTTAAGTAGGACACTTTTATTTATCTAAGAGAATCCCAAGGCAGTCTAGTAGTTAAGATCCCGCGCGCTCACCTCCTGGAGCCCGGGTGAGACGCTCAAGCAGAAGCCGTGAGAGTAGGGGAGCTCTTTGATGGTAATAGGGGTTGTAGTTAAAGCATTGGGTTACAGGTTAGTTAATGCAGGTTTAATAGGACATAACTAATAAACTTAGATACTAGCTTTTCATTACAGATCAGACTTTGGAAGTCGAGATCGTAACATGGCGCCCAACGTGGG
This sequence comes from Ammodytes marinus, assembly GCF_949987685.1. NCBI lineage: Eukaryota > Metazoa > Chordata > Actinopteri > Uranoscopiformes > Ammodytidae > Ammodytes > Ammodytes marinus. The sequence goes on from NC_137217.1 coordinate 30,449,303, forward strand.
GCAGCAGAGCACTTGGAATGCCTGCAAGAGGTGTTGGTTAGATTGAAGACAGCGGGGTTCAAAGTGGGTCTGAAGAAGTGTGAAATAGGGAAGTGTGAATTGCAGTATCTAGGGTTTAAGATCTCAATGGACGGGAAAGAATTAACAGATGAATATAAGCAAAAAATTGCAGAGTTTCAGACACCAACGTCGGTGAAATGCCTGGAAAGATTTTTAGGCATTTGTGAGTACGTTAGCAACCATGTACCTTTAATGAGTGAATTAGCGGCACCCCTCCATAAATTAAAGGGAAAACTAAGACGCAAGGGAGCGCCTAAGGATTTTTTATTGAATGAAGAAGATGTAGCACATTATGAGACAATGAAACAATACATAATGGATAATGCTGTACAACTTGAAAAACGGGAATCGCATCTACCTCTAGAAGCACATTTGTCTGTGGGTGATAACGGAGGAGGAGTGGAAGTAAGGAATGCGAGATCAAAAAGACCAATGTTATTCTTGTCTAACACTTGGTCAATTACAGAACAAAAATATACTCGGGAAGAGAAATATTTATGTATAGCGTATAGATTCTGGCCAGTGTTAAAAGATGTTGCGGGAAGCGAAGATGTAGTGTTCTTTACCCCGTTAAGTAGTATAAAAGAAGCCACTAAACAAACAACCGCAGGCGCAAAGGCCATGCAATCTCGTTGGGGAAAGTGGGAGTTAATGATCATTGATACACAAATAAAGTTTGAGCTAGAAGGACAGGTTTTAAAAGCGGTAAAAACAGAGGAAAAGCCATATAAAAAACCTAAGATAACTTTGTTTACGGATGGTAGCTTACATGGTGCGGATGAACAGGCTGTATGGGCTTATATATTGAAAGATGAGGATGGAAATGTAATTGCAAGACGCACGGGGAGATGTATGGGTAGTGCGCAGACAGCAGAGGTAACTGCTGTTCATGAGGGCCTTATACGTGCGAAAGACGCTGGGATTTGTGCCCTAAGGATTGTAACCGATAGTTCCTATTGTTACAAGGCTGGCAGCCAGGAGTTAGAATATTGGAAACTCAGGGAATTCACTAATGTCAAGGGAGAACCCTTGGTGCATGAGACACTGTGGAGTTTAATAGCTGAATTAACAGGGAAGATCAAAGTAGAGTGGGAACATGTTAAAAGCCACACGAAAATAGATGACTTCGACCACGAAGGAAATCGAGAGGTAGATAAACTAGCCCAAACTAGGTTTAGAGTGGCGAAGTTAAGCGTTGTCTTCCCTCCCGAGTGGAGAACGAAAGATAAACATATAAATGTGCCGATAGATCAAGCGTATGAGGTAGTTTTAGAAATACATGAAAATCTGGGGCACGTAGGTTTGGAACGGATAAGACAGTTTGTGAAAGAACGTTTAATACACATTCCTACACTCAGTGCACATACAACATTAATCAGATCGAGATGTCAACAGTGTGCTTTGGTGAGAGGATATAAAAGAAACATGCCTCAGCCATTACAAATTGTATGTAAAGAGCCAGGGATACACTTCAGTACGGATATTGCTGGGCCCCTTACAAGTAGAACCAAGTTAGGAAATAAATATTTCTTAATAATTGCTGACAATGGATCCTCTTACAAACATGTTTATCCCTTGAGGGCTGCAACAGGCCGAATCGTAGCTGTTAGATTAGGAGACCACCTATGTCACTTTCCAACCACTAGGTCGTTAAGAATGGACAATGGGTCACATTTCAAAAACAGGTGGGTTGATGAGGTGTTACAAGACCACTCAGTACAACAAGTCTGGTCTGTCCCATACTCATCGCACACAAACGGAGTAGCTGAACGCGGAGTAAGGGCAGCCAAGGAGTGGATTATAAAAAATGCTCCAGTAACTTGGGATGAGCCAATACATTTGACTAGACTAAATATATATTTACAACAACCTAAATTGATTTCTCCGGTGATTAGGCAGGTTAGTGAAGAAGAAGGACCGTTTATGCCAGGAGAGTTAGTTTGGGTAGGACGGAAGTCAATTAATTTAGGAGAAGGGAAGTGGAAATCAAAGGTAGAAGGCAAAGACACAGTAGTCTCACAAACCGGTAACGTAGTTATACTAAAGAAGTTTGGACCAGCGCATCCTACTCAATTACGGAAGATAAAATAATCTGATATCATTATGGCTTCTGCATATCCACTTAGCCTACGGACACCTGTTGACATTTGCGATTTGTTCATACATTCTTCACAGGCCACATGGATACTAAACTGTTGTGGAACTAAGGGGGCGACCATATGGCTGGGGAGTAATACAAAGAATTTATCTCTGGCATTAAAAGGTGTTATACCAGAAAACTGGGAACGTGTATTAAGACTGGTGTGGAGGAAGTATGTATTGGGTTCATGTGCGGCGTGTTCTGCCCGTGTTACAGATAGCGTATGGAGGGGACCTGCCTCGCTCAGACCAGTGATGTTTCGCATAGCGTCTAGTGGCTGCAGTTATGCGGAGAGCTCGAGAGAGGGCTTACCCTCTTGTAGATTGGTATTCTGTAACGATTGTTTTAATTTATATGCGTTACGCATGATAATCGGACGTTATGATCATCCAGTAGGTTTTAATGGAGACTGCCAATGTTCGTCAACCCCGGAGGGGGTGTTACCTTGTGAGAATGCGACAAGAATTGGGCTAAGTTCAGGGTTAGAATTACTGAAAGGAGACGGCACCATCCATCCTTTTGATTCAGAAAGGTTGGGTTATCGTAGAGGTGTTAACAGAAAGTTAGGGATGTATACCTCTACTCTGGACCTAGGTCCTAGTCTGTCACCTCTACAAAAAATGATAAAAACCCAGTTTCCCATTCTAAGCCTTGATAGACCTAGTCTGTTTACCGGAAGTAAAACAGTGTCCACTGTGACACTGTATCCAGATGTCAGAAGAGAGGAGTTGTTTCCTAAAATGAAACGGAGCAAACCTTATGAAATAGAATTCCAAACGATACTGCTACAACTATTAGAGGGAGCGTTTATTAAATATGGTGCGAAAGACGCTGGGATTTGTGCCCTAAGGATTGTAACCGATAGTTCCTATTGTTACAAGGCTGGCAGCCAGGAGTTAGAATATTGGAAACTCAGGGAATTCACTAATGTCAAGGGAGAACCCTTGGTGCATGAGACACTGTGGAGTTTAATAGCTGAATTAACAGGGAAGATCAAAGTAGAGTGGGAACATGTTAAAAGCCACACGAAAATAGATGACTTCGACCACGAAGGAAATCGAGAGGTAGATAAACTAGCCCAAACTAGGTTTAGAGTGGCGAAGTTAAGCGTTGTCTTCCCTCCCGAGTGGAGAACGAAAGATAAACATATAAATGTGCCGATAGATCAAGCGTATGAGGTAGTTTTAGAAATACATGAAAATCTGGGGCACGTAGGTTTGGAACGGATAAGACAGTTTGTGAAAGAACGTTTAATACACATTCCTACACTCAGTGCACATACAACATTAATCAGATCGAGATGTCAACAGTGTGCTTTGGTGAGAGGATATAAAAGAAACATGCCTCAGCCATTACAAATTGTATGTAAAGAGCCAGGGATACACTTCAGTACGGATATTGCTGGGCCCCTTACAAGTAGAACCAAGTTAGGAAATAAATATTTCTTAATAATTGCTGACAATGGATCCTCTTACAAACATGTTTATCCCTTGAGGGCTGCAACAGGCCGAATCGTAGCTGTTAGATTAGGAGACCACCTATGTCACTTTCCAACCACTAGGTCGTTAAGAATGGACAATGGGTCACATTTCAAAAACAGGTGGGTTGATGAGGTGTTACAAGACCACTCAGTACAACAAGTCTGGTCTGTCCCATACTCATCGCACACAAACGGAGTAGCTGAACGCGGAGTAAGGGCAGCCAAGGAGTGGATTATAAAAAATGCTCCAGTAACTTGGGATGAGCCAATACATTTGACTAGACTAAATATATATTTACAACAACCTAAATTGATTTCTCCGGTGATTAGGCAGGTTAGTGAAGAAGAAGGACCGTTTATGCCAGGAGAGTTAGTTTGGGTAGGACGGAAGTCAATTAATTTAGGAGAAGGGAAGTGGAAATCAAAGGTAGAAGGCAAAGACACAGTAGTCTCACAAACCGGTAACGTAGTTATACTAAAGAAGTTTGGACCAGCGCATCCTACTCAATTACGGAAGATAAAATAATCTGATATCATTATGGCTTCTGCATATCCACTTAGCCTACGGACACCTGTTGACATTTGCGATTTGTTCATACATTCTTCACAGGCCACATGGATACTAAACTGTTGTGGAACTAAGGGGGCGACCATATGGCTGGGGAGTAATACAAAGAATTTATCTCTGGCATTAAAAGGTGTTATACCAGAAAACTGGGAACGTGTATTAAGACTGGTGTGGAGGAAGTATGTATTGGGTTCATGTGCGGCGTGTTCTGCCCGTGTTACAGATAGCGTATGGAGGGGACCTGCCTCGCTCAGACCAGTGATGTTTCGCATAGCGTCTAGTGGCTGCAGTTATGCGGAGAGCTCGAGAGAGGGCTTACCCTCTTGTAGATTGGTATTCTGTAACGATTGTTTTAATTTATATGCGTTACGCATGATAATCGGACGTTATGATCATCCAGTAGGTTTTAATGGAGACTGCCAATGTTCGTCAACCCCGGAGGGGGTGTTACCTTGTGAGAATGCGACAAGAATTGGGCTAAGTTCAGGGTTAGAATTACTGAAAGGAGACGGCACCATCCATCCTTTTGATTCAGAAAGGTTGGGTTATCGTAGAGGTGTTAACAGAAAGTTAGGGATGTATACCTCTACTCTGGACCTAGGTCCTAGTCTGTCACCTCTACAAAAAATGATAAAAACCCAGTTTCCCATTCTAAGCCTTGATAGACCTAGTCTGTTTACCGGAAGTAAAACAGTGTCCACTGTGACACTGTATCCAGATGTCAGAAGAGAGGAGTTGTTTCCTAAAATGAAACGGAGCAAACCTTATGAAATAGAATTCCAAACGATACTGCTACAACTATTAGAGGGAGCGTTTATTAAATATGGTGGAGCTGCGGTAGGGAGAAGACCCCGGCATGAGGAAATGGACTGGGTAACTTTACTATCTAGGAAGCAGGAGACAGATATCACATATTGGGCTACGAGTGTGATACTTCCGTGTTCACTACCTCATAGTAAGGGGTGGTCAGCTCCCACCCTCCTGTTACACCTACAGATGGTGTTAGCCAAAGAATCACAAGGCCATGTGAAGACGGCGAGAGTAGTTGTGTCTCAATCGGCTTTGGAGCCTAAAGAAAAACCAAAAAGTAAGTATGATAGGATTTTAAAGTTGTTTAAAAAGAAGCCTACTCTAACGGAGTAACCTAAGCTAAGTGTAATTCACTTTGGCTGATTCCTTTATTTACATCAAAAAGGGAATGAGTATAAAATGGAAATAAAGGGGGAAAGGGCTGACATAAATAAGATAGAACAAACAGTGGTGACATATGAAGCCACAAGACGGAGAGAATTGAATCATGCTTTCTTACTCTGTTTTATGTACATAATATTTACTATTACTGCTTTATTAGGGATTATTATAGGATATGCTCAAATCACGACATATTCAGTTAGAATATGGGATGTGAAGGAGATTAAAGTGGAAGAAAGAATAGGATCTGTTATTCAGGATGTATATAATGTACAACCGTTGCCATGTACGAGTGAGATATCTACATGTGAACATCCCACTCAATGTAAAGAACGGAATATAACCAAATATCGGAAATTGTTAGTAGAGGAAATGTTGAATCGGAATGTTAACCTTACTGGACTGGATGTTGATTCTTACATTCTGACAGGAGTTATGGATAAATTGTGGAGGTCGGAAACGCAACCTTTTCAAATCTTAAATTCAAGAATTACAACTCTTTTAACAAAGACAGATTGTACATCATCCTGGTTTCACGTTAATCACAACAAATTTGAGGTTGACGCGGATGACAAAGAGATATTGAATGTGTCAACGTTTGTAAATGACTCGCACATTCTAACCAAAACATCATGGTTTTTAAAAGTCATGCTGACATTCAAATGTGTGACTATCACCGCTAATTGGACAAACATAAAAAACGGATATATCACCAGGCGACCAGAAAGACAATTTAGAAATTGTACATGGTTCACTGTTAATAATAGGTCATTAATTAGATACACAGATCCTTTGAAGTCAGAGTGGAGGCCCACGTCTTTAAGTGTATCTAAAAATCAGAATTACACGAAACCTATCAGTAGTTACACCACGGTGGCTATGCCATCTTCAAACAAAATCCATGTATTATATTTATGGAGGTATATATTTCCTGAAGGACGATCTGAGGCCAGTAAAGAAAATTATGAGTTGAAAAACACTACTGCACCGGATGAAAAAATACAAGAGGAAGAGGGGACTGATACCTTGTATCGATTACCTTTGCGTCCTGTAAGAAGACGAAGGCATCCTCAGTCCGAATTTAAGAAATACTTTGAAGTGCTTTTTGGACAACGAAGCATTAAATTACAACATAAGAGATATTTTCAGTGGGGTTTACAAGTTCTATCAACCAATTATGGACTTGTGGGGTATCCAAGAGGACTTAATTGGTTGAGGAATGTTTCATTTCCTGAGGAGGTTCTATATTATATGTTAGTACCGAATTTTGAACATATTGAGAACAAGAAATGGCTGAAAGAAAACGGATCTCTTGTTATGAGTAATTTTTTGCAATGTGTTAATAAAACATTGTATGAGGCCCTTCCCGTAGTGATTAAATCTATGTTAGAAACGGGTAGGTATCCAGAAAACCAAAAAGAAATAAATAATAACTTTATTAGACCATATTGTCGGCTTAAGGGGCTGCCTGCGAATGACCAATATCATGCCTTTAATCACACAAATTGTGGAATCGACCATTTAAAATATCTGTGGCGTGAAACCATGACTATTACGCATGGAGTAGACAGGTATGTGGGGATAGGCTTGTTACCTTCGGAAACTTTGAAATTAGAGCCATGTTTTTTAAGCTATACGTTTAAAGACTATCAGTCACATCTCTTGGAAACCTTCTTGAAACAGCAGTGGTTTTCGTTGCATGGGTCCCATTATTATGAATATATTGGAACAAAACAACCCACTCCACGAGCGGTTTCATTGGAAATACAGGGGTGCAAAAATTGTTTGGCACCACCTTCTATTTTAACCAAAGAGATATTTGAAAAAGGTAGAAAACATATAGCATATACGTTAGGTCTTCGTGAAACGATGACACACTCTAACCCGGATGGCAAATACCCATCTGTAAAATATGGTTATTACGGGAAAGATTTTTGTTCTGAAAAGGATAATTACGAATATTGTTATGAAAAGGACTCTTTTGCAGAGTCCACCATGCATCAAGCCAGATTAGTGAATAGAAAGAGTTTTTGGTCAAGAATATATAGACTACATGATGGAGTATTGATAGGGAAGAGTTTTGAAAAATTGATTGACATGTATTTTTCAAACTCTCCGCCCAGACATGCAATAACTAATGAAATAATGTTGAATTCACACACCTTCTGGGGACAGGTCGAACGAGAAGTAAAGAATGCTTTTCAACATCCCATTCCCAAATTTCAGAAGATTTTTGAACAACGTTTTGGAAAATGGCTAAATGTTACGTGGGAAACCTTTGTAGAAGACACAATAAGAAACGGGTTCCCAGGGGCTAGGCCTGAATTTCAACAAGTGTCACTTTCAGAGTTAAGGATAGCTAGAACTAGCTGGGTAAATGAAATTGTGTGTCATGTTGGGACGAAATACGCTTTTATTACACAATCTGCTTATTATGGGAAAAATGTATTTCCAGAACATTGGTTGTTAAACGGCCTGGATGTCCGAAATCCCTGGAGTATCCCATTCCCTTCAATTGATTTTAAGGGTTATAATATGTTGAGATTCTGGCCAAAGAATCTCTCATCTGAAGTAGATTTTCAAGCTATTACAAATTGCAAACAAGGGTTTGTCCCTGGTTATGAGGAAGCCGGTTTAGACGGGTTTGGAACGAGAGACATGGGGATATTTACGTTAAACAACATTTTTAAGAAAGCCACTGAAGGCGTGGTGAAAGGAATACAACACATAGGGACAGGAGCAGTAGAATTAGTAGTGGATTTACTTTACCAAAGTTTTGGGTTTTTAAAATATGTTATTCCTATTGTTATTTTTATTTTAATTATAATGGTGGTAGGAATACTGCACAAACTGGGTTTGTTGCCCATAGCCAAATTAATTGTAGGTAAAATGCTGAGAGTGTTACTTTCAATATGTAAGTTGGTTGTATGCAGCCTAATAAAGGTTGTAAAACTTACTGTAAGGGGGGTGGTAAGTGTGTTTTGTGTCACCTCACGGGCTGTCAGACAGACAGGTAGAAGGAGACACCGGTTGGGGATGTGAAAGATCTGTTGGAACTTCGTTTTATTGGGGAGGGACGGAAATGTATAAGGAGTAAGGACCTGAGACAAAGGTTCATTATTTTCTGTTATCTCTGAGGAGAGGACACACTGATCAGTCACCTTTCTCTTTAACTCTCAATGTGTTTAGTTTGAGTTGTTTTTCATTATATAACAATAGATTAGTTTTGTTTAAATTCATTATTAACTTACTTTCAGTGCATTTTGTTTCTTATTCTTATTTGTTTTATTTGTTTTTTTTTCTCTTTTTCTTTTTTCTCAACCATGCGTACGCTTAGGCCTAGTAATGAACTAGATGAAAACAGTTTTCTAGACTTAGCAAGTTATGTTGGGAATGATGAGGACATGTCCTATGAAAGCATCTTCTTCAATGATGAGAACAGTTCTAATTATGAACAGTTTTGGGAGGATGCACTATCCGTGATAGCGGAACTGACAGTTACAGACCGGACTGGATCGTCAACCGAAGGATCAGATGTGGAAAACCCTATGTCCGTGCAGGGGTTCTCTGACGATCCCCGGGAAGCATCTGAGCTACTGGAAATGGATGATTTCCAACGCAGAATGGGCCTACCAGACGGGAATGAAAACGGGATGGATGAAGAAGTGCCGTGGGAAACCCTGGAGCCTTCTGTGACCTATGAGGGAACACAAGAGGAGATGGAAATAATGCTGTATCCATCAGACGAGTATTCCCATGTCATGTGGGATTTGGAAGTGGACCAGGACCCTATTCCCAGCGTGTCCCCAGGACTGGGGGCATTGGACGAAATGTTGACTGAGATGGTATCCCCGCTGGAGGACGTGATACAGGTGGCATGGTTGAACGACATGAGACGGAGCGGAGGCATGGACCTGATGGGGCCTACTTCCTTACCCTGGTGCCGACATCCGAGTGAGGCAACAGAGCCACCCATGATGAGCTTGCCCGACGAAGAGGTCAGTGCGTGTAATATCATGAAAGCACTAGAAGCCTGCCAGATGACATGGGAATCATATGTGCCCGCAGAAGCGAATTGGCCCAGGCTGGTGTTTTACGATGAAAGTCACAAAGCGGTGACTCCTACACAGATGAAGGATTCCGACACATGGTCTAATGTGTTCTATGCTCGTCTCGGCCTGAATAGGTATCCAGGAGTCCAGATCTGGGTGAAGGGAATATCGTTGGGGCTCGTGGAAGCAAGCACCTTCTTGACGGGATTATCACCAACGAATGTGTGTGTCTCCTTCAGCCTGAGATGCGGAGTGAAGATCTACCGGCTTGGAAATTTCAAATGGGCTTTGATGTCCTGTTATGATGACTTGGACACAAATATTGCGGATTATATCATAATGGATGGCGTCTTCTGTGATGCAATGGATCGTTTGGGATGGCACAATTAAATGAAAAGTGGCAAGTAGGTGAGATAACCCTGTGTGTGTGTAACCAGGTAGAGATGAGTAGACAACGAGTAGGGGTGAAAGTGTTGATAACAAAAAAAAAAAAAAAAAAAGCAGACTAAGCGTACAAACATGGTTGATAGCATTGAATGATTTGTAACCTAAGTTTAAGTAGTTTTATTAGGTTTTTTGTGTGTGGTTTTTCTTTTCTATATACATATATGATTTTTGTGTTGACTGATTTGAGAAAGGTGTGACTTATTGAATGGTTTAAAGATGCCAACAAATAAATGTTCTCTTTTTTCAGTTTCATGCGGGGGTGTTGAGTATTATGGACGAATATGTGATAAAACTGTTCCATTCGTACATTTAGACAAAGTGGTTCATTGTTTTATTTTGAATTTTGGATTGTTTGTATTTGGTTTCCGGGGAGTTTGAAGTGATGTGGGTTTTATTGTGAAAACCAAAGGAAGTGTTGATGTTTTTTTGAAAGTTAGAACAGTAACTTGGTATGTTCACGAAGCAGGAGAGAGGGGGCGATACAGAGAGATTTTCATGTGCTGGTTGAATAGGCTCCTCCCTTCTGAGAGGAGAGACCTCCTCTTGTATTAAAAGCTGAGGAGGAACGGAAGATAGTCAGTTGAGCGATCAACTCGGTAACTTTTGATGAGAGGAACTCACCAAGCACTTTTTCTCTCTCTCTCTCTCTGTCTCTGAACACAGATGACTTGGTAAAATTCTAAAACTTTTAGGTGGGGATTATTAGAATAGAGGTCTGAATAGAATGGTGATTGGAATTAACGGAGATTGGGGAAAGCCCATTTACTGACTGGTGTCGTTAACAATCTTCCTTACGTCCTTATCATTTTTACAGACCTAGAGGGATGCATTTTATATAGGGCTAGAGCGCAAGTTTAAAACCGGAGTGCATGCATTAACTCTGGTCTTGGGCTTTAACAAATTGTGAAAAATACCAAGTTAACATCTATTAGGGGAAATGTTTAAAAACTCTTTTTGATGAGTTAATAGGCAAATAATCTTGTTTCTATCTTTTCTGTATTTTAATATATGATGTACTCTTAATATCATGTGAATAAATAAAAACCAGTAAAACGTTCCTCTTGTCTGAGTTACCAATTAGTTTAGACAGTGTTACCGGACCTAGATAGAGAGTTTTCCACGGAAGAACGGGAAGCGCCCCCTTGGACATAACGTAAGTTGGTACTCATGCTACGGCCTACACACTGACAACATTATTGAACACAACCTCATAACAAATACCTTTTTTATCAAAGAAAGACAATTGTTTTTAATGGCTTCCCAGGTTTAACGCTGGTAGTTGAATGCTGAAAATAGTATATCTGTTCTATTTTATAGGAGGTGGAATTAATAAACATCGGGTACATAAAAATACAGTAAATAACTTGTGAAAGATATCCTTTGCCTAAAATAGGGGAGTGATCATCAGGAGCAAATAGAAAGTGTTACATTTCACACCTAAACGGGATTCCTGAAATAGACGAATACGTTTAGAAGAATTGAAACGCTGAACACAGTGGGTTTAAGTAGGACACTTTTATTTATCTAAGAGAATCCCAAGGCAGTCTAGTAGTTAAGATCCCGCGCGCTCACCTCCTGGAGCCCGGGTGAGACGCTCAAGCAGAAGCCGTGAGAGTAGGGGAGCTCTTTGATGGTAATAAGGGTTGTAGTTAAAGCATTGGGTTACAGGTTAGTTAATGCAGGTTTAATAGGACATAACTAATAAACTTAGATACTAGCTTTTCATTACAGATCAGACTTTGGAAGTCGAGATCGTAACAGCTTTAGTGGATACTAAAGAAGAGCAATGTCTCTGTGTGGACTGATTATTTTGTAGAGATCTGCTGATCTGTTAAACAATTGTGTGAGTGGGTATTCAAAATAAATTGGTATGCTGGGCTAAGTCAGAAATGTACGTGCTGCTATTGTAAAATAATAAGCCCTTGCTCCCCAACTGTCCCTGCAAATCCCTGGTTGATAAGATAGTTATTCTCTCTACAATTACATGTATGTGTTTATTGAGGGATGAGCGCACTCACACGCATTGATACAAGTAAAGCATGGGTAAGGGGAGGGGGGGGGGGGCATTGACTGGAGGTCTTCAGGGGCCCAGCCCAGATACCAATCCTCAAGTATGAAGAACTCTTTGAATTAACTTGAAAAACGTCATGAGATCCAACGCTTACAGGAAATGAGAAAGAAAAAAACATGTCCACGTGCGTTGCTAGTGCCGATATCTAAAGCAACACAAACAGCTTTCATAGCCTCGGCACATTGCAAACTATTCAATATCTAATCAAAGTTGGGTGTTTACACAGAGCTGCGGCTCCGCTTAAGGCCATTTAAAAAGCAGTAGAAAAGCAGAAATGTTCAAAATGTTTCAGATTGAGCACATCGGAGTGTAACTGTTTCAAACATAATCCATCCTATAAACCCTTTGTGTGCCAAATGGTGACAAGATTGGGTTTTGATATTAAACAGTTTTGTCTGGATTATATTTCCTGAGTCGTTCCACATGTACCTGCTACTTGTGTCTGGGTGTGGTTGTGAAAAGTATTTGGACCCCATGAAAAAACAGGTTGGGTACCTTTTGAAGTTCTTCTACATTCTTATAAACAGGACAGGCTAGTTACTCTGTCATTGTTCTGGGTCTACAAACAGGTTTTCAGGGGCCCAGCCAATTGTGTGGGCAGGCCTGGTTGGGACTGTCCATTCACTTTGGCACGACTTTGTTGGTGTAGACGAGCATGTCGGGGAGGGACCATAGGGGAGGGACCAAAGAGAACAAGTGGAGCGGTTGAGGTATTTGGATTCGAATCTCTATCCCAACTGCCATTTTCTCCCCAAATCCTCCACCTCAGCTTTAATTGAAATGTTTTCATATTTTTCATTCGCTTTTCTAATTTTTATTCTATACTTGATGTATTTTAATCTTGCCCCTGTAAAGCACTTTGAATGGCCTTGTGTCTGAATTGTGCTATATATACAGCTCTGGAGAAATATTCAGTGTCTCTTGTTTTACTCTTTAGAGGCATATGTTTGAGTAAAATGAACCTTTAGATTTTACAATATACACTACTGACAACATTTCTACCAAATTCACAATAAAAATATTGTCATTTAGAGCATTTTCAATAAGTAATATTTGGATGAAGATTGAAGAAAAATCCAGACCGGTCTCTTTATTTTTTTCCGGGCTGTAAATACACTTGCCTTGCCTTGTGTAGCTTTTTCCATTTTCTCCTCTCTCTTCCTCATTACAGGCAGATGGAGAGAAACGACCAAATGTGATTCGCTCCCTCGATGTCACAAAATGTCCCAATGACTCATTCTACGATCATATAGTTCAATGCTCTGCACCAACTGTCTACTGGGGGACAGAGGGAGGTCCCGCCATTACACACACACACACACACACACACACACAAATGCACAAACAAGGGCTTACACACACACACACACACACACACACAAATGCACAAACAAGGGCTTACACACACACACACACAAATGCACAAACAAGGGCTTACACACACACACACACACAAGCACACACACACACACACACACACACACACACACTCACACACACTCACACTGACACATGCAATCATAAACTGGACTGACATACATGTTATATGTTCTGTGTGATGCTCTATCATTACATCGCATTAATGTGTGTCTGTATATGGACTACATTGCCCTGTCAGCTTGAATGTCTCTAGACCAAAGGATAGTTCAGATGATTGACATATATTTAACGAGATGTCTAGCGTCTAAAGAATTGCGCATTCCTGACCAAACACATGTTCATAAGGCACATGGACCAAGCACGTGAGGACTTATAAGGTGCATAGGATATTCCACGCAGGTATCATATTAAAGGTACATTGTGTAGTTAATGTGTATTTCGGCGTCATCTAGTGGTGAAAGTTCTAGATTGCAAACGCTATGTCCATACCCCTCTCCTGTTGGGAGAATTTACAGAAGCTACGGTGGCCTTCAAGGAAAAGAAGCTATAGTTACTAAAGATGGCATCGTCCACCACTGCCTCAAGTCTTTCCACAATATCAAGTGATGAGGTGAAGATGTATTTAGTTATTTATTCTATAGTACTTCTTCTTCTTCTTGGTCTTCCAACAGGTGCATTTGTGACGGACGCCCACTGGCCATTCTGTGCTACTGTAGAAAAATGGCTGTGCAACATGGCGGTGCGTATAATGTATGTAGATTTAAAGGCTGATTTTAAGGTGCACATTTTTTCTTTTTAATTTCCAAGCGGTTATACACCAATTGAAACATACTGTGGATATTATATATCATTTATTCCAACTCTGAATTGATCTAATTCCCTTTACACACTGCACCTTTAAAAATGCAGAACACAGTCATTTTAACTTAGAGTGTGTTCCAGAAAGTGAAAGAAGTAGGGACCGCCATTATAAAACTAAAATGTATAAAATATTAATCTCCATTTGGGTTCTCTCAAAGGCCAGTGGCTCCCCAGAACAAAGTATGTTTCCTCTAAAACGTTCAGACGCAAATTAATTGTGTATGAATGTGCGGTACTAAGCAGAGGCTGAGTTGTGTACACGTGCTTTTCCAAACACAAAAAAAAAATACTTTTAACGTCCATCTACAATCTTAAAGGAATACTTCACCCATACGGAACCGGCGTTCTATCATTATAAAATCGCTATTATGATATAATGAATGAGGTTTTTCTTCCCTCAGTCTTTCCTCAGTCTTCCCTTGGCCCAGCTGTCCTGTTAATCCTAACCCTACATTTTCCCATGTGTGATGTCATGCATGGGAACATGTAGGGTTAGACAGTGAGACCATAAAACACTTTTTCAGCCTTTTCTCAGGCTAGGATGAACCGAAGAAATTGCACATTTATACTACATAGGATCTCAGAGTTCAATACACCTTCATATTTCCACCGCTGAAGTAGGTCTTTAAATGAAACCACCTTTTTTAAAATGATTATCAGTAGGCTACTCGGACACACTGAGATATTTCCTGCAAAAATGGCCGCTGCCTTCCAGCTGATATTAGGCCTTTTGTCCATTAATGTCGGTCTTTCTTCACTCCTAATGCTTCCTTTGCTCAAGCCTGGGGCGTGTGCGTGTGTGTGTGTGTGTGTGTGTGTGTGCCTGCCCGTGTTTGTACATTTGTGTGTGTGTGTGTGTGTGTGTGTGTGTGTGTGTGTGTGTGTGTGTGTGTGTGTGTGGCCAGTGAATGAGACCCATCTGTCTGTCACCTAGATGGCATCAGCGTGGCCTGATGGGAAGTAAGACCCGCGGTTAGCCCTTGTAGACAGGACAGGGCCTTACATAACGGCCCCATTATGATACATGGTGTTCTGCACTAGACTCCACACACTCGGGTTGGTTATTTATAGCACAGATAGACAGGGCCAGAGTGGGGTAGAATTGATATACAGCTCCTGAAAAAATAAGAGACGACTCCAAATTGTCTCTCGTTTTACTATTTATAGGCATATGTTTGAGTTAAATTAACATTTTGATTTTATAATATAAACGACTGACAACATTTCTACCAGATTCACAATAAAAATATTGTCATTAAGAGCATTTTTAATAAGTAATGTGGAGATAAAGATTTAAGGAAAATCCAGACTGGTCTCCTAATTTTTTCCGGAGCTGTATACTGTACATGTGTCGGACTACAGTACAGCGTTTTTGTAGTGACAGAGTTGCCAGCTCTACTCTGAGTCATACAGTGATTCGATTGGTTCCCGAAAGTCGTATTGTTGATTTGCATTGCAGTATATTTATGCTACAGCCCATCTGCTCCCGGCAGAAGGTTCAGGCTGTGGATATATAGATATGAGCAAAGCTGTCATCGTCAGTGCATAAGTGTCAGCTGTGTGGATGAACACTATGGATAATCAGAGACACACCCTCCGTTCCAATCCCCATACTTCCCAACTATTGTCCCAATACATGCACGTCAATTGTAGTACGCTGAAAATACCTAGATGCCCCAGCATTTTGGAGTATTCCTCTTTATTCTTGACATTTCTTGACATAATGAAATTGTCCTGTTAATCCTGACCCTTACTGTGATGTCACAAGAAGGAAAATGTAGGTTTAGACAGTGAGACCATAAAACACTCTTTCTGCCGTTTCTCAGGCTAGGATGATCCGATTTCAATTTTTTTTGCACATTTATACTACATAGGATCTCCGAGTTCAATACACCTTCATATTCCAACCGGTGAAGTAGGTCTTTAAGAGCTGGGATTTAAGTAGGGTTGCACAATCCCAGAACAGGATTAATCTTTTACTCGTGTGAAACAATTTTTTTAAACTAATAATTTCTACTGCCAACACTACAATTAGCATGTTAAAGGTGAAGTGAGCGATATATTTATGTTAATATACGTGTTAAATCGCTCTTTATTCATACAGTGATCACTTACATAATGTGCGCGTTTCATAACACAGGTCTCTCAGTCACCTGCTATACATGTAATTAACTTTTCTGGGATCCCACAACTGATAACCAATCAGAAGAGAGAACGCTACAAACGGGCATGTCTCATTGCCGGTGCACGTGCAGAGCGACAGATGGGTGAATGTTTATGCGCCTACAATGGCGGAGTAGGTAAAAAATCCTTCCCAATGTCTGTATTGATGGTTTTTATCATGTTTCATCAGACTTATGGATCTGAGATGATGCTAGATAACTTGTTGCTTGAAGACCGCAGTGCATTAATGTGGTGACGTAGGGACGAGGGAGGGGACCGCTAACTGCAGTAACTGACAGGAAGTTATCATGATTTTTTTTTCTTTTAAACATCAAGTTAAACAATGTTTTCCCAGTTCATCTTGACCACAACTCTGCAGTGGCATTTTTAAGATGCATTTTTCATATTTCTGCCTGGACCACTGTGAGACACTTAACATTAAAGGCCTACTTCACCGGTTGGAATATGAAGGTGTATTGAACTGGGAGATCCTATTTAGTATAAATGTGCAAAGAAAATTGAAATCGGATCATCTTAGCCTGAGAAAAGGCAGAAAAAGTGTTTTATGGTCTCACTGTCTAACCCTACAGTTTCCTTCTTGTGACATCACAGTAAGGGTTGGATTAACAGGACAGCTGGGCCAAGGGAAGACTAAGGGAAGAAAAACCTCATTCATTATATTATAATAGTGATTTTATAATGATAGAACGCTGGTTCCGTATGGGTGAAGTATTCCTTTAATATGACAGGCAGGCATACCAATATAAGTAGCAGCTGGTGGAATGAATTGAGTAGCATGTGGTCAAGCAAGGAAATATTCCCCATTTATTTTAGTGTTGATCATATACAGCTCTGGAAAAAAATTAAGACACCAGTCTGGATTTTTTCTTAAATCTTCATATCTACATTACTTGATGGAAATGCTTGAAATTGCAATATTTTTGGAGGGGAATTTGCTAGAAATGTTGTCAGTAGTTTATAGTATAAAGCAGAAATGTTCATTTTACTCAAACATATGCCTAGAAATAGTAATACGAGAGACACTGAACATTTGGAGTGGTTATTTTTTTCCAGAGCTGTATATTTGTCTATCATAGGTATTGGCATTGCAACAGACATGATTGGATCTGGATTTTGATCGATTTGGAGTGTGATGCAGTGTGTTGCTAGGGAGACTACTTTAACCTGCCCGCAGTATGCCTGACCCACATCCATAATGACCAGGAACACACACGCACACACGCACACACACACACATGCACGCACACACACACACACACACACATCCACACACACACACACACACACACACACACACACACATCCACACACACATCCACACACACGCACACACACACACACACGCACACAGAGAGACATGTCATAATGATGCAGGTCTGATGCACTCAGCTGTGACATCCACACACACACACACTCACACACACACACACGCACGCACACACTCACACACACACATGCACACACACACACACACACACACACACACACACACACACACTCACACACACACACACACACACACACACACACACACGCACACACACACACACAACCACACACACACACACACACACACACACACACACACACACACACACACACACACACACAGAGACAGATGTCATAATGATGCAGGTCTGATGCACTCAGCTGTGACATTACACAAGACTGACGTTCATATTATGTGTCATCTCTCCATCTAGTACACAACACTACAGAGCAGAGAGGGTAAGGAGCCACAATATAGTGTGAATGACAAATACTAGATTAAGGGCATTGGTCTAATATAATATAATAATAATAATAATCATAGAAACGTCTCTACAACAAAACATAAGGCTCTCTTTCAGTTCATTCACAATATGTTAAAATATCTTATGTGATACATGTTTGAGGGCCATGTCTTTGTCTGAAATGAATTAATTTGCTGCATGGATACGTCATGACAACAACATACTATGAGAACGTATTCAGATTATATTTATCATTGTATAGAGGACATTCACTACACAACATTTCAAAGGTTTATTACATGTTTAATCTTATTTATTTGATAGTAGAATTTATATGGGTGGGTAAAGTGTCTTGCGCAAGGACACAACAAACATGACACAAGTGGCAGGGCGGGGATCGAACCGCCAACCCTTCAATGATTGTCCGACCCGCTCTACCACCTGAGCCACAGTTGCCCTGATATAGCCATAGATATGTCTATATCAGCCATTTTAACTGAGATTCCAACATATATATGTTTTTGTATAGTCCAAATATTTCTGTGGCAGATAAATGGACTGTATTCACTCAAGTATTGGAGTGACAGAGTCTGGATTTTGTTTTCCAGGCACACTACTGAGAAAATGTCCCCACACACACACACACACACACACACACACACACCACTGACAATAACAAACGTAGGACATGTCAATACTTCAGACGCATTCGTCTCTGTGACACAAATGTAACTTATCACATGACGTACACAGACGCCCTGGAGGCAGCAGCTCTACAACACCAACGTTATTGGCACACTGGTCAGTCACACACACACACACACACACACACACACACACACACACACACACACACACACACACACACACACACACACACACACACACACACACACACACACACACACACACACCGACCATATCTGGGTCATTGTACAGCAATCTGTCACAACACTCAATACGCGACAAGGCTTGTGGTTCAAAATAAATGGCGCTTACCGTAGGTCAGGGGTGTCAAACTCTGGCCCGTTTCTGTTGTTGATCCGGCCCGCCAATCAATTCAACAATTCCATTCAATTCGACCAGCCAATAAAATAAAAAATAAATAAATAAAAAATTATGCGGAGCCTGTGCCATATCCGCACGTCGCACACGCTCCCATCCGTTAGGACAGTCGTTTAGCTTGCTGCTAAGAATGTCTGCTGAAAGGGGCGCCCTTAGCTCATTTGGTAGGGCGTTCCCCCCATGGGCCTCGGCCAGCAGCAGACCCGGGTTCGATTCCCGCCCGCGGACGTTCTCTGCATGTCACTCCCCTCTCTGTCCCATTTCAACTCTGTCTCTACACTATCAATAAAGCATAAAAAAATGCCAAAAAAATATCTTAAAAAAAATATATATATATAATGTCTGCTGAAAGTTCCACAACTCCTGGATTTGTCCCACTGTTATGATTGGAGTGCCCCAGGGCTCAGTACTTGGCCCACTGTCATTTATTGTTTACACGTTATATTAATCTGATTTTATATGTAACCATGTCATAAAGTTCAACCTATTGATTGATTGATTGATTGAATTTATTTCAGACATATCCAAATTACAAAACAAAATGAAAAGCATGAAAATGCAAAAAAATATGTTCAAATGATTTCACAAAAAAAATTAAAATAAACAAAAATAAACAAATAACATATTGAATTGATATGCCTGAAAAGGAGTAGGAAGAAGTATAAACTTATTTAATCCTACCCCTTTTCCACAGCTCAATAACTCATATTTGTTTTATTAGCTTCCTGTGTTCCTTACAATCTTTTTTACAAATCTATACAATTTGATATACTATATTTGATAGAATCCATACAAATATACAACTTGATACAGTAATTGTTATATATTTATACAATCCATATATCTATATATATTATATACATACACAACCTATATGCTGATGACACTGAATTATTTATATCAAAACCAACAGCCCCTCCCCCCCCATTTATATGGTTAATTAGCAACATAACAAACTCCTTGTTAATATTATGATGGACCATCATGTGCTTATACAGTATACATCACACATTATATCAAAGTCAACATGCTTCATTCCAGACTCCTTAACTTCTGACTTCCATCCAAACTAATGTTATTTTAAATCAAAACACAACAGCCATTTATTTAAGCCACTCCGTCCCCTAGAAGTGACATTTATAAACTCCTATTTCGCCAAAAACTGTTAGTAGGAACATTCAGTTACTGTGAAATGTTGCTCTTTTACTTTTGCATTTTTTTTTAAAGGAAGCACTTATGTTTTTACTGCACACAAACCAGGGGAACGATGTCAGGCAGGATGGATGGCATGAAATATTCAGCACTTCCACTCTGGAAACTTGGGGTTTGCTGCTCGAGTGTTTTTGGCCTGGCCCCGCCCGCCTACCTACTTCCGCTCAAATTTAATTTTACCTTCAGAAGTCAGTCTGGGGCTGCGGTGAATTTCTCAGCTTTAGCTCAGGAAAATTTCGGAACGTCCAATCAGCGAACAGAGCGAGTGGCTGAGAACGATGACGTCGAAGTCGCGCTCCAGTTTCAGTTGAATGCTGCGTTCCTTTATACTCGGAACTCGGAGATTTCCGACTTGGTAGTTCCGAGTTCCGACCTTTCTGTGTTCCAGTGCATCTGCTCGCGAAAGTATGGACGCCTACAACCTTTCTCGTCCAAATAACTAAACGTTAGGCTCTAGCAAGTTACTGTTGCCAGGTACCGGTAGATCCATAGACTACAATATGTAGTGAAGTCGGAAATTTCCGAGTTGCCATTACAACTGGGACGCACCGTCAGAAGCCGGCTCATGACATACGTCCCGACCAAACGTTATGCGATTGGTTGGCTGATCCAGAGTGGCACTGGGCAGATCCAATAGTTTTAAACTTCAACAGACACCCGCCTCGAAGTGAGTGAACGTTTGCCAAATAGAGCAGTTTCAGACCTTCTGTACAAATGAAATGAAGTACGATGGTCTGGTTGGACCAGGCCAGAGTGTTTTAGTGTGGTGAGGTGAAGACAAATAACACTGATGTTAAGGTTTGGGGAAGATTGTGGGGTTGGAAAAATAATAGGGTAAACATATTATTTCTTGTAATTCAAGGCAGCTTTTCAATCTTTCTGTAACCTTAAACTACTTACTCCTGACAGAAACATGTTAAGCAGTTGAGCAGTTGAACAAAAACATTGTGAACATTGCAACAACAATGTTTGACATCAACAATTTCTGACTTAGTTTTTTAAAACAATTTAAAATATGTATTACGTTTCTATCAAAACACATTTCTGTTCACTCAAGTGGAAAGATCCTGCTCCTCCTTCCACATCACATTGGATTAGAGACATTATGGCATGTATGAATTTGGAGAAAATACGTTACACTACCCAGGGATCCGAGAATACATTTGACAGAATTTGGCGCCCCTTCCTAAATTATTTAAAAAAAACAACAATAACAATAGAAGAGTAGCTACCCCCCCCCCCCCTCTTTTATTTGATTTAATTTTATTTCTTTATGTGTTTTGTTTTTTTTCATATTGATTGTTTATTTTTGTTTCTTATAGTGTGTATTTCGTGTGGTTGGGTGTGAGGGTGGGATGAGGGTGGGGTATGTCCGGGGGAAAAAAAAGGGGAAAAAATTTGTAATTTCTTTGTAACTAACATTTAATAAAAAAAACCTTTGAAAGAAAGAAAACACATTTCTGTTGGAAATTGGTTGTAAAATTAAGAAGAAATCTGGCCTTTTGCTGTTCGGTTTTCTGGACTTATTTGTCGTTATCTCATTAAGTATCCTGATGTAGTATGTACAGTATGTGCATGCGGAACAATTCCATTTATATAATTCCTTTACACTGCCATCTTAAACCTGCAGTGTGTAGAATTTTGGGTTTTATTTCCTGGCAGATTTTGTAGAAAGTAATTATAATATCCACAAGTACATTTAATTTAGTGCATAATAGCTG
>NC_137217.1:30476297-30508797 GCF_949987685.1 Ammodytes marinus
ACTTGGCTAAAAATAAATCGTTCTGCAGAAACAAATACACAGACTTTCTGTTTACCTCAAATGAAACCCCAGACATTGGACTCAGTCCTAAAAATACAAGCAGCAGGCGACAACAGCAATGTGTGTGTGTGTGTGTGTGTGTGTGTCGGTGTGTGCGTGTGTGTGTGTGTGTGTGTGTGTGTCGGTGTGTGCGTGTGTGTGTGTGTGCAGCAGTTTTAGCTTGAACTTGATGGTGTTGTCATCATGGCAACCGGTCGGTCTAATCCAAGGCCAATGAAGGTGATGCTTCACTTTGAGCCAAACAGGTTGACAGTAGATTTGTTTGTATGTGTGTGTGTGTGCGTGTGTGTGTGTGTGTGTGTGCGTGTGTGTGTGTGTGTGTGTGTGTGTGTGTGTGTGTGTGTGTGTATACTCCCTTTAATGTTATTTGAACTTTTCTGTTAACATTTGTTTCCATCTATTCCTATAATTACGGTGGATTCTGGATTCTGAATTCTGGCAACATCCTAA
The DNA here is from genome assembly GCF_949987685.1 of Ammodytes marinus. Lineage (NCBI taxonomy): Eukaryota > Metazoa > Chordata > Actinopteri > Uranoscopiformes > Ammodytidae > Ammodytes > Ammodytes marinus. Next base: position 30,476,808 of record NC_137217.1, read on the forward strand.
ACTGAAAACAGAAATGTCAATGCCTGAAATGTCAAGTCTCCAAACCCTTGTAAAATCATTTGAAAAACATGTCGATGGAGAGAGGAGGGGACATTTTGGGGTCAGACGGAGAAACAGTCAGGGAACAGGGAATAATGAGACGTCTAGCATATCAGTCAGTGCGTTTACATGCAGACTCATAATCGGGTAAATAAACGAATAAGACTTCAACAGGACTTGTAAAATGCATGTAAACACCTTTATCCGATCTACTTCACACACAAATCGGCACATTAACGGACAAGCGAAGTCGGATAAGAACACCTGGATAACTCGTTCATAGTCGGCATTCTCTCTGCATTTAAACAGGATCGCATATCGCATACAGAGAAACAGGTAGGGGACAGGGAATTATGAGAAGTCTAGAATATGACTGTTCACTGAGACAGAAGGATGTTTTGTATGTATTGATGTTAGTTATGACCTTTCACAATGCAGACAAAAATCATTTGGTTTGGCTCTAGTCCCTAATTGTAAGTGTCAGCTATTCTGGAGAACGCTTGTTGTTAAAATCGCTTTTTGTCAAAATCAGTGAATATCTCCTCACAATCTGCTACCTGTCCATACTGTGTGTGTGCTGAAAAATGTGCATGTTGCTAGCTGGGGGGGGGGCACTTTTTTTTGCATACCCTTTGCTTACTTACGAGTTTACAGAGCCTAGGCTTTGTATTAACACTGAATTTTCTTTCACCGCACACACAGTACGGACAGGTATCAGGATCGCGAGGAGATTTTTTTTTTATTCCCGGTAAAGGGTTTTTACTGGGAGTTTTTTTCTCAGCCGAGCTAAGGGTGTAAGGGCAGGGTGTCATATTGTATGGAATGTAAAGCCCACTGAGACAAATGTATTTGTGATTTTGGGCTATACAAATAAAACTGATTTGATTTGATTTGAGATATTCACTGATTTTGACAAAAAGTGATTATGACAACAAGCCTTCTCCAGAATTGCTGACTGCACCTTTAATTTAAAGTAGAGTTTCCTATTACTCTTAAAGGAATACTTCACCCATACGGAACCGGCGTTCTATCATTATACAACCACTATTTAATATAATGAATGAGGTTTTTCTTCCCTCAGTCTTCCCTTAGTCTTCTCTTGGCCCAGCTGTCCTGTTAATCCTAACCCTGCATGTTACCATATGTGATGTCACGCATGGGAAAATGTAGGGTTATAGACAGTAAGACCATAAAACACTCTTTCTGCCTTTTTTCTCAGGCTAGGACGAACTGATTCCTAAAACGTTTGCACATTTATACTACATAGGATCTCAGAGTTCAATACACCTTCATATTTCCACCGGTGAAGTAGGCCTAGGTCTTTAATGTGGCAGATGAACTGATGTCTGTCTTTACTCTTTCCAGTGTGCCATACTCCCAGCTGTGTGTTGCGGCCCGGGGAATGCTCCATCGAAGGACAGAAGAGGTCCAGACACAATGAGCGGCCTGGACAAATGGGTCACGCTGACCCCCGCAGAATTCGCCTTGCTGCAGGAATACACTCAGTGTGAGTACGAGAGGGACGCTTACTGGGATAAGGAGAGTGTACTTTCTGAAGATCTCTCTCTCTCTCTCTCCATCTCTCTCTTTCTCCATCTCTCTCTCTGTCTCTATCTCTCTCTGTCTCTCTCTCTCTCTTTCTCTCTCTCCCTCTCTCTCTCTCTCTCTCTCTCTCGCTCCCTCTCTCTCTCCCTCTCTTTCTCTCGCCCTCTCTATCTCTTTCTTTCTCTCTCTCTCTGTCTCTCTCTCTCTCTTTCTCTCTCTCCTTCTCTCTCTCTCTCTCCCTCTCTTTCTCTCGCCCTCTCTCTCTCTCCTTCTCTCTCTCTCCCTCTCTTTCTCTCTCTCTCTCTCTCTCTCTCTCTCTCTCTCTATTGTGTTTTATCCTGCTTTTCAACAATACATGATTGTGACACCCTCAAGCAGCCTTTGAAAGTACAAGGCAGTGATAACCAAGTCTGCAGTAGCTTAGAACATGGCTTAAAGGTGGTACGAGGAACTTTAAAATATTTATGAGACAGTCTAATTTTTTCCTCCGATGATCATAAATTACATATAACAACAAACAAGACCATCAGTGCAAAGAATGCTATTTTTATATAGTTTTTCTTAATGCCTTTGTCATGGGGAACAACAGCTGGCGATGTAATACAACTACTATTACTACCGCTGTTGTCCAAAGGGGGCGCAAGAATGAACACAAACTGAAAGTTCCCCGGAGCACCTTTAACTTTTAATTTAAAACAGCCTACGAGAAACTTTTTCACAATGCGATATCCTGTCGCCATCACCAATTGAGATTACATACAATTCAGCTCTGGAAAAAAATGAAGAGACCACTCCAAATGTTCAGTGTCTCTCATTTTACCATTTATAGACATATGCTTGAGTAGAATGAACATTTTGGTTTTATTCTATAAACTACTGAAAACATTTCTACCAAATTCACTATAAAAACATTGTCATTAAGAGCATGTTCGATAAGTTATGTAGAGATGAAAATTTAAGAAAAATACAGACTGGCCTCTTCATTTTTTTCCTGGGCTGTATATACACATTCACAGGTGGTCTAAAAGCCTGTTGCACAAGTCAAAACAACCTTCCCTGAAATGGGAGTTGGAACATGTCACTGGCTTGTATTTTGGTATGAGTAATGTGGCTTGACATATTCTACAATTCAGTGCAGTTGCTAGAGAAACTCTCTCACACACTCCACTAGCTGCCCTCAGGGTTGTTATGAGAGACCAGGTGAACATCCTCCATTATAACAGTGAAATGTCACCTACTGTATAACATTATGTCATCCCCCTACACACACCTGTCATGTCCTCTCGACCACCTTACTTCACGGGCCGTCGTGTTTTCGCAAGATATTTTTGTGTCTGGGGCGTAGTGGATAGAGCCTTCACCGCATTGTCTCCGGCCTTCGTTGCAGTGGTCGATGGGGATAACAATATTCTTTGTGAAAGATGTTAACTTGTCCTTGAGAATTTACCAGCAGAAATAATTGGTTCTTTTGTAGGATAAAACAGATATTCAGAATTAGACTTTTTATTTCTTTTACTTGGATCCGCGCTGCAAAGACCACAACACAACACATTAAAAACAATAAAAATAATGGCATTTTTAAATAAATACTCTTGTTTAATTTGTTACTCAGAGTTATATGGAAGGACTGATCTAATCTGTGCATTGTTATAACCTACTGTAGTTTCACAACAGGTTTAGCATTACGTAGAGTGCAGACAGGGTGAAACTACCAGCCTAACAGCAGTGGTCATCCAGGTACATCTCAACCATTCTAAAGCAGTTACATTTAAGTAAGTTTAAATGTCAAAGAGGTTAAATGGGTATGGTGATGCATATATTAGTCATTTGCAGCAGCGTGGCTCAGTAATCAGCATGAGGTTGCCAGCTTTAGATATACTGGTGGCTAGCTTGTTAACTAACGAGCTATACCATTGAAATAAGATGAATTTTGAAAATGATGGAGGGCATATTTATTTCAGTGAACATGGAGCCAGCAGTCAGGCTAAACCAATCTTCTTCACACTTAACTCCAGAAGAAAAATGTATTCCCCCAAAATGTCTTCCGCTCATTACTGTCTTGCCTGGGGTGTGTGTGTGTGTGTGTGTGTGTGTGTGTGTGTGTGTGTGTGTGTGTGTGTTGGTGTGCGTCTGTGTGTGTGTGTGTGTGTGTGTGTGTGTGTGTGTGTGTGTGTGTGTGTCTATGTCTATGTCATGTGTGTGTGTGTGTGTGTGTGTGTCTGTATCTATGTCATGTGTGTGTGTGTGTCTATGTCTGTGTCTATGTCGTGTGTGTGTGTGTGTGTGTCTATGTCACGTGTGTGTGTCTATGTCTGTGTCTATGTTGTGTGTGTGTGTGGTTTTAACTTTTGGAAAGTTGGAGTGAATTGGATTGTACTGCCTCCACATCTTCATTAATCCTCCTTCTCGTCACATCTTTCTCGGCACACAAAACACAAATTATCCCTCGATAGCTTCAAAACCAACCAGGCCAGGGTTATATACAATAACAAGAGGGCTTTTTCCCTGTCTGCTGTAAACCGCTGTACACGATTCATTGCACTAAACCGTGTGTGTGTGTGTGCGTGTGTGTGTTTGTGTGTGTGTGTGCCTGCGTGCATGTGTGTGTGTGTGTGTGTCATTGCACATGTGACTGTGGTCGATCTCAAATATTCCTTGTTTTTAATGGTGACATTTTGACGCTTAAATTGCCGTCTCTTATTTTTTCATCTTGATGTAGAAAAAGCCGCTCAATCTGCTCAAGCATTTACACTGTGCGGTGCCTTTTCAGTGCCTAACATGATTGATTTTGCGGCACCAACCAATAGCTCCCCTGCTCACTAGACCTTGCTCTGGCTCTGGATATGCCTGGAGTTTACATTAAGCTCGGAGATGTTGACACATTGCACGGTGGCTTGAAAATGGTACCAGCCATGCGGGGTGGAAAATGTGACGATATATCTGCGAGATGTGCTGTGTATTTGACACATACCCTGCGTTCCAAATCACATACTCTTTCTTTTTACCACACTACATACTAAACTATAGAAGAGTTTTAGGGCCACTGGAGAGAAAAAAAAAATCAGATAAGGAAGTGTTTTTTTTTTCATTATGTCGAGAAATGTCAAGAATAAAGACGAATACTCCCAAAACGCTATTGGAGTTAGTGGGGGCATTTATGTAGTTTCAGGCATACTACAATTGACCTGCATGTATTGGGACATCCTAGATCTTTTTCTGGCATACTAAATAGTAGGGAAGTATGGGGATTGGAACGCAGGGATAGTTTTGGACAATTTTTTATTTATTTTTTTAACATACTAAGTGCTTTCTGTGGTAGCCGACTGTGGCCTTGGCTGGCAGCAGTTAAAGTGGTTGAATATATCGCAGAGCTATTTAAGTGTCAAACTCAACATACATACAGTGGGTAGCCTGCTTCAAGGCAATTTCAAAACAGTGCTTGTTATTTGTTATTCAGAGCTCCCAAGTGTGAATGTTAAAAAATTCATGCTTTTCACCTAATGTGTGCCGTGCGCCCAGTGTTACACTTGGTAATGGCATAATTGCCTTGTGCCCTGTTAGGAAGATGGTTCCTTACTCTGAAACCCAACCTCTCTCTCTCTCTCTCTCTCTCTCTCTCTCTGTCTGTCTTTTTCTCTCTGTCCCTCTCTCTCTGTCTCTCTTCTTCTCTCTCTCTGTCTCTCTCTCTTCTTCTCTCTCTCTTCTTCTCTCCTCTCTCTCTCTCTGTCTGTCTCTCTTCTTCTCTCTCTCTCGCTCACTCTCTCTCTCTGTCTCTCTCTCCCTCTCTCTCTCTCTTCTTCTCTCCTCTCTCTATCTCTCTCTCTTCTTCTCTCTCTCTCTCTCTCTGTCTCTCTCTCTCTCTGTCTGTCTCTCTCTATCTCTCTGTCTGTCTTTTTCTCTCTGTCCCTCTCTCTCCCTCTCTCTGTCTGTCTCTCTTCTTCTCTCTCTCTCTCTCTCTATTTCTCTCTTCTTCTCTCTCTCTCTCTCTCTCTCCCTCTCTGTCTCTCTCTCTCTCTCTCTCTCTCCCGCTCTCTCTCTAAAACGATAAGGTTACGGTTTTATGTTCTTCTGTGTTTTGTACATATTTGTGCCTGGTGGGTGGCGAAGGCGTCCGCTGAATTAAACATCAAAATGTTTCGGAGACGTTCGGCTTAACAGTGTCGCTTGGAATGAAAATTGTGTGGGACTGAAAAGGCAAGAGAGCAGAATAAACATAAATTCAAAGAGTCGAGAGGGAACTAAAGACTCTTGGTGTGTGTGTGTGTGTGTGTGTGTGTGTGTGTGTGTGTGTGTGTGTGTGTGTGTGTGTGTGTGTGTGTGTGTGTGTGTGTGTGCGTGTATTTGTGTGCGTCTGTATGTGTGTGTGTGTGTGTGTGTGTGTGTGTGCGTCTGTGTGTGTGTGTGTGTGTGTGCGTGCGTGCGTGTGTCTGTCTGTCTTTGTGTGTGTGTTTATGCGTGTCCCTGTGTGTATGTGTGTGTGTGTGTGCGTCTTTGTGTGTGTCTGTCTTTGTGTGTGTGCGTCTGTGTGTGTGTCTGTGTGTGTGTGTGCGCGTGTGTCTGTCTGTCTGTGCGTGCATCCGTGTGTGTGTGTGTGTGTGTGTGTGTGTGTCTAGCGTGCGTCTAGGCATGTGTGCACGCTAGACAGATTTGGATAATCATCTTTCAGCGGGCTCCGGACGACTCTTTGTGAGCGCTGCAGCAGGTTATAAAATAGCCCATTATCTGAGGCACAACAATGGGCATCACACTGCCTCACCGTCCCCTGTGATCTCTCTCTCTTTATCTCCTTCCTACTATATCTCTCCCTTACACTTTGAGTGGCCTTGTATCTGAATTGGACATGTGTGTGTGTGTGTGTGTGTGTGTGTGTGTGTGTGTGTGTGTGTGTGTGTGTGTGTGTGTGTGTGTGTGTGTGTGTGTGTGTGTGTGTGTGTGTGTGTCTGTGTGTGTGTGTGTGTGTGTGTGTGTGTGTGTGTGTGTGTGTGTGTGTGTGTGTGTGTCTGTGTCTGTGTCTGTGTGTGTGTGTGTGTGTGTGTGTGTGTGTGTGTGTGTGTGTGTGTGTGTGTGTGTGTGTGTGTGTGTGTCTGTGTCTGTGTCTGTGTGTGTGTGTGTGTGTGTGTGTGTGTGTGTCTGTGTGTGTGTGGGTCTGTGTCTGTGTGTGTGTGTGTGTGTGTGTGTGTGTGTGTGTGTGTGTCATGTGTGTGTCTGTGTCTCTGTCATGTGTGTGTGTGTGTGTGTGTGGTCCCTAGTGATCTCTCTCTCTCTTTATCTACTCCCACTATATCTCTCCCTTACACTTTGAGTGGCCTTGTGTCTGAATTGTGCTATATAAATAAACTTGCCTTGCCCTGCCCTGCCCTGCCTTGCCTTGCCTTGCTTCTCATTAAACCTGCAGTGTGTAGAATTTTGGGTTTTATTTCCTAGCAGATTTTGTAGAAAGTAATTATAATATCCATAAGTGCATTTAATTTAGTGCATAATAGCTGAAAAAAAAACGTTGAATTATTTTTTTCCCTTAGAAAGGGTCCCATATATGTCCATATTTCTCCATATTTTGGACCAAGGCCTAGTGCCGCCATCTTGAAAGTGTCATAGTTGGAATGTCATCAGGTGCATTGTTTAAAATTTAGAATTGTTATTGTCCTTGAAGGCCACTGTAGCTTCTGTTATTATTCCAAAGGGTTGGGGTTACCCAGGGAGTGTTGCATTCTAGAACTTTGTAGAACTTTCTTGATGATGTCATATTACACACTGCACCTTTAAAGGAAAGCCCTGAACCTTTTCATAACGTTTTATAGTTGTGTGGGACTAGAAAGGCAAGAGAGCAGAATAAACATAAATTCAAAGTGTTGAGAGGAAACAAAGGAGTCTTTGTGTGTGTGTGTGTGTGTGTGTGTGTGTGTGTGTGTGTGTGTGTATGTGTGTGTGTGTGTGTGTGTGTGTTTTAATTGCCGCGCGCCTAGACAAGCACCTACGATCCAACTCTAAACAATTAGAGTTTCCGTTCATGTGATGTGTTTAGTAATGAGTGTGGCACTGATAGACAGATCCCTTTACTTTTGATTACAATACATTATATTACATTACATGACATTACATTACATTACATTACATTACATTACATTATATGTCACTTAGCAGACGCTTTTAGCCAGAGCGTCAGCATTCACACCGCGATTTCTTCAGGAATTGCATTTCTAGGCCTGACAGAAAAGTGCATTGTAATTCAGTAGAGGCTGCGGGATGTGACAAGCAATCAGCACATCCAAATCTCTGTGTGTGTGTGTGTGTGTGTGTGTGTGTGTGTGTGTGTGTGTGTGTGTGTGTGTGTGTGTGTGTGTGTGTGTGTGTGTGTGTGTGTGTGTGTGTGTGTGTGTGTGTGTGTGTGTGTGTGTAGACAGACGGTGGGCTAATACAAATGGCCAATAACGATTTACAAACACTGTCAATGTGAAGCATTTATCTCTAGGCAAAATCATTACATCCAAAGCCATTAGTGCAGGAGGCGACAGTTTGTTACAACCAGCTGTTAAGAGGAGCTGAGATGCTCTATCTAAATACATGCAGACATTACTAAATGCACAATACTCATGTTTGCTAGGATAATTGTTATATAGGATCTGTACTACCGTAAAGTAGATTCAGCTTTTGTTTAAACATATATGGAACTAGACTCATATACATTTATGTAAGGTTTGATATTTTGGGATATTTGGCTTGAAATCGGATCAAAAACCTAATCTAACTTTTTTTGGCTCAGTCTGAGAGGACGACTGTGTGTTGCGGGGTGACTGTGGCTCAGGTGGTAGAGCGGGTCGGCCAATGATCAAAGGGTTGGAGGTTCGATCCCCGCCCTGCCACCTGTGTCATGGTTGTTGTGTCCTTGGGCAAGACACTTCACCCACCTTGCCTCGTGTGAATGTGGATAGTTAGCCTGCTGCTATCGGTGTATGAATGTGTGTGTGAATGGTAACGTGGGAATGGGAACGGGTCTCGCTTGAAAAAGAGTCTCTGGTCTCAATGGGATTTACCTGTATAAATAAAGGTTAAAAAAATTAAAATAAAAATTAACCACACACACACACACACACACCTGTTGATTATCAGCCAGTGACTGTGCAACGCCACCTCAGGCTGCCTGGCCGCTCTGTTTAGCTTACGGCATGTTGTAGTTCATATTCTACAAACCACTTCTCGGGTGCAGAATAGCTCACAACGTAGATATAATTGTATCAATGGTATGAAAGAATAGTGCAAAGAGGCCAAACACAAGCCAGCTAACATGCAGCACACTCTACAAGAAGTATCTTAATGTAATTTGTGACAAGCAGGGAGATGAACCAGGCCCTGCAGTGTGTGTGTGTGTGTGTGTGTGTGTGTGTGAGAGAGAGAGAGAAAATAGAACTCCTAATTAACTCATGCAACATTAAAAACCTGGTGTGTGTGGAGCAACAAATAGCTGTAGCAGTGGGGCTCATAAACGCTCTGCAGCGCTCAGTAATTATCTCAGCAAATCTCTCTCTGCTCATGTTGTTCTTGTGTATAAGTCGAGCTCTAAAAACTACTCTATCTAGCTATCTGTCTGTCTGTCTGTCTGTCTGTCTGTCTATCTATCTATCTATCTGTCTATATGTCTGTCTGTCTGTCTATCTATCTATCTATCTATCTATCTATCTATCTATCTATCTATCTATCTATCTATCTATCTATCTATCTATCTATCTATCTGTCTATCTATCTGTCTGTCTGTCTGTCTGTCTGTCTGTCTGTCTGTCTGTCTGTCTGTCTGTCTGTCTGTCTGTCTGTCTGTCTGTCTGTCTGTCTGTCTGTCTATCCATCCATCCATCCATCCAAGAAAATAATTTGCAGTTACGGAATGCAATTGCTGCACAATCCCCGCACCTGCACAATCCCCGCACTATTCACTCTTTTTTTTTAAAGATTATTTTTTGGCATTTTCAAGCTTTATTAGACAGTACAGAGTTGAAATGGGGAGACAGAGAGACAGAGAGAGAGAGGGGGGATGACCTGCAGTAAAGGTCCACGGGTCGGATTTGAACACGCGACCACTGCAACGAAGGCCGGAGCCAATATGGTACGCGCTCTATATCCACTTCGCCCACAGCCCCCCTCACTTACATCCACCCTTTACAGAATGTACCCATATTAATCTAACTTGTACTGTTATAAGAATCAAATGTAAACACACACATAACTCACTGCAGGTGTTATCTTCCATGTTTGTTCTCAGACTCGACCAAGAAGCTGAAGGATGTCTTGCAGGAGTTCCATGGAGATGGTGTGTTGGCTAAATACAACCCCGAGGAGGTATGCACAGTTTACACTATATTATATAACAGATGGTTTATAGGACATTTACAAGGGATTGGAACCAGCTCTGCTAACATTGCTATAGCAGTCCCCATGCCATATTTGTATATCTGAAACTGGCACAATGTCTATTTTTGGAGGTTTTAAACTGACAACTGAGTTTGGTTACTGTCTCTTTTTTAAAGTTTATTTTGAAACACTGACCCTGCGTTCCAATATCCATACTTCCCTACTATTTAGTATGCCAGAAAAAAGATTTAGGATGTCCCCAATACATGCAGGTCAATTGCAGTATGCCAAAAAAATACCTAGATCTCCCACTAACTCCAATAGCATTTTGGAGTATTCCTCTTTATTCTTGATATTTCTCAACATAATAAAAAAATAACTTCCTTATCTGATTTTTATTTCTCTCCCGTGGCTGTAAAACTCTTCTGTACTGTAGTATGTAGTGTAGTAAAACGAAAGAGTATGTGATTTGGAACGCAGGGTGAGTTTCAGATAACTTGACACCAGACAACTCCCCTGCATACTTTGTATAATTTTGGATGACTTTTCTCATATAATATTTTGAACACACTGCTAAACTATGAGCTGTAATTTTAATCACTAAACTAAAGTAAATGGTTACAGCTAATAAGCTATTTTTTTATAGCATTTCAGTTGGAAATGTTCTATTCAACTTTGATATTTGCATGGTTGCATTGATGGGGGTTTGGAGAATAATTATTGTTTCACTACATAGTCTTCACTGCATTAACTTCCATGTGGATACTGACAAACAATACACATAAACACAAGTATAAACCCTATGTTTTTTTGGAAAAACAGAGAATGTTTTAGCAAATGTTGCAAGATCCGCTATGCATTGATATACTGTAAGCTTGTTTTAATGAGTTGAGCCCCTTAAGTTGAACCATCTCGTTTTCAAGAGCTCCAACATGAAACATACAATACAACAGATAAACTCACATACAACTTACCTACACATTTAAAGCTGGGGTGGAGGATTTGGGGAGAAAATGGCAGTTGGGATAGAGATTCGAATCCAAATACCTCAACCGCTCCACTTGTTCTCTTTGGTCCCTCCCCTATGGTCCCTCCCTGACACGCTCTGCACACCAACAAAGTCGGTGCCAAAGTGAATGGACAGTCCCAACAGCCAATAAGAACAGAATCGGAGTCAAAGTGTACAGCTCATGTTAACTTTGACCAATCAGAAATCACATACCCCAGCTTTAAGGCCCTCCTGTTGCATGCCAGTTATACCATGTTTTGTTGAGGCATTTTATCAAGATAGCTTAACACTGTAACCCTGCATTCACAAACATACTGTCTTAATGCTAACGTTTTACATGCACGTGCACATGTGTAATATGGACAAATAGCCCATTCTCACTGTAATAACTGCATGATAAATCCATGAACACAATTTCTTTCTTTCTACAATGCTGCTGGTTTTAGAAGCAGGACATCCTCAGCCAGGTAACTGTTATCTCTTGCTCTCTCATATTTATCGTTGATGTGTTTTTCAGAGTGATACAACGATTTTGTGTGTGTGTGTGTGTGTGTGTGTGTGTGCGTGTGTGTGTGTGTGTGTGTGTGTGTGTGTGTGTGTGTGTGTATATGTATGTGTGTGTGTGTGTGTGTGTGTGTGTGTGTGTGTGTGTGTGCCTGAATAGATTGTGACTCTTGTGAAGCAATGGAAACATGAAAGGTGTTTGTGGAGGACACTCAACCTTTTACTGGTGGATATAACTCAGCTACAATGTCTTTCTTTAAATGTGGTCATCAGCAAAATGTGGAAAAATTGTGAGACAATATTGACTTTTTTTCGGGGATTCAATCGACCATTCAGAGGGATGGATGAATTGATAGAAAAAGACGACTTTGCACATACACACACACACTCTCTCACACACACACACACACACACACACACACACACACACACACACACTGCACTCAACGATAAAAGCACCAAAACACATTGAAACCACTCGTAAAATAGACTTTCGCCGCCCACCAGCCCAAACAACACTTTGGGCATCTTTCTGAATGCAGACATATGTAACAGGAAAGCTGCCACATCTTTCCAAACACTCACAGATGTTCTCACTGATGTTGGAAAACATGCCAACAGCCTCTTTTCATATGTAAAACTCATCTGTATTTAATTGACTAAACAAGGAGAAGCAGCTTTCAGTTTTTATGCACCAAATATCTGGAACAAACTCCCAGAAAACTTGAGGTCTGCTGCAACTCTCAGCTCCTTTAAATCAAATCTGAAGACTTTTCTGTTTCCATTTTAACTTGCAATTTTTATATTATTTAAACCTGCAGTGTGTAGAATTTTGGGTTTTATTTCCTAGTAGATTTTGTAGAAAATAATTATAAAATCCATAAGTACATTTAATTTAGTGCATAATAGCTGAATTTTTTTTTTTTATTATTTATTTTTCCCTTAGAAAGGGTCTCATATATGTCCATATTTCTGCATAGTTTGGACCAAGGCCTAGTGCCGCCATCTTGAAAGTGTCATAGTTGGAATGTCATCAGGTGCATTGTTTAAAATTTAGAATTGTTCTTGTCAAAATACATTACTGATATGCTGATAAGTTATGAACCGTCCAGAGCCCTTAGGTCGTCTGGGACAGGTCTACTTACAGTCCCTAGAGTTAGGACAAAACGAGGAGAAGCAGCTTTTAGTTTTTATGCACCAACAATCTGGAACAAACTCCCAGAGAACTTGAGGTGTGCTGCAACTCTCAGTTCTTTTAAATCGAGTCTGAAGACTTTTTTGTTTCCATTTTAACCTGCAATTTTCATTCTATTTGCTTCTTTTATTAAATCCAGTTTTCATGTTTTTATTTTTTTTTATTTTTTATTTGCTTCTTTTAATCGCTTTTAAATGTTTTATAATGTGTTTTATGTATTCTAATCTTGCCCCTGTAAAGCACTTTGAGTGGCCTTGTGTCTGAATTGTGCTATATAAATAAACTTGCCTTGCCTTGCCTTGCCTTGCCTTGTCCTTGAAGGCCACTGTAGCTTCTGTTATTATTCGAAAGGGTTGGGGTTACCCAGGGAGTGTTGCATTCTAGAACTTTGTAGAACTTTCTTGATGATGTCATATTACACACTGCACCTTAAATGTTTTATTTATTCCGTTTAAGTGTTGTATTGCTATTCATATTTTCCATCAGCTTTTCTAATGTGTATTCTATACTTGATGTATTTTAATCTTGCCCCTGTAAAGCACTTCTTTGAATGGCCTTGTGTCTGAATGGTGCTCTATAAATACTCTTGCCTTGCCAACGCGCTCTTGTTGTTTGTTGGTTTCTTAGGAGATAGACTTTGAGGGCTTCCAGGTCTTCATGCAGACGTTCCTGGACAGCAAACTGCCCGAAGAGTTCTGTCAACACCTCTTCATGTCGTTTAGCAACAAGGGGCCCAAACCCAGCCCCCCCTCGACCGACAAACACAAAGGCTCTGGTGAGTGTACAAAGGGAACTATTTTACTACTTAAAGGTGCTACGAGGAACTTTTAAATATTTCTGAAACAGTTGTTGATCATAGATTACATTACAAGAACTCTTTACTTCTTGAAAGGTGCACCGCCATGTTTCTACAGTAGCACAGAACAGACACTTAACGGCCTGTGTGTGTGTGTGTGTGTGTGTGTGTGTGTGTGTGTGTGTGTGTGTGTGTCCTGTGGTCTTTCATATCAGATGGCATGGAAAATGAGAGTTAACGTTGCCAAAACAATTGGACATCATAACAAAAAAGTGATAAGAAACACTGTATAAAGTAGTAGCAGAGTATTAAATATGCATGATAGCCTACACCACTAATTCCCTCACAGCATTTCTCCAATGGCTCATTCCTGTCCAATTTTAAGATGATACTTAACTTTAATTTACTTTCCCCAGGACCAAATATTAAATGCATTCACTGTCATTCATCTTAACCGTGAGACCTTCATTGAATCAATAGTTGCATCCCATTTTAAGGGCTAGGGCTAGGTTTGTCTGACTTATTTGAAGTTTTTTTGCTCATTAGGCTGGTAACTGCTGGAGGCTTAGCGAGCTGGACATGTGGCTGTGTTACTGTGTAAACAAGCTGTTGCTACAAACACATGTTGATGTCCAAGGAAAGCACAGATATCTTGGTTGAAATATTTAAAAAATCGCCTCCTAATTATTTTAGCTTTGGAGGCATTTTACCCCACATTTACCACAGCAGATATGGTCTGTTTTTGAGCAGTAAAGCCCCTATCTCACTGGGCTGCGACAGTGTGCGACAAGTTGGAGACACAAAATTGCGACCAAATATGCAAATTAGCGACAAATTTCACTTGCAGTCTCACTGAGTTGGTTCCTCACGACACGTTTGCGAATGTCCTGCCCAACACTTGCCAGGAGGTCGCATTTATGTCTCGCGAACGTCTGGCGAGCGTCGCACGACCGTCTCATTTTTGTCTCAAATCAGTCGCAATTTAGTTTCATAAGTCGCCAACCCCTCGCAAAGTTGTCTCACATTGCTCGCACTTTCTGACTCACGGAGACTAAATTGAGAAGGGTTTGCGACGCGTTGGAGACACCTGCGACCACTCTGAGACTATTTTGAGACAGATTTGTCGCACACTTTTTTTGAAAATGTACAAAATTCATGCGACAGGACTGCACGGCTCTGCGACTCATGCGAGGAAATTGAGACCTCCGCGAACGTTTGGAGACAGTTTAGAGACTCGTTTGCGAATGAAGTCTCCAACTTGACGCAAACAGTCGCAGCCCAGTGAGATAGGGGCATAAGATCATCAAACGGTTTATTTTAAGGTAACATAAACAGAAATGTCCCCAGTTGTCGCTTGCAGCAATCAGGGGCTAGAAATAGAACTGAATTGGGCAGTGTACCGCACTAACGCACAGTTTGCAGTAAAAGGAAAGTGAGGTTGCCACAGCGGGAAGTCGGTTATCTCAGCTGGAATAGTTTCAAAACTAAAAGCATGTTTGTGACTAGTAGTGTATCATCTGGGGTATAAGTTTATCGTTATAAAGTCAAGTTATCCATTTAATAAGCCGTCAATCAAACTTAAAGACAATTTGACCGAGGCAAGAAGGTAGGTTTGATATATCATTGACATACAAAACACTTGAGACACCATTTTATATATATATTTTTTTTATTTGTATAATGAGTAAGAGACCCAAATAGTTTCTACATCCAATCTGATTTGGTATTGATTTCATATCAGGTTAAAAGCTGTTAAGTTGGTGCGCTCCGGTGGTGTAGTGGATAGAGCGTGTACCATATTGGCTCCGGCCTTCGTTGCAGTGGTCTCGAGTTCAAATCTGACCCGTGGACCTTTACTGCAGGTCATCCCCCCTCTCTCTCTCTCTCTCTCTCTCTCTCTCTCTCTCTCTCTCTCTGTCTCCCCATTTCAACTCTGTACTATCTAATAAAGCTTGAAAATGCCAAAAAAATTAAATATGTACATTTTAGTGAGTCAAAAACATGCGTAAAATAATGACATCATCTCACACATGACCTAGTATTCATTTCAATCGCGTGCATTCAATATCTACTAGACAGTGTGCGCCCTGTTTAGCTCATAGGCCATGATGTGATTAACCAAATCAGTGCAAGTCCACTGCATGTGAGAGTGTCGATTAGGCCTCATTGATCCAGTGTTGTTAAAGGAATACTTCACCCATACGGAACCGGCGTTCTATCATTATAAAATCACTATTATATTATAATATAATGAATGAGGTTTTTCTTCCCTCAGTCTTCCCTCAGTCTTCCCTTGGCCCAGCTGTCCTGTTAATTCCTACCCTACATTTTACTAGTGTGATGTCACACATGGGAAAATGTAGGGTGAGACAGTGAGACCATAAAACACTTTTTCTGCCTTTTCTCAGGCTAGGATGAACCGATTTCTAACATTTTTGCACATTTATACTACATAGGATCTCAGAGTTCAAAACACCTTCATATTTCCACCGGTGAAGTAGGTCTTTAACTGTACATCCTCCCACCAATGGGACAACTAAACTATTCTACTCTAAACTGCTGCTGTCTGCACACAGGAGCATATTCTATTTATTACATTAATAAAGGGCTTGTTTTTCCACAAGTACTTTTAGAAGTGAACTGCATAATGACTGGTTTGAGAGTAGAGGTTATAAACTGTATGTGTATTCCCTGACTATGAATACATTACCATTGCACAGCTCTTAAAAGGACTGTAGGGACAAAATAAAACATATCTGGCTTTACTATGGGTAGCAAGGTTTAGCAAGATTTTCCTTTTATATGCTACCGGCTTGTACCAATTCTGAAAATCATATATAACCGCCCAGTGTCTGAATTATTTCTAATATTTCTAATTTCAATTATTCAATTTCTAATGTTGCTTTGTGTTCAGCTTACACATGTGACAAATATTTAAAATATTGCATGTGCCACTGAAAGAAAAATATAGCTTCAGTGCTACTTAAAAAGCCATCGATGTATGTGGTATTTGGGCTAGACATATGCTTCTGTAGCTGGAGTACGTTAGCCACATTTCGTTAGCCAGGCATATACCCAGAGTTGGGAATCCAGATGAGGAGTGTTAACGGCTTTACATAATGTATTGTTACATTTTTTCAAACCCTTTATTCATACAGGTAAATCCCATTGAGACCGGAGACTCTTTTTCAAGGGAGACCTGTTCCCCATTTATATTTTACCATTTATACACCGATAGCAGCAGGCTAACTATCGACATTCACACGAGGCAAGGTGGGTGATGTGTCTTGCCCAAAGACACAACAACCATGACACACAAGTGGCAGGGCGGGAATCGAACCGCCAACCCTTCGATCATTGGGCAACCCGCTCTACCACCTTAAGAACACAATTAAACACAATGGGATAAGGTTGACAGACACATTTCACTAAAATATATTAAAGCCTTAGTTCTATTTAAAAACTCAAATCACTTGCAAGAAAATGGCTGCTCTAAGAACAAATCAAGTCTTTCGATGAGACTAAACCTGGAATGTAATCGTTTGTTCACCTTGAGCCAAACTGGACACAACCACCCACCCATTGATCAATATTGAGACTGTGACTAATGCTATCCACCCCCATCCCACACACACACACACACACACACACACACACACACACACACACACACACACACACACACACACACACACACACACACACAGACACACACACACACACACACACACACACACACACACACACACACACACACACACACACACACACACACACAGCAGGCTATTGGCTACTGCCAACATTAGAGGTGTTATGGAGGGTTTTGACCTTTCCTCTGTGTGTGTGTGTGTGTGTGTGTGTGTGTGTGTGTGTGTGTGTGTGTGTCTCCCTACAGGGCTGAAGCTGATCAAAGGGACGTCCACCCCTCTGAAGACCCCCTCTCGGCCCCCTCCTCCTCTGGAGAACGTCCAGCTCAAAGACATCGTGTGTTACCTGTCGCTGCTGGAGGGAGGGAGACCGGAGGACAAGCTGGAGTGTGAGTCTCTCAATCAATCAATCAATCTTTTTTTTTTTTTTTTTCTTTTTTTTTTAACCTTTATTTATACAGGTAAATCCCATTGAGACCGAAGACTCTTTTGCAAGGGAGACCTGTTTTCCTTTCCCACGTTACCATTCACACACACATTCATACACCGATAGCAGCAGGCATAGCAGCAGGCTAACTATCAACATTCACAATCAATCAATCAATCAATCAATCAATCAATCAATCAATCAAAACTTTATTTATACAGCACTTTTCATACAATCAAATGTAACACAAAGTGCTGTCACGCCATGTCACATCACTTTTGGTTCATGTGTTTTATTTTTTTGTTTTTCTTTTAGATAATTTTTTTATTAGACAGGTGTTTGGTGTTTTGTGCCCCTTCAAGGCAGCGATGGTTAAGGTTGAGGTTAGGGTTAGGGTTAGGGGATAGGGGATAGGGCCTTCCAGGTAGCGCTGCCTTGAAGGCTCCGTCATGCTCCTCTCAAACAAGTAAAAATAAGTATTTAAAGGTGCAGGGTGTAATATGACATCATCAAGTAAGTTCTACAAAGTTCTAGAATGCAACGCTCCCTGGGTAACCCCAACCCTTTCGAATAATAACAGAAGCTACAGTGGCCTTCAAGGACAAGAACAATTCTAAATTTTAAACAATGCACCTGATGACATTCCAACTATGACACTTCCAAAATGGCGGTGACAAGGCCTTGGTCCAAATTATGGAGAAATATGGACATATATGAGACCCTTTCTAAGGAAAAAAAATATAATTCTAAAAAAACAAATTCAGCTATTATGCACTAAATTAAATGTACTTATGGATATTATAATTATTTTCTACAAAGTCTGCTAGGAAATAAAACCCAACATTCTATACACTCCAGGTTTAAAAGCAGAGATCAAGATAAAAACTGTAAAAACTACAACAAACAATAAATGATATTTTTAATATTGGGCATTACACATAGTGTCCATATGGACCGTTGCATAGGATTTAATGTGCAATAGTGCTTATAGTTTGTGATGCTATTCAAATCAAATTGAATCAGTAGCCTTTTTATGTATATTATATAGCCCAATGTCACATATAGCCATTTGCTTCACTGGGCTAATTTTTTAACACATAAAGAAACGTTTGAAGCCTAAACTGGCTTGATGTCTGGACTCAAAGCACACAGACTGAGGCGACTGTGGCTCAGGTGGTAGAGCGGGTCGGCTGATGATCAAAGGGTTGGAGGTTCGATCCCCGCCCTGCCACCTGTGTCATGGTGGTTGTGTCCTTGGGCAAGACACTTCACCCACCTTGCCTCGTGTGAATGTCAATAGTTAGCCTGCTGCTATCGGTGTATGAATGTGTGTGAATGGTAACGTGGGAATGGGAACAGGTCTCCCTTGTAAAAGAGTCTTCGGTCTCAATGGGATTTACCTGTATAAATAAAGGTTAAGAAGACGACTGACAGTTCAATCAATAAACAGGAATGATGAATAGATTTGACTATATTGACTTGTTGGCTTTTGCTCTACCCACTCTCTGTTGACTCTCTGTTTCTCTGGGCTCCGAGGAATACTTCCGATATAAAATCCTGTCTGCAAGGTTTTTTTTAAAATCAAGATCATTTTATTTAGTTTTTCAATCTTAAAAAGTGCAAGCTTGTTCATTCGTTACAGGCAGGTTGTATGAAAAGAATGAATACAAAAACAACTTATGCCACTTATATCACAACAAAATATGAAATATGTATCAAAATACCCAAAAAATAATCCCTCCCACTGCCAGTGAGCATATGTCGGTATATCAGCCTTAAGAGTTATCATTGTTAAGGGCATGGAATGTCTGTATTACCATTTAAAGCTGGGGTATATATGATTTCTGATTGGTCAAAGTTAACATGAGCTGTACACTTTGACCAATCAGAGCGAGGCTCCGATTCTCTGTTCTTATCCCTCGTGTCAGGGAGGGACCATAGGGGAGGGACCAAAGAGAACAAGTGGAGCGGTTGAGGTATTTGGATTCGAATCTCTATCCCAACTGCCATTTTCTCCCCAAATCTTCCACCAGCTTTAAGGGCATGGAGTAACTGTATTGAACTTTTCTTGATTACCAAGCATTCACAAAGCCTGGAATGAGTTTAATCCTGTCTGCAAGGTTAACATAACATCTGGACATCAAGCATAAAAACCTTGATGTAGAGTAAAAGTTTAGTATAGAGTAAATATCTACTCTATTCTACATCTACTCTACTCTACATCTACTTTTCGTTAGCCTAATAACATAATTGCCTAAGTCATATTTTAAGGGTTATAGAGTAGGGTAAAGTAGATGTAGAGTAGATGTAGAATAGAGTAGATGTAGAGTAAAAGTAGAGTTGAGTAAATATGATTTAGGCAATTATGCTATGAGGCTAACGGTATGTATTTTCTTCATCTTAACCATCAATCAATCTGTGTATTTCTCTGTTGTGTTGTTCTTTTGCCCGCTTGTGAAAATAATTGGCTCTTTCAACTTGTTCAAAAAATATACTGTCTATATATTTTATGCTTCATGTTGCCAGGTTTTTTTTATCTCATTGCTATAGCGCCTATATTTTTTCAGTCTTACTTGTGTATTTGAAATGCTGTTTGCAGCTCCTGTGCATTTTCTCCAAAGAGTTGTTTGAAGCATAGATAGTATATAAAAGGTTTGATGCCGTTTTTTTACTCGGCGTTTATTGAGACATTTTTTCCCATTTCAAACGGCGTTTATCGCATTAGGCTATTTATTCATAAGTAAAGTTGCCTAATTGGACATTAGACTTTTTCCTCCTGTGTTGTGGTCGTTCTCACCCATGTGTTGAATTATTGAGTAGCGTATAGCTCTCATTAAGGGCAGGAATGGAATAAATAATTTAACTGATGCAGCCAGTGTGTGAAGGCATCATGGATTTAACTGTGGATGTCTTATCGAGGCTGAGGCGACTCTGTTGGTAGTATTCAGGTGGATGGCTCCCTCTGCTGGTTTGGTTTAGGAACTGCGCTGATTGTTTGAGCAGTTTCTGTGCTGATGTTTTTCCTTTATCGTAAAAGAGCAAATTGTGGTTATGTTTGCGCTGTCAAAAAAAATTCAAAAACATGAAAGAAAATGTGCGGGTGAAAACTGATATAAATCTTTGTACCGAGGCACTTTCCCTTGTTTCACGTTTAGTATTTAGATCCCTAGCAGCTTGTTTCCAAGGGGGTTTTAACTTGTTAATATCCTGTGATAATTATGTTAAAATTACATTCAAGAGAAATGTTATCTTAAAGGTGCAGTGTGTAATATGACATCATCAGGTAAGTTCTAGAAAGTTCTAGAATGCAACGGTCCCTGGGTAACCCCACCCCTTTCGAATAATAACAGAAGCTACAGTGGCCTTCAAGGACAAGAACAATTCTACATTTTAAACAATGCACCTGATGACATTCCAACTATGACACTTTCAAGATGGGGGCACTAGGCCTTGGTCCAAAATATGCAGAAATATGGACATATATGAGACCCTTTCTAAGGGAAAAAAAAGAATTACATTTTTTTTTCAGCTATTATGCACTAAATTAAATGTACTTATGGATATTATAATTACTTTCTACAAAATCTGCTAGGAAATAAAACCCCAAATTCTACACACTGCACCTTTAAATACTTAAATTAACTTACTTTAATTAATCAATTAATTTATCCTCCAGCAACATTTTATGTTATGTGTTGCATTGAATTCGTAAATATGTCAAGAGTTTGTTTTCCCCCTTATCCTAAGAACAGGGACTATTCTCTGTCCAAGTTACCCTTTAATTTTTCACAATTCTTAATTATTTTCAACTCCATTCCTTTATTTATCCTTCAACAGCATGTGTATGTTATGTGTTGCATCTAAGTAGTACATCTCTCTGACTCAATACTACCTAGCCTTTTCTTGGTCCAACCCATGTTTGCTTCAGTAAAAAGTTATCAGCCTCGTTTGAGTAGGAGCCGTCTTGCATTTTTTCTGTGCGCTCAGCAAGAAGCGCGTCATAATTGTGCAGGTCTGAGCAAGACGGCTCCTACTCAAACAAGGCTAATCACAATTCTCAAATCTTTTCTCCATTATTCCTATTTTTCGGGGCCTTTTTCACGTGTCTGTGTGTGTGTGCGTGCATGTGTGTGTGTGTGTGTGTGTGTGTGTGCGTGTGTGTGTGTGCGTGTGTGTGTGTGTGTGTGTGTGTGTGTGTGTGTGTGTGTGTGCGTGTGTGTGTGTGTGTTCTTTTCAACTCCATTCCTATTTTTCGGGGCCTCTTTCGCTCGCCACAATCACCTCTTTATAACACCGTCAGCCTCCAACAAAACGCCTTAACCATCAGACGCCAGCTTAGCCACAAAGCCTCCCACCCTAACAGGAAACTGACAATTAGCTCCTCGTTAGCGGGCTGACGAACTGCCATGTGACGTCAACTCCTTATGATGTCATCAACACCCGCCCCCCTGCTGCTACTTGACCGCATGTATGTGTGTGTGTGGGGGGGGGGGGGGATTGGGGGGGTGTATGTGTGTGTGTGTGTGTGTGTGTATGTGTGTGTGTGTGTGTTGAGGGGTGTGTGTGTATGTGTGTGTGTGTGCGTGTGTGTGTGTGTGTGTGTGTGTGTGTGTGTGTGTGTGTGTTGAGGGGTGTGTGTGTGTGTTTGTGTGTTGAGGGGTGTGTGTGTGTGTGTGTGTGTGTGTGTGTGTGTGTGTGTGTGTGTGTGAGAGAGAGAAACTCAGTATGACCATTAGTATGAAAAGGATCTGCAAACAGTCTTTCTTTCTGTTGTTCTCACAAGTATGTTCCATAAAGACTTGAGGCTGTGATGAAAGTGGGAGAGTGTTGCATGTAGTGAAGAACACTGTCATTAAAGGCAGCCTAGGCTCTGTAAATGGACACGTTACTAGCTACGGTTGGCCCCCTTTGTTTATACACCCTTTGGCTGTAGACCAGTTACAGAGCCTAGGCTGTGTATTAACACTGGACTTATTGCAGGGCACACACAGATACGGACAGGTAGTGGATCGTGAGGAGATATTCACTGATTTTGACAAAACGTTATTCTTTTTTTTTATAGATTATTTTCTGGCATTTTCAAGCTTTATTAGATAGTACAGAGTTGAAATGGGGAGATACAGAGAGAGAGAGAGAGGGGGGGGGATGACCTGCAGTAAAGGTCAACGGGTCGGATTTGAACCCGCGACCACTGCAACAAAGTTATTCTGTCAACAAGCGTTCTCCAGAATCGCTGACTCCACCTTTAATACAAGGGGAGCAGTGAGAGCTCAGAGCTGTGAGTTTTTTTTTTTTTTTAACCTTTATTTATACAGGTAAATCCCATTGAGTCCGAAGACTCTTTTGCAAGGGAGACCTGTTTTCCTTTCCCACGTTACCAGTCACACACACATTCATACACCGATAGCAGGCTTACTATCGACATTCACACGAGGCAAGGTGGGTGAAGTGTCTTGCCCAAGGACACAACAACCATGACACAAGTGGCAGGGCGGGGATCGAACCACCAACCCTTTGATCATCGGCCGACCCGCTCTACCACCTGAGCCACAGTCGCTGCTTTCAATGTACTCATCAAAGGCCGGTGAAGGTGGAGAGAGAGCAGGAGGTTCATACTGTAGTCTGACATTTTGTTTTTCTCTCCACAGTCATGTTTCGCCTCTATGACACGGATGGAAACGGATCTCTGGACAGCTCGGTAAATATGTTTATATATATAATGTGTAAACAATCCTATCTATTCATTTATTTTTCGCGTAATTTTTTTATTTTTTATTTTTTTTTGCATTTTTATGCTTTTTATTGATAGTGTAGAGACATAGTTGAAATGGGGCAGAGAACACATTAGTTTAAAATAAAATCTGTTAGCGCCAAACACATATTGTCGTGACATATTGTAGCGTTCTGATTGGATATCAGGTTGAGGGATACCCGAAAAGTTTATTTGCCGATTGCATGCAGAGCGGGTGACTGAGAGACCTGTGTTATGAAGCGTGCACACTATAGAAGTGATCACTGTGTGAATATAGAGCAATTCTTTTTTTTTGTATAATTCTTTTTATTTTTTGTTTTTTTGTAACAATAAGCAAACAAGCAAACGACACCAGACAATACATACAAACCAAGAAAAGAGAGAAAAAAAAGAAAAAAAAGAAAGAAATATAGAGCAATTTAACACGTATATTAACATAAATAAATCGCTCACTTCACCTTTAACATATTTACTATTACTTATCTAAATGGTGAATAACACAAATATACAATCATTTTATTTCCATTTTGGACATGGACAGTGTGTGTAGGGATGGATGAAGTTAAGAGACAAGACATGTGGGCGTTGCGGGTATATACAGCTCTGGAAAAAATGAAGAGACCACTCCAAATGTTCAGTGTCTCTCGTTTTACTCTTTAGAGGCATATGTTTGAGTAGAATGAACATTTTGGTTTTATACTATAAACTACTGACAACATTTCTACCAAATTCACAATACATTTTTTGTCATTAAGAGCATTTTCAATAAGTTATGTAGAGATGAAGATTGAAGAAAAATCCAGACTGGTCTCTTAATTTTTTCCAGAGCTGTAGGCCTATTCATGAATGAAAGGGTGCTCATGTGTATATGTATAGATGGTTATAGGGGGGTGGGGGGGGTAGGAATTTGAGGGGTTCAGAGTTTTAAGTGGGTGGTGTGTTTTTTTGTAATGTATCCTACTATTAACTGGAACAGGGAGAGGAAGAAGGAATTGTAATGAAAAGAGAGATCACAATAAAAAAGTGTGACCCCAAATTGTACTCCACATTTCAGAGAAAAACTAAACAAAGGCTCGAAACTCTTGCTTCTAATTCACACACACTAACCAACTCGATACCCCCAAATAACCCCAATATTAAAGCAGTCCAAAGTGCATTATAGTGATTCAGTACCCCCCCCCTCCTCCCCCCTTTCTCTGCAACCCCAAAAAACAACCATAGTAATTAACCCATCTGGCTGTTAGCTCGTCCCACACTGGCTTTTGTTTTCTCTCAAAAGAAAGACATTCCCCAAACCCTGCTATTAGGAGCTGTTTGTCATTCCATCTATTCAGTCCACAGACGTTTTAGTGACAGGGACGTGCAAAGGGCTGCAATACACAGCAAGGTAAACACTGTATTTCTGACTGAGCCTGTAATGAGAGAGAGTGTGTGTGTGTGTTGGTTTTATCGCCACAGGAGCTGGAGCACATTATCTCCCAGATGATGCACGTGGCGGAATACCTGGAATGGGACGTGACCGAGCTCAAACCGGTAAGAAAATAGACTGTGTTCGAAAAGCGGCCTACTAACGTCCTCCCTACTACATACTCAACTATATGTATATACTACATACTGTCTAGTTAACATACTAACGTCCTCCCTACTACATACTCAACTATATGTACTATATACTACATACTGTCTACTTAACATACTAACGCCCTCCCTACTACATACTCAACTACTGTATATGTATATACTACATACTGTCTAGTTAACCTACTAACGTCCTCCCTCCTACATACTTAACTATATGTATATACTACATACTTTCTAGTTAAAGATCGATTTTGTATGCGAGGTTCGTCGGACCGTTTACACTGAAGTATATAGAAGCAATAAAGATTTTTTTTTTTTAAACTTCCGTGTCGTTTGAAAAGACGCAATGCATTGTGGGGCGGTTGAGTAGGAAAAGTAACCTATCGATCCATACACAAAATCTTCCCGGAAGTAAGTTCTCATCCGGGCATTTCTCTCCTACACAAACTCGCATACACAACCACAACATAGACAAATTGAGGTCAACATTAGTATGAGTAGGACGTTAGTAGACTGTTTCGAACACAGCCATACTCTCCCACTTAAAGCTGTATTTTGTAAGTGGAATGGTGAATGTTATGATACAAATCCCTTACTTAGTACAGCTTTAACAGAATTGACTAATAATACGAATTTGAACGTAAGTGTGAGGCAAAGTAGGGAGAACGGGGTAAGTAGGCACACTTTTTACTCTAGTGAGAATTGCTCATCACCAAAACATCTGTCAATAGCCATTCCTACATTAAATTGAAGCTTAAGGTGTTGGCTAGAAATGTGTGTCTCTCTTTTTTTCCAACTTATTGTAATGAAGAAGTAATTTACCATCAAAGACACTCTGACACATTGTGACAACCAACCCCATCAAGGGGTCGGTTGTCACACACTATGGGGTTGTTTGTCACAATGTTATCTTAATGGGAAAAATCTTAAAAAGAAGGCAAGGAGGCAGAACCAAATTTGAATGTTTAATTGCATTGTCAAGTTGACAAATAGGCCTACATAACGTTCTGTAGCCTTGGCAGCTGGTCTAGTTTGGGATGCACTGGGTTGTTTTGATTTTGTTGCCCTTTTTTCTTTTGCTTGCTAGCTGCCTTTTCCTGCTCTATTCTTTCCTTCTCTGGGGTGTCAGTGAGGATACAGCTTGACAATTTCTTTCGTTATTGGGTTCCTTTTCTGGCTGCAGCCTTGAGATAACATGTGACAACCAACCCCCCAAAAAATTTGACGACCAACCCCAACTTGAATTTCTTGCTAGCATCAAGGCCAACAACCATCTGACAACTAATTAGCTCGCTAACCACAATCTAAACTATAGTTTACCCTTCACACTTTCTGAGGGTAACAAGTGTTTTGTTATAAACCCATTGTGTAAAAGCCTAGAAGAAAAATACTGAGAAGCAAAATATTTTGAATTTGACATGAAAAACACAAAACATCCTCTCACCTGAAATGCAGCTGTCTTCCTCCAAGGAAGTCTATGTATGTGACCTCTGATCCCAATTCTGGACCTTTTTTATATCAACATTTCAGAGCTAGCGCGCTCAGGTTCCGAGATATAACGAATGTGACATCCAACCCATGTGACAAATTACCCCGTTCTCCCTACTGACAGACCAAACTACTATACTTTTTTTGACCTCTGTTGCGTGTTGATACTGTAGATTCTTCAGGACATGATGCGGGAGATCGACTATGATCACGACGGCACTGTGTCTCTGGAGGAATGGATCCAGGGAGGCATGACAACCATCCCACTACTAGTGTTACTAGGCCTGGAGACGGTTAGTACACACACACACACACACACACACACACACACACACACACACACACACACACACACACCAATTAAGGCTGCATTCCAATACCCACACAATCTACTATTTAGTAGTTAGGTAATCTGCATTTATAGGTGTTAATAAAACAATTCAAAAAAAGTAAAAGTAAGAAAAATAAATTAATTACAGTATACAGTATATTTTTTAAGTACAAAAACTTCCTTTGAATTTGTCTTGTTAATTAGTTTGTCAAAAGTAAAAGTCATATTTTAGTGGATAACTCAACTCTGGCTGCGTTCCATTCCCCATACTGTCTTCTATTTAGTTTGGTAGAAACATTTAGATTTAGGATGTGGCCGATTTTTGTGGCCAGATTTAGTATAGTTAATATAAGAAACATCCCACTACTGGTGTTACAAGGCCTGGAGACGGTCAGCACACACACAGACTAAATACGGCTGCATTCCAATACCAATACTATCTACTATTTAATATGGTATAAAAATTTAGATTCAGGATGTGGCCGATTCTTGTGGCCAGATTTAGTATGGTTAGAAATATGACAACCATCCCACTACTGGTGTTACTAGGCCTGGTGACGGTTAGTACACACACACACACACACACACACACACACACACACACACACCAATTAAGGCTGCATTCCAATACCCATACAATCTACTATTTAGTATGGTATATACACATTTAGATTTAGGATGTGGCCAATTCTTCTAGCCAGAATTTAAAATAGTTAGAAACACCCCGGGCCGAGATTTTTAGTGTTGAAAACAGCATCCTGTTTGGGGCGATTCTGACGATAACAGCTTGCATACTTGCCAGCGGTATTCTTAGAACATCCTTACACATGTGTTGCTGTGTGTTACCCCCCAAAATAATGAGATCAGTTTGTCACATTCAGTGTGTGAATTTGGATGTTTTTGTGGGTGTGTCTTATGTGTGTTTTTCTAATGCCTATAGTTGACCATTTTTATAGTTTTAATTAATTTATTTATTCATGCATACTACAAATACCATACTACCTCAATGTGATGGTATTTGCACTGAACAAGGACTGCACTTCATTTCTTTGTACTTGTTTCAATGACAATAAAGATACAGCTCTGGAAAAAAATTAAGAGACCACTCCAAATGTTCAGTGTCTCTCGTGTGACTATTTATAGGCATATGTTTGAGTAGAATGAACATTTTGATTTTATAATATAAACTACTGGCAACATTTCTACCAAATTCACATACATTTTTTGTCATTAAGAGCATTTGTCAATAAGTTATGTAGAGATGAAGATTAAAAATGATCTCTTAATTTTTTCCGGAGCTGTATTGTAGTTTTCCATGTGTCCACTAGATGGAACCATTGGACCATCTTCAGCAGAAAACCACTATCAAGTCTCGTTTAATTTTTTATGAATGAATATTCCAAAAAAGGGAAAACAGCAAAGAACACGTCCTCCTGTCTTTACTGCCTTTGGACAATTTGGACAAACGTATATACACACACAAATAAGTAAAATAAAAAAATAATAAAAGAAAATGCATATGTAAGAGAACCAATAAGCTTAATTACAAATAATTCAGGAAAATGATAGACTGATTATTCTCCCACCAGAATGTAAAATTACATAAGGAGGCACCTAAAGGTGCAGTCAGTGATTCTGGAGAACGCTTGTTGTCAAAATAACTTTTTGTGAAAATCAGTGAATACTTGCTCGTACCGTGTGGGCGCTGAAAAAAGTCCAGTGTTAATACACAGCCTCTGTAAACAGGCATTTTTCTAGCTATTGTGAGCCCCCTTTATTTACATACCAGTTTACAGAGCCTAGAGAGTGCATTAACCATTGATTTTTTGCAGTGCACACACAGTACGGACAAGTAGCGGATCGTGAGGAGATATTCACCGATTTTGACAAAAAGTGTTTTTTTTTATGTTAACAAGCGTTCTCCAGAATGACCATATCCATTCAATCAGTTAATCATTTTGTCCTCCATTAATATATATCTCACTGAAGAATGTTAAATATGAACTCAAATAAAGGCTTGAAATATCTCACTTTGCATGTAATGAGTCTATATAATATATATATATTTTTTTTTACCTTTTTTTAAGTTGAATTACTGAAATAAATGAACTTTTGCTCGAAATTCTAATTTTTCGAGTTTCACCTGTAGGGGAGAGTGGGGGGACTTTAAAGTGAGGCCCTTGACAGTAAAGTCTCCAACTAAAATATGTATGTATATTTCAGGATGTGGTGCATCTCTGGTAAAAATAACTTTGGATCTGAAATAAACTGTTTAAGAAATATAGCTTTCGGAAAAAAAAGTTGTCTTGTGGCACAACTCAATCCACTCTCCCCCTATATCTGACTGCAGAACGTGAAAGATGACGGGCAACACGTGTGGAGACTGAAGCATTTCAACAAGCCGGCGTACTGCAACCTGTGTCTCAACATGCTCATAGGGCTGGGCAAGCAGGGACTGTGCTGCTCATGTGAGTCAATTCACTCAGCGTTATGTATGTCACTCACTCACTCACTCACTCACTCACTCACTCACTCACTCACTCACTCACTCACTCACTCACTCACTCACTCACTCACTCACTCACTCACTCATCATCATCATCATCATCATCATCATCATCATCAACCTTTATTTAAACAGGCAAAAATTGCTAAGAAACAATGTCTTATTTAATCACTCACTCACTCACTCACTCACTCACTCACTCACTCACTCACTCACTCACTCACTCACTCACTCACTCACAGACAGACAGACGGACGGACGGACGGACGGACGGACGGACGGACGGACGGACAGACGGACAAGACAGACAGACAGACAGACAGACAGACAGACAGACAGACAGACAGACAGACAGACAGACAGACAGACAGACAGACAGACAGATCAGACTGAATTCACTTAGCAATAAGGGGTTAGACGGATGCATTGATTTCTAGGGATAGACACAAAACACAGAGGCCAGGGACTGTCTGTTCGTGTGTCGCAGTGCCCATGTTATGGAGGTCAAACTCACTTAAAAATATATATTGTCATCTGCTTGGTCATTTGTGGTTAATAGTCTGATTTATGAGACATTTAGTTCTTACGAAAAATGCCACAAATGTCTTCTAAAGGCTTGTAGTAAGTATATTTTTGATTCATAAAATTTAAAAAAGGCTGCATACAAAATCTGTTCTAGGAAAACGTTGGACTATAATATCTGATGAATATGAAAAAAGGATTTGAACTCCAACATCTAGATTTTCTGAATGCTAAATTGAATATTTTACTTAATTTCTTTATTGTATTTTAATGTCAGGTGGACATCCTTCATAAGCCCTTCGGGGTTTCTTTTGTCCCACCCGTGCATTTATGTATGTCTATGCGCATCTTCTTGCCATTTTTTTAATCTTGTTTATTTGCACAAATAAAACTAAACTAAACTAATCTATGTAAACATTTCTGAATTGCGCTAAAAAAAATATTGTAAATCATCAACTGGCAACGTGTATTATGATTTTTATGAGTAAAAATTGTGTGTCATCTTCAAAGCTGTTTCAAAGGCATTTGTTTAAAACGCAATGCTGAAAATTGGAATACAAAAAAAAATACCAATTGAGGAAAAATCACCACCAAGCCATTAGTTTTTCATTTCTCTTCATCAGAAAGTATAGAGATTGCCAATGTTTCAGCCTCACACGCGACACAGAAGCTGTTATTCAGTATTGGCGCCTTCAGGAAAAGCTTCCCCACAAACACATTTCTCGTCAAACCCAAGTGTGTATATCACTTACTTGAGGTCTGCTGCAACCCTCAGTTCTTTTAAATCAAGTCTGAAGACTTTTCTGTTTCCATTTTAACCTGTACTTTTTATTTAATTTAAATGTTTTACTTCTTTTCATTCGCTTTTAAATGTCTTCTAATGTGTTTTATGTATTTTAATCTTGCCCCTGTAAAGCACTTTGAGTGGCCTTGTGTTTGAATTGTGCTATAGAAATAAACTTGCCTTGCCTTATAACTGTATGAAAACTGTCTCTTTTCTCTCTTATGCGTTCTGTCTTTTTTTCCAATTTTTTTGATGTTTTAAATTGCATTGTTTTTATTTCTTCTCATTCCCAGTTTGCAAGTACACGGTCCACGAGCGATGTGTAGCTCGCGCTCCACCGTCCTGCATCAAAACATACGTCAAGACCAAGAAGAACTCAGAGGTGCGTGTGTGTGTGTGTTTGTGTGTGTGTGTCTGTCTGTCTGTCTGTCTGTCTGTCTGTCTGTCTGTCTGTCTGTCTGTCTGTCTGTCTGTCTGTCTGTCTGTCTGTCTGTCTGTCTGTCTGTCTGTCTGTCTGTGTGTGTGTGTGTGTGTGTGTGTGTGTGTGTGTGTGTGTGTGTGTGTGTGTGTGTGTGTGTGTGTGTGTGTGTGTGTGTGTGTGTGTGTGTGTGTGTGTGTGAGTGAGTGTGTGTGTGTGTGTGTGTCTGTGTGTGTGTCTGTGTGTGTGTGTGTCTGTGTGTGTCTGCCTGTGTGTGTGAGTGTGTGTGTGTGTCCGATTGGAGTGTGTTCCCGCTCGGCACGCTTTGGATCAGCGATGCTCCATGGAGCTTAGGGACGAGGGGCCACTCTTCTTCTTCTAATGGAATTAAAAACAGCTCAATCTGTTGCTAAGCATTTTGCTCATTACCAACACAGGCCCCCTTTAGCCCCCTCTAAAGCATCTGGAGAACCCTGGTCTAAAATAGTGAAAGAAAATCTATATATGATAAGTTGGGTGTCTCAATAAGCTACTAAAAAATTCTGATTGATAATAAATGTTAAAGGTGCAGTGTGTAATATGACATCATCAAGAAAGTTCTACAAAGTTCTAGAATGCAACACTCCCTGGGTAACCCCAACCCTTTCGAATAATAACAGAAGCTACATTGGCCTTCAAGGACAAGAACATTTGTAAATTTTAAACAATGCTCCTGATGACATTCCAACTATGACACTTTCAAGATGGCGGCACTAGGCCTTGGTCCAAAATATGCAGAAATATGGACATATATGAGACCCTTTCTAAGGGAAAAAATAATCATTAAAAAAAAAATTCAGCTATTATGCACTAAATTAAATGTGCTTATGGATATTATAATCACTTTCTATAAAATCTGCCTGGAAATAAAACCCAAAATTCTACACACTGCAGGTTTAATAAATATTATAAAACCTAGTTACAAAAAAAAGCTTCTCTGCTGTAAAGACTGTTTTTAAACGGTATCCTAGACAACATATTTTTTTTTTAGAACGTTCAGGCAAAGAACTGCTGTGATTGGTTCAAAATACTAACTGTGTCATGAGAACCAGAGCACAGCCCATAGC
>NC_137217.1:30513797-30528797 GCF_949987685.1 Ammodytes marinus
GGAATACAATTTTTTGGTCTAGACAGTTAATAGCCTAATAATTGAATTAGATCATCTGCCCAACCCAGAGGACCCTGCATAATATTTTATTTTAAATTAATATTTTTATGGAAAATGCATGTGTCTTTCTTCAATAGCTTCTAAGTCATCTAGGTAGGTAGGTCTGTCTGTGGAGTTATCGGCTGCTTTATTCAGGCAGTTCCCACAGTGTAGACATCTGAACCATGCTGCAACGATCCTCTTTACACACAAGGAACATAGCAATATAGTCTGACCAGTGTCAAATTTCACCAGAGCTTTATATGTATTTGTCTGTTAAAGGTGCAGTGTGTAATATGACATCATCAAGAAAGTTCTACAAAGCTCTAGAATGCAACACTCCCTGGGTAACCCCAACCCTTTCGAATAATAACAGAAGCTACAGTGGCCTTCAAGGACAAGAAAAAATTCAAAATTTTAAACAATGCACCTGGTGACATTCCAACTATGACACTTTCAAGATGGCGACACTAGGCCTTGGTCCAAAATATGCAGAAATATGGACACATATGAGACCTTTTCTAAGGGAAAAAATAATAATTAAAAACTTTTTTTTCAGCTATGCACTAAATTAAATGTACTTATGGATATTATAATTACTTTCTACAAAATCTGCTAGGAAATAAAACCCAAAATTCTACACACTGCAGGTTTAAAATAATACAAAATATGAATGCAATGTAATACATTAGTTATTCATTGATTTAAACAAATCAAAATGTCTGTTAAAAAAAGTATCTCAATAGAAATGTATTGAAATGATTACTATTGGGTGGCGTCTCTTTATAAGTTTATTGTTTTATTCCAATTAACAACATAATTGAGTATATATTATTTTTCTTATGATTTTTCACCATCGCAATATGTTTCTTGTGTTTGGATCATAATTGTGTTCTGAATGGGTTAAAGAGCGTATACATGCATCATTGTTAAATACCATGTAGGCCTATAAAATTAAACACTGCAGTTGTTTTGGGGGACATGTGGTGTGACTTTACAGGCCCTGCTGCTAACCACTATCATACAGTAGAGCCCAGTCCGGCCTGTGTGTGTGTGTGTGTGTGTGTGTGTGTGTGTGTGTGTGTGTGTGTGTATGTGTGTGTGTGTGTGTGTGTGTGTGTGTGTGTGTGTGTGTGTGTGTCTGTGTCTGTGTGTCTGTGTGAATCCTCTGTATCTGTCAGCCTGCAATGCATGATGGGTATTAGAGCCCCCGTCGCTTGTCTGTGGGCGACCGCTCGTCTACTAGAGAAAATATGATGAATCATATCCCGGCCTTCATCCATCTCTGCCTCTCTCCGGCTAACCAGCACACACACACACACACACACACACACACACACACACACACACACACACACACACACACACACACACACACACACACACACACAGACAATATACTGTACTGCTACATCCATCTCTGCCTCTCTCCGGCTAACCAGCATAATATTCAAGATTATTATTTATAATTACAGGAAGTAATGGATCACTGCGGAGTGGACAGGGAGCTCGTTAATTTGCCCCTCGGCATGCTGGGAAAGCAGACAGGGGACGTTAAGCGCTTCATCTGTGTCAGTTAGCGAGAGAGAGAGAGAAAGAGGGAGACAGAGAGAGAGAGAGAGAGACAGAGAGAGAGACGGGGAGAGTTGTGACATTCAAACAGGGCTGGTCCTAGATAAGAGCCTGTTTCATGTGAACGTTGTGTGTGTGTTTCGGGGGACTGTAGCTCAGTGGGTAGGGTGGTCAAACCCACAACTACAGGGTCGGTGGTTCGATCCCCCGTCTCCCCGCTACATGTCCAAGTGTACCTGGGCAAAGAGACACTGAACCCTAAACTGCTCCTGATAGTTAGCTTGCACCCTGCGTGGTAGCTGCTGCTGCTGCTATCGGTGTATGAATGTGTGATCCAGTTGTAAGTCGCTTTGGATAAAAGCGTCTGCTAAATGACATACACCCTGCGTTCCAATCCCCATACTTTCCTGCTATTTAGTATGCCGGAAAAAGATGTAGGATGTCCCAATACATGCACGTCAATTGTAGTATGCTGAAAATACATAAATGCCCCTCTAACTCCAATAGCATTTTGGAGTATTCGTCTTTATTCTTGACATTTCTCGACATAATGAAAAAAAAAATCTTCCTCATCTGATTTTTTTTTTCTCTCCTGTCTGTGGCCCTTAAACTCTTCTGTACTTTAGTATGTAGTGTAGTAAAAAAGAAACAGTATGTGATTTGGAACGCAGGGGTAATGTTATGTAATGATTGGAGTCCGGCGCGGCAGGCTTTCTGTCTTCCCACAGTATGATTGTAGGGTTTAGAAGGATATCCCTCTCCACACGTCACATGCCATTAACTGCTGGACAATTAGGAAGCGCTGGCTTAATTGAAATTATGATTTGAACTGGAAATCATGAGTTAGAGAGTAGTTGAGTGGATGGATTTGTGAAGAGAAATATGGGTTGTGTTACTGTGGCTGTTAGTTAACCTGAAATTATATCATTCAACTTAAAAAGAAAGAAAGAAAGAAAGAAAGAAAGAAAGAAAGAAAGAAAGAAAGAAAGAAAGAAAGAAAGAAAGAAAGAAAGAAAGAAAGAGAAAGAAAGAAAGAAAGAAAGAAAGAAAGAAAGAAAGAAAGAAAGAAAGAAAGAAAGAAAGAAAGAAAGAAAGAAAGAAAGAAAGAAAGAAAGATTTGTATTAATCCAGCATAGAAAATAGTCCCAACCTAATTACATTATTACTTATTTATTGGTATCGTTAATGTAAAGTCCAGTGCCCCGCTTTCTTAAAAAAACTAAATAAGACTGAATATTTGTGACCTTACCTTTTTGAGTTTGACAAGCTAGTAGCCTACCACAGACAGGGTAGGGATGTCGGAAAGTATACACACTAACAAAATGTTCGTATTGGTCTTTTTTCATCAGATCTAGAGCCCTATTGTATATACTAAATATGTGTATATGAAAACTACTTAAAAGGGAAAATGTATCTGATTCATTTTCAGAACTCATTTCTACACATGTTGAGACTTAATTACTGTTCTGCTTTACATATTATAAGTATACACAACAAAGTATACACACTAACAAAATATTTGTATTGGTCTTTTCATGAGATCTGTTGAAAACAAGAACGATACAGAGCCTTATACTTTGCATATATAACACAAGTTGCAAATAAATTATGTATTATTTCTATGTACAGTACCTGATTCACTTTCAGATATGTTGCTTTAGAAATACATTTGTTAGACTTCAATACTCTTCTGCTTTAGATTTTATAATCATACACAATATTCAATTTGAATTCAATTCTGGCCACACTTTGCCATAGGCCAGTTACATAATAATAATAATAATAATAATAATAATAATAATAATAATAATAATAATAATAATAATAATAATAATAATAATAATAATAATAATAATAATAATAATAATAATAATGATAATATCTTTATTTATATAGCACCTTTAAAAACAATGGTTTACAAAGGGCTTTAACAAAATACATACGAGCAAGTACAATCAAATAAGTACATACTAATAAAAAAAAATACATATACAAAAAGATAGATACACATACTCATATACACACACAACAAGCAACACACACGCATGTCCACCTCTGCACCTAAACAGAAAAAAATAACACTACAACTAAATCACATGACTGGCATGGCTTGGAAGCGCTGTACTGTATGTGCTGGGGTTAAGAAAACATGTCTTCTTAAGGGATATGGCTGGCCGCTTGAAAGTGAAATTCCCTGTGAAGTATATTCCTGAGGTCTCCAAACACCGACGACGGTTTTGTTTTGACATCTCTTCCCATTCAGATCACAACAATAGAGGGCACTCATCCTCTGCTCGTGTTTGTCAATCCGAAGAGCGGGGGGAAGCAGGGAGAGAGGTAAGTACACAATCTGTCTCAGCGTGTGTGCTGCAAGACAAGAGGCCTCCAGAAGAAAGCAACCGTGGCCTCAAGCTCTCAAAAGCCTGGCTGACGAGTGCTGTAGGATTACTTAAAAGACACATACAAACACAACCCCTGCGTTCCAATCCACATACTTTCTTGCTATTGAGTATGGTAGAAAAGGATTTAGGATGTGGCCGAGTATTGTAGTCAGATGCAGCATGCTTAAAAATACCCGGATGCCCTACTACAGCTACATCCGGTCGGGATTTTTTGTGTGGGAATGAGCATGCTTTTAGGGCGATTCTGACCCACAATCCAGTGCGCACCGGAAGTGACGTCACATCGACGGAACCCCCGTGTGAAAACAACCAGGGATGTGACGGATATAAAAGCGAAAGGCAAGATAAAGGTGCAATGTTATGATGAAATAAATAAGTAAAAGTATGTCCCAATTGTAGCACACTGCATTCTAACTACATACTTTTTATTATCAGCTGTAGTATGTAGAATAGAAAAAAGAGAGTATGCGAATTGGAACCCAGCCATATAAGCAAAAGGCAAGATCAAGGCGTAATGTTATTTCATTTAACTTTTATTTATCCTCGAGAGACCAATTGAGGGGTGACCCTCATTTTCAATGGTGTCGAGTTCAAACAAATTCCAAGGAAAAACAACAATGCATACACAATATTCAACGCAAATACATCAAATACACAACAACAGATGAAGAGAAGAAAAAAAAACAAAAAACAAAAAAACAATTGAAACATTTACATAGTGGTGAAGAGTGGCAGCAATTAAAATGAAATTAAATGGGTGAAAGTACAATATAGTCTAATTAAAACAGTTACAGGTAGAGTTTGGCAGATTTAAGATAGTTTGTTTAAATTGATTAAAGGATATGAAGGTATTTAGTTTAATTATAATGAAAGATATAAGTAAAAGTATGTCCCAATTGTAGAATACTGCACGCTACATACTTTTTATGATCAACTGTAGTATGTAGAATAGAAAAAAGAGAGTATGCGAATTGGAATGCAGCCACAATAACATTCACATTAAAGTCAGGCTGTCTTAACCTTTAGATCACACACGACCCACCTCCCCCCTTCACAGACACTCTCCTCACATGTCACAACCCCCTTTTCTTTAACCCTGGGCTAATTGGGTTATTACTGAAACGTATCCATTCACTTCTTAATACGCCCGGCCCCTCATTTGTTTAAATTATGAGATCAAAATATGACTTCAGCCAGTTGATATAATGAAATTGAAATTAAAATGAATTAGTCTTTCTAATGGTTTTCTGCTTGAGGGGACTTTTGCGTGTGTGTGTGTGTGTGCCCACCCCAGTCCATTGCCTTTGTCATACTATGATTGGACACTGGTCTGTATTGGAACTTTTAGGACTTAATCTGACACCAACCCTGCATTCCAATACCCATACTTTCATACTATTTAGTATGACAGAAAAGAAGATTTAGGATGTCCCAATACATGCACGTCAATTTGCAGTATGCCAAAAATACCTAGATGCCCCACTAACTTTAATTGCATTTTGGAGTATTCGTCTTTTATTCTCGACATTTCTCGACATAATGAAAAAAAATCTTTCTTATCTGATTTTTTTTGTTCTATCCTGTGGCCCTAAAGCTCTTCTGTACTTTAGTATGTAGTGTAGAAAAAATAAAGAGTATGGGATTTTGAACGCAGGGTGAGGTTAGGCCTTTTATTTGATGTCTGAGTAACATTTTTAAATCGTGTTTGTATAGTTGTTGTCTTTAAGTTTGACCAGTTTAAAACGTTGCTGAAGACTCACTTTTTATTTTTGCATTGGCCTTTAACAAAACTTGGGACTTTGACACTCCTCCTTTTTTTTCTCTTATATCTTATATGTTGTTTTGTATTGTATCTTGTTCAGTACTTTGGTCAACTGATGTTGTTTTTAAATGTGCTATAGAAATACTTTTGACTTTGACCGATGTGATTTCTCTGCTTATTTTACTTTTTTTCTTATGTGTGGCCCTTATCCTCTTCCGTACATTTGGGACCTTATCGGAGACCGAAGATAAATTTGTAGGCCTATTATTTGATGTCTGGGTAACATTTTTGAATCGTGTGTATATTGCTGTTGTCTTGAAGTTGTGGATAGATGTTTTATTGACGTGATGTCTGTGCTTGTTCACTCCTGTAGGATTTACAGAAAGTTCCAGTATCTTCTGAACCCGAGACAAGTTTACAACCTCGCCAAGAACGGACCCATGCCGGGGTACGTTGGTTTAATGTTGTGTTGGAAAAATGGATCAATTAGGAGCTCATGTGTACATTAAAAAGTTTTCCTTTGCATCCAAAAGATTAACAGAGGATAATATGAGGCTTCAATAGTTGAAATGTCAAATGACTTGATAAAATACTTAAATAGATAAATTAATAACCACTAAGTTATTTTCTAAAATAGCCCTTGTCTTAAAACGTCAATATTATGACGCAGAATAAGATTCACGTCAAGCTGCATTTCCGAGCCGAACGATATTTTTTTAAATCCTCAATTTTGACATAAATTGTTGTTAATGTCGAAATAAAGAATCAAACTAATACAGAAAAAAGAAAGAAAATAATACAAAGACTAAAACTACTAGAAAGAAAGAAAGAAAGAAAGAAAGAAAGAAAGAAAGAAAGAAAGAAAGAAAGAAAGAAAGAAAGAAAGAAAGAAAGAAAGAAAGAAAGAAAGAAAGAAAGAAAGGACTGACACATGTTACAGTATCTCAGTATCTCCTAATGATCTTCTGTGTACAAAACAGGCTGTTGTCGCTCACATTATAATACCCGCCATCACATGCAAGAGAGGCCCTTTAGTATTAAGACCCTCTCACTCATTTCCCCCGCAGCGCACAG
Source organism: Ammodytes marinus (assembly GCF_949987685.1). Lineage (NCBI taxonomy): Eukaryota > Metazoa > Chordata > Actinopteri > Uranoscopiformes > Ammodytidae > Ammodytes > Ammodytes marinus. The sequence goes on from NC_137217.1 coordinate 30,520,647, forward strand.
GCACTGATGAGGTGAGCTCACACATAACCAATCCAGGAGACGCCAGTATCATGCTGTAGCCTCATAAGCATAACACCCGCATGTGACACTGACTAGACAGAAAGGGGTGAAACTCAAACGCTAGCCATACCACATGTGATCACGCATACAGACGAATGGCAATCGTAGCTTCTTTATGGTCCATATCTTTTGATTAAGAGACATTGAATGCATCATTGATATGCACAAAGGGAGCCTTTCATTTCGCCGGGTTTAGACATACAGGAATGCCCCTGTGCCGTGCCGCGACGTTGTTTGGCTCTGATTAGAAGTGAAAACCGAATATTTGAGGCTTATAAAGAATAAATGCACAGTGGCACACGCCGGGCACAGAAAACCTTTCAGTGTGTCTTGACTGTCTTTGCGAGGAATTGTCTGGCAACAGCCTTTCACGTCCGCATATTGTGCCGACGTAGCTGAAAAGTTTTTGGTTAGCTGATCTTGTGTGTGTGTACTCAACTCAATTCAGTGACCTTTATTTCAACTCCAAAGACATCATATTGTGTTTAATGATGATTTTTTTTTTACGGTTGTCAGTGGTTCAAACCAGGACAATGCAATGATAAGAAAGGGATAAAAATAAGAAGAATAAAATACTGAAACAGCACGAAATTCAGCTAAACCAGTTACAGTTACAGTGTACAATTCAGAAATCATAGTTTTAAAATATACCAACAGTAGGGAGAGCAGGGGCGCTCCGGTGGTGTAGTGGATAGAGCGCGTACCATATTGGCTCCTGCCTTTGTTGCAGTGGTTGTGGGTTCAAATCCGACCCGTGGACCTTTACTGCAGGTCATCCCCCCTCTCTCTCTGTCTCTGTCTCCCCATTTCAACTCTGTTCTATTCTATTTTCTTTTAACATTGATGTCAGGGGACTACAGATGAAAAATAGCTTTTTTTTTTGGCTAATTCTGGCATTGTTAACCCATGTTAATTTGCACTGTCCCCTTCTTAAATAAACTGAATTGAATGGAATACTCTAGTCCTGCATGGTATACATATAAGAAGGTGTTGCTGATGAGCCCAGAGCATGGTATAAATACAGCCGTGGAAAAAATCAAGAGACCAGTCAGGATTTTTCTTAAATCTTCATCTCTACATTACTTCATGAAAATGCTCTCAATGACAATATTTGTATTGTGAATTCGGTAGAAATGTTGTCAGTAGTTTATAAAATAAAACCAAAATGTTCATTCTACTCAAACATATGCCTCTACATAGTAAAACGAGAGACACTGAACATTTGGAGTGGTCTCTTAATTTTTTTCCAGAGCTGTATAAGAAGGTTTTGCTGATGAGCACAGAGCATTTTTCCGGAACTGACAACCCATCCAGACGACCTCATGCCCTTATAGCCCCCGCACTGTAACCTTGTTAATATTAAGTCTGCGTTACACTTGACTACGCACTGCCGCCCGCACACATCACCACCAATCGGACATCGCAGGCTGCATGCCACACACACACACACACGCACTGCTTGTCAATTAGCTTTCCTCGCTAACACAATCACACCAAAATGAAGTGTGTGTTCCTTGGTATTTAAATATCCCCCTTCGAAGCTGCCTTTCATGTCGTATTTTCGGCCGTCTGTTTTTTGCTAATGTCTAATATGGTTTGCGCGTGGTCCCAGTTGGAGTGTAATTAAGCGAATCATTTACCATACGGCCATACTGGGCCTGCGATGGCTGGATCATTCAGTTAAAGGGCCTTCTGCTGTTGTGAAGGAACGGAAGAAGTTGGAACTGACTGTACATTGCCAGTCATGATGTAATTAGCTCCGGGAACAGGCAGTGGCTAGGCTAGCTCGCTGATGAATAAATAAACGTCAATGCGACATGTGTGTGTTTTCTGGGATTAGACGGTGGGGTTTTTGTTGGTGGCAATGGGCTCAAATAGTATTAGGTTTACGATCTGCATATACAGTCAGATTGGAGCTAAGGCAAGGCAAGGCAGGTTTATTTATATAGCACAATTCAGACACAAGGCCATTCAAAGTGCTTTACAGGGGCAATTAAAATACATAATACACATTGGAAAAGCGAATGAATAGAAATGAAACATTTAAAAGCTATTGAATTGGGCGCCCTTAGCTCAGTTGGTAGGGCGTCCCCCCCCCCCTCAGCAGCAGACCCGGGTTCGATTCCCGCCTGCGGTCGTTCTCTGCATGTCACTCCCCTCTCTGCCCCATTTCACCTCTGTCTCTTCATACTGTCAAATAAAGCATGAAAAATGCCAAAAAATATCTGAAAAAAAGGCTAATGAGTAGAAATGTAGAAAGTCCTTGAAAGCACGTGGAGTGGAGTGCGCTATGTTGGTTGTTTATTTTATTTTGTCTTTTGTTTTTTTGTGTGTGTGTGTTTGTTGAAAAAAGAAAAAGAAAAAAACTTATTGTGCTTACGATCCGCATATAGAGTCACAGAGTAGGAGCTCAAATAACATAAGTCATGTGAACACTTATCACTTCACACTTGTTCTTGCTGTCAAGAAAAGGCTGTGAAAGGCTCATGTCTTAATTAACATTCGTACCTTTAAACACCTGAGCCGGCCCTATTATTTTCAGTCTTCTTTTAGAGCAGAAAGAATAGAAAGGACTTGTTATATGTCAGGAAATACTGATAATTGACAATGTAACAAGTAGAGAAACTTGAAAAGGAAAAAGTCCTACAGAATAATAGTAATGCAGTGCAATGCAAAAAGAAATGAGTCTTCAGTAACGTTGTAAACTGGTCAACTTTACAGGGATCAAGGCTCCATTCAATTACAAAGTGAGACACTTGTGTGGCAGTGATGTGTTTGTGTGATGTTATTTGAGTCTTGCCTTTGTATTTATGTTGTTTTAGCCAGAAACTGAAGGCAATTTTCTGTCTGACTGTGAATTGAATTGAATTGAATTGAATATTTTTTTTTTTGCAGGCTGAATTTCAACAGCTTCATACTATGGTTTTACCTTATCTTATCAAGCCCAGTACAGTTCTAAATGTACCTACAGTTGGGACAAAAATATGTGTATCATGTTAAACAGCTAAAGATAAAGTGGGTTCTACTCATCATGGACCTATTGTAAGAGGTTATACTGAGCGTTGACAATTTGTACAAAAAATAAAGAAAAAAGGGACATCATATCTATTGATTTATTGATTTACATAACTTTTCTTCCAATATACAATTGCACAGTTAAATACAAAGTGAAAATCTTTCGTCGCAGTTATACTGTATTGTGTGTTTTTTTTCTTTGCAGGCTGAATTTCTTCCGAGATGTCCCCGATTTCAGAGTTCTGGCCTGTGGAGGTGATGGCACCGTGGGCTGGATCCTAGACTTCATAGGTACATAAAGAGAAATCCTACATTTTATAATATTTGACCATGATAGGAATATATTTGGTTAAGTTAAGTGACTTTATTAGTCAATGGTTACATAGAAAGTTGTCTTATCGCATATCCCCTCTCAAGTTCCCACACTCCAGAGGGGGTCAGAGCGCAGGGTCAGCCATAGTACAGCGCCCCTGGAGCAGTTTGGGGTTAAGCGTTTTGCTCAAGGACACAATGGTAGAGATGGTGGGCACCGTAGATGTAATACCAGCCACCACTAGTTTTACAACTAACACCCTCCTGTCCGGTGCCGGGGATCGAACCAGCGACCTCATGGTTACTGTGAGGAGGAACCAGAGACCTCATGGTTACTGGGAGGAGGAACCAGAGACCTCATGGTTACTGGGAGGAGGAACCAGAGACCTCATGGTTACTGGGAGGAACCAGAGACCTCATGGTTACTGGGAGGAGGAACCAGAGACCTCATGGTTACTGGGAGGAGGAACCAGAGACCTCATGGTTACTGGGAGGAGGAACCAGAGGCCTCATGGTTACTGGGAGGAGGAACCAGAGACCTCATGGTTACTGGGAGGAGGAACCAGAGACCTCATGGTTACTGGGAGGAGGAACCAGAGACCTCATGGTTACTGGGAGGAACCAGAGACCTCATGGTTACTGGGAGGAGGAACCAGAGACCTCATGGTTACTGGTTGGAACCAGATACCTCATGGTTACTGGTTGGAACCAGAGACCTCATGGTTACTGGGAGGAGGAACCAGAGACCTCATGGTTACTGGGAGGAGGAACCAGAGACCTCATGGTTACTGGGAGGAGGAACCAGAGACCTCATGGTTACTGGGAGGAGGAACCAGAGACCTCATGGTTACTGGTCGGCCCCTCTCTCTCTTCTAGGCCATCCTACCACCCCGATATTTGACAATGATATGAACACATTTGGTATACGCTTTATTCCATAGCTTCAATTATTTCATATCATAGTTACAAACTCCCATTACAAACGTTGGTGTATTTACTGGTACTGTCTTTGATCACGGAAACAAATCAATTTCCTTTTTTTTTTTAAAGCAAAATTAAAAAAAAATTTCATTTGTATTTCATTGGCCAGCAGCACTCCCCCGTTGTTACGCCCTCAAACGGTAAAGTGTATAGTTTATGGTTTGTGTAAAATAAACACATGTAATTATGTCAGACTGTGTATTCAGGGGTGGTAAAATGAGTCGGTGATTACGCCAGTTGGAGAAAAAAAACCAACATACAGACAGGGTCATCATTTGAGAAAAATATATATTTTTTTTTCTAAATCACCTGGCCTCCTTCTATTTGCTTCGTGCGGTCGTGTTACTTGTTACGTCGCCCTCAAAAAATTGCCTCAATTTTTTTATCAATCAAAAACAAAAGAGAAGGTAATAACTGCCTGGCGGCGCGAGAAGTGTCTCTCGAAATAGACTGAACACAACTCAACATCCATATCGACTTTGTGGTTTTACAAGTAAAGGGGGGCTGAGAGATACATTTGAGGATTTCTCTTGCAAGTTTTTCTTTTGCTCTGCTTTAGTGATGTTTGTGTATTTTCTTTGTGTGTTTTGTGTGTTGTGATATGTGTCTTTAGACAAGGCCAACCTGGACAGGAATCCCCCCGTGTGTATACTTCCTCTTGGCACGGGCAACGACTTGGCAAGATGTCTGCGATGGGGCGGAGGTACTGACAGAAAATAGATACGTTGCAGTGCGAAATGCATTGGCCTCAATTCACCTTAGACACACGCTCAGAGGTGTATGAGTGTGTGTGTGTGTGTGTGTGTGTGTGTGTGTGTGTGTGTGTGTGTGTGTGTGTGTGTGTGTGTGTGTGTGTGTGTGTGTGTGTGTGTGTGAATGGGTGAATGTGGTAAGAAATGTAAAGCGCTTTGGGGCCGAGAAAATCGGCTATAAAGCGCTATATAAGACAAGTCCATTTACCATAATGTACTACACAGTAACCCAGAGTTATTATCATAATTATTCTAAATAATTCTTACAAAGCTTGGGACTTAATAGTGGACCACTGACATAAGGCTGTACAGACCAACAATTATGTTCATTATTAACGCATTTGAAGATTATTTTCTTGATGAATCAATTATGTTATTATATTTAATGTCTATAAAATGTCAGAAAATAGTGAAAATGACCGCGAAAGTTTTCCAGAGTTGGAGGCTCTGTCAAAACCCAACTCATAAAAGCAGATCAAGCAGATCTAATATTTCCAATGCTTGCTTAATGATTAACCCAAGGATGAATCGATAATTATACGGTGGCGTAGTGGATAGAGCGCGTACCATATTGACTCCGGCCTTCGTTGCAGCGGTCGCAGGTTCAAATCTGACCTGTGGACCTTTACTGCAGGTCATACCCCCCCCTCTCTCTCTCTGTCTCCCCATTTCAACTCTGTACTGTCTAATAAAGCTTGAAAAAGTAACAAAAGTAAAATGTTTTAACATAATATTGTCCTTGTGTGTGTCCCGGAGGCTACGAGGGTGAGAGCCTGCTGAAGATAATGCGCGACATAGAGAACAGTTCGGAGCTGATGTTGGATCGCTGGAAGATTGACGTCACACCCACAGACAAGGAGGAGAGAGGAGACCCCGTGCCCTACAGCATCGTCAACAACTACTTCTCCATCGGAGTGGTGAGTCGATATATGACTATACCAAGTCAAGTCAGTCTAAATACTAAGTAGTGCAAGGATTTTTTTTCAAGCTTTATTGGACAGTACAGAGTTGAAATGGGTGAGCTAAAAACTGCTATGGAAGAGTGTTAGGGCCACTAAAGAGAAAACGTTTTTTTATTTGTTTCCTTATGCACTTTCAGAACAACTCTGCACTGTCAAATAAAGCTTGGAAATGCCCCAAAAAAATCATCTATAAAAGGTAACACTCTCTATATCGGAGTGGTGAGCTAAACCGCTATGGTAGACTGTTAGTGCCGCAGGAGAGAGAAAAAAAATAGACAAGGACATTATAAAATTCTAGAATTTCTTTTGAAATGTCGAGAATAAGAACTCAACAGTTGTGGTATATTAGGAAAGATATTAACAGATTAGAACTTCCGGGATCAATAACTTTTTTTGATTTGATTTGATTCAATTTATTTCAGACATATCAACATACAAAACAAAATGAAAAGCATGGAAATACAATAAACAAAAATTATGTTTTCACAAAAAATTAACAACAAATTATCTGTATTGCTGAGATATGCCTGAAAAGGAGCAGGAAGAAGTATACACTTATTTAATCCTACCCCTTTTCCATAGTAAAAAAATAAAAAAATAAAAATATTTAAAAAATTAAAATATTAAAAAATTAAAATATTACTCATAAGTGAAACGTTATCAAAACATAATCGATGCATCTTTGCTATCGTCATAAGTAACACAGAACCTACACAGAGGCCAACTGACATATCGACTGACATACTGAAAATAAAACTCCCTCCGTCAATATTTTTTTGTTTGTTAAAGGTTGAATTAAAACATAAAAACACTACACAGTAGCCGCGGTAACGGCATAATCAGTCCATTTACTTGTCGTGATGACATTCTGGGTCACATACTTGGTCTTTATTGAGATGTGCTCAAGTCATCAACTGTCTCTGATTGATAAACAAGCCTCGGTGTGTATCTGCATGACACACACACACACACACACACACACACACGACACACACACACACACACGCACACACACACACACACACACACACACACACAAACACACACACACACACACACCCATGTCCACCCATCTCCAGGCATAATGACACTGATTTGGCGTGGCCCATGTTAGCCATTACTGATAAATGTCAGGGGGGAAATATGGTAATTGACATTTGCAGGTGGTTGAGGAGGAAGACACTCCATGTTGTGTGAGTCTTGTTCAAGAACATAAGTGATGCATGTCCTGACAAATGTTAGTTGAATAACACCTCCAGTCCGGGCCCCTAATGACCACGTTAGAAGGACATTAGCAGGACAGGGGTTCTTGTTAACATTCCCTGCGTTCCAAATCACATACTTTTTTATTTTATTTTTACTACACTACATACTAAACATACAGAAGAGTTTTAGGGCCACAGACAGGAGAGAAAAAAAAATCAGATAAGGAAGATTTTTTTTTTCTTCATTATGTCGAGAAATGTCAAGAATAAAGACCAACACTCCAAAATGCTATTGGAGTTAGTGGGGCATTTATGTATTTTTTTTAACATGCTACAATTGACATGCATGTATTGGGACATCCTAAATAAAATTCTGGCATACTAAATAGTAGGGAATTATGGGTATTGGAACACGTTCAGAGTTCAATACACCTTCATATTCCCACCGGTGAAGTAGGTCTTTAAGGAGAATACATTTCTGAAATTGTGAAACTGGTGAAAAAGAGAGACAGCTATTAATAGCCGATGTATAGCTACATGGACTAGAAATATTCAGAGAAAAAGCTTTTGCCAATGTTGTGAAGAAGTAAATGTATTCAGTGATTGTATTAGGCCTCAAGGGGACTCACAATTCATTTGGGTGAGAAAATAAATATTAAAATGCTTGTTTACCAAAAAAAAAAAATAACTCCACAGGGTTCCTTCAAGTGGGAATTCGGGAGTAATTTAACAGCGTCTTGTAAAAATGCAAAACAGTACGAGCGCTCCGGTGGTGTAGTGGATAGAGCGGGTACCATATTGGCTCCGGGCCTTCGTTGCAGTGGTCGCGGGTTCAAATCCGACCCGTGGACCTTTACTGCATGT
>NC_137217.1:30533797-30538797 GCF_949987685.1 Ammodytes marinus
GTAAAAAAAAAAAAAATATTTATTAAATAAAAAAAAATAATAAAAATAAAAAAATAAAAATATTTATAATATTCGCTTCTCTTAATCCATATATTCTCTGTACAATTGGCGATACTATATTTCCCATTTATGAACTATACATACATACATACAACTTAATATACTATAAAAAAAATTATATTTTAAAATTAAAGGAAATTTTAGTCTATTAGCAACCTCCATCATTTGTACTCTCTCTCTCTCTATATATATATATATACCTTATTGTGTAAAAATTCACACGTAGAGACAAGCTAACAGTGTTACAGACTGAGATGGTGTTGATATACTGGTGAGGCGCCGCTGTCAGTCACACCACACTAACATATGTAACATAAACTGCCTCGCCTTAACACCACGAAACACCAGTGAGGCTGCACTTGCTGCCCCGGGGCGCACACCGGGAGGGCGAGAGAGATAGAGAGGGGAGAGGGAGAGAGAGAGGGGGGAGGGGAGAGAGGGAGGGGGGAGAGAGAGGGAGAGGGGGAGGGAGAGAGATTGAGAGAGTGACATAGAGAGAGAGAGAGAGAGAGAGAGAGAGAGAGAGAGGGGGGGCAGAGAGAGAGAGAGGGAGCGAGAGAGAGAGAGAGCATGGGGGAGGGCAGAGAGGGAGGGGGCAGAGAGAGGGAGAGAGGGAGAGAGAGTGTGTGTGTGTGTGGGGGGGGGGGTAGAATCACATAGAGAAATAGATAGAGAGCGTGAGAGAGAAACATAGAGAGAGAGAGAGTGGGGGGGCAGAGAGAGGGAGAGAAGAAGAGGTGGAGAGAGAGAGAGTGGGGGGATAGAGAGACAGAGAGACAGAGAGAGGGAGAGAGAGGAAGAAGGAGTGAGGGTTGGAATCACATAGAGAGAGAGAGAGAGAGAGAGAGAGAGAGACAGAGAGAGAGAGTGGGGGATAGAGAGAGAGAGAAACAGAGAAAGAGAGGGATTGAGGGGTGGAATCACAGGGAGGGTGAGAGGAAGGTCGAGAGTCACATCGAGAGAGAGAGAGAGACAGAGAGAGAGAGAGAGAGAGAGGGAGAGAGACAGAGAGAGAGAGAGAGAGAGAGAGAGAAAACAACTTGGTTGCCTGGGTGTCTCAGCCTCCTGTAGGTTAGCTGGAGCTGTGATTACTCTCGATGTGTGTTTAATTAATTAGCCCGTGTGGAGGTGGCACGCTGTTCGTCAGGCTTCTCTGTCAATACCTCTCCATCCCGGGATCAACCCCACACACACACACACACACACACACACACCTACACACACACACACACACACACACACACACACACTGCTGTTCCTGCTGCTTCTTTCACCTCGTAGATCTAGACACCGGGGAGCAGGCAGGGTGGAGGTGGAGCGGCACCGGTTGGGAAGTTGTGGAAAGTGAATGAACCAGAAAAAAAAAGTTGATTTGGATGTTAAGAGGGAAGACACATTGTACAGAGGAAATCACATACTGGACAATGCAACACAGTCAGGCTTTAAAGGTGGAGTCAGTGATTCTTGTTGACAAAATCACTTTTTTTTGTCAAAATTAGTGAATATCTCCTCACTTTGTACTGTTTGCACGCTGAAAACAAAATATCCAGTGTTAACAGATGTTTACAGAGCCTAGGTTGTTTGTAAACAGCAGATTATTTAATGCAGCGAACGCAGAGTATGTACAGGTAGCGAATCGTTAGAACTGCACTGATTGTGACAACAAAAAAAATGGACAACAAGAATGGCTGACTCCACCTTTAAAGTTTTATGAGGAAGGGATCACCTGCAGGATTCTTTACAAAACAATTAAGTAAAACATATATCCGAAAGCATATACTAGATTAAGCTGATTATTTAATGCAGCGAACACACAGTAAGGAAAGGCATAGTAGCGGATCGTGACGAGATATTCACTGATTTTAACAATAAGTGATTTTGACAACAAAACACTCTAGAATCGCTAACTCCACTGTTTAAAGTTGAAGGAGGATGGGATCACTTGCAGGATTATTCACAAAACAATTAAAGACCTTCTTCACCGGTGGGAATATGAAGGTGTGTTGAACTCTGAGATCCTATGTAGTATAAATGTGCAAACATTTTTGAAATCGGTTCATCCTAGCCTGAGAAAAGACCGAAAGAGTGTTTTATGGTCTCACTGTCTAACCCTACATTTTACCATGCGTGACATCACACATGGTAAAATGTAGGGTTGGGATTAACAGGACAGCTGGGCCAAGGAAAGACTGAGGGAAGAAAATCATGAAAAAATCATTCATTATATTATAATAGCGATTGTATAATGATAGAAACGCCGGTTCCGTATGGGTGAAGTTGTCCTTTAAGTAAAACTTATATCTGAACTAAAGATTTCTTTCTCTCTTTTTCAGGACGCCTCCATCGCACATCGTTTCCACGTCATGAGGGAGAAGCATCCTGAGAAGTTCAACAGCAGGTAAGTCTGAGTCTGTTTGCTTCTGTGTATGAATAGCAGAGACATAGTAACATATTAACACGGTGGTTGCCAACTGCCCTATACTCTCAGGCCCCATAAAACCATAAAACAGTGATATAGCAGTTAATATTAGGCTAGTAATACTCAATGCAATAGGGCAATACAACAGCTGCAAGGCTTCTGTAATTTTTTCCACGTCAAAGGTTTTGGTAGGGGAGTTGTTCCTCATTTGAGTCAAGGGGTCTAAAGACAGAGGGTGTTGTCTTGCTGAACACAGTGTAAAGCCCTCTGAAACAAATGACTGTTTGTGGTAAGGGGCTATAATAATAACATGTATTTGATTGATTTTTTTTAAAGATTATTTTTTGGCATTTTCAAGCTTTATTAGATAGTACAGAGTTGAATTGGGGAGACAGACAGAGAGAGAGGGGTGATGACCTGCAGTAAAGGTCCACGGGTCGGATTCAAACCCGCGACCACTGCAACGAAAGGCCGGAGCCAATATGGTACACGCTCTATCCACTACACCACCGGAGCTCCCATGTATTTGATTTTTAAAGGTAGAAAATGATGATATTAAAGAGAGAAGAGTTGCTGTTCCAACTATACGCTTCAGCCTATGCCCTTAAATTTAAAATATTCCACCTTGTCCTTTATGGCTGATGTTGGTATTGACTTTGGTCTAGTCTGGCTTGACCACTTCAGCCAGCGTCTATTAAGCGTCGGCAAACAACGCTACGCCTCCATTGGCTGCTTCCCGGGGTTAGCCCCGCCGTAGATGATTGTGATTGGTTTAAACAAATAAAAACAGGCCAGCCCAGTTTCCCCCCGAATAGACGGCTCTAAACGGACTGCTTCCAGACCATACTACTTGCTGTAGTTTGGTCTGGCTTTGCGAGACTAACTTTGGTCCAATTAAACACAATTTTTTTTGAGGAATTTCAAACAGAGCAGATATGTATGTCCTGAATATAAGACTTAGTAACCATCAGGGTCATTGATGTTCCTTCTTTATTCATTTATAAACCACGGCTATGATGGAATAAGCTTTATTTCCAAAAAAGATAGTGAGAAATGTTTCTAAGTTTCACATCACACAGTACTCAATGTAGCAAACGACAACAGACAGTGCAGTGGCTCTTGGGCGCAGCATGACGAATGGACAGGCTGTGTATATATACAAGCTCTGGAAAGAATTAACAGACCACTCAAAATGTTCAGTGTCTCTTGTTTCACTCTTTAGAGGCATATGTTTGAGTAAGATGAACATTTTGATTTTATAATATAAACTACTGACAACATTTCTACCAAATTCACAATAAAAAATATTGTCATTTAGAGCATTTTTCAATAAGTAATGTAGAGATGAAGATTGAAGAAAAATCCAGACTGGTCTCTTAATTTTTTTCCCGGGGCTGTATATTTATATTTAGCATCCGTGATTACCGTGCGGAGGAGCTGAGTTCACCTTTGTGGAGATGAACAAATGTGGCATCTATGTTTCCATCTATGTTTCCATCAATATTTAAGGCCTTTCGATACGTCTCCACTAGCGCTGGAGAGTAATGGCCGGACCTAATTGAATTTGCTTGGCTGGTTTGACATCACGGTTCAGTCAGACTGATGACACGCGGCCTCCTAATAATCCCATTTGTACTCATTATCATATTTAACCCCGTGGTCTTAGTACAACATTTAGCCTGGCCATCCCTCTGCTGTGTGCTGCTCCAACGTGCGGATATATATACGCCGGAAAAAAAAAAACGGTCCAAAATTGAAGTGAAGGGGGTTTGAAATAAACCCAGGCCTGCTGTTTAATGGAAACAGATGGTTGTGAGGTTTGTGTCATCAAGTTAGAGAAATGCCAACATGAAGGAGAGACAGTAAAGTAATAGACTCTGTGTTCGAAAAGCCCTACTAACGTCCTACTCATACTAAAGCCCTACTAACGTTCTACTCATACTAAAAGCCCTACTAACGTCCTACTCATACTAAAGCCCTACTAACGTCCTATTCATACTAAAAGCCCTACTAACGTCCCACTTATACTAAAAGCCCTACTAACGTCCTACCCATACTAAAAGCCCTACTAACGTCCTATTCATACTAAAAGCCCTACTAACGTCCCACTTATACTAAAAGCCCTACTAACGTCCTACCCATACTAAAGCCCTACTAACGGCCTACTCATACTAAAAGCCCTACTAATGTCCTACTCATATTAAAAGTTTTACTGACGTCCTACTCATACTAATTTCCCAAAATCATGCAGGACACACACAGACACACACACACACACACACACACACACACACACACACACACACACACACACACACACACACACACACACACACACACACACACACACACACTGCTGCATCCCTGTTGTTTTACCCACCCACACATTTTTAAGGCCTAAAGGTGAAAAATGATTGAGATATTTTAAGAAAATTATTCTGTCTGTTATTTGAATTCAATTAATAATTCAGGAGAGGGGAATGGGTTTAGGATCTCTCTATTACACACTATCCTTTGCCCA
>NC_137217.1:30543797-30556297 GCF_949987685.1 Ammodytes marinus
TTACACACACACACACACACACACACACACACACACACACACACACACACACACACACACACACACACACACACACTGAGGGCCTCAGTAGCGGGTGCCCTCGGACCTCATTTGGGGATGAAATCGTTTGTGTGACCAAAGTGTCATCTATAATTAATGACCACTTGTGTGTAATTTAGAGGGATCTCACCTGTGGCCCTGTCCCCAGCGCAGTGGGAACACACACACACACACACACACACACACACACACACACACACACACAGTCAAGTGAACTCACACACACACACACCGGAGACACACACACACATACACACACATACAGTCAAGTGAACTCTCTCACACACACACACGCACGCACACACACACACACACACACACACACACACACACACACACAGTCAAGTGAACACACACACACACACACACACACACCGGAGACACACACACACACATACAGTCAAGTGAACATACACATACACACACAGCTAAGTGAACACACACACACACACACGCACACACACACACACACACACGCACACACACACACACACACACACACACACACACACACACACACACACACACACACACACACACACACACACACACAGTCAAGTGAACTTACACACACAAGACTCAGCACTTGTTGTGGAAGAGGATAGCAATATAAAAATGTCATAATCATGAGGATAAGATGAAGAAAAAATATTTTAATGTCCATCATGGCTCCCTTACATTTATATGTTTGCATAAAATGATCTGTTAGAAGATTATATATTTTAGTCCAATTCATCTGTTTAGTTTCTCTTTGTCAGATTTGCATTGTTATTGACACGGCCTCTAGTCTCTATTAAGACCAAATCATTTTCATAACCCGCTCACACATTACCTGTCCTACCCCGCCCATCCATCCCCAGTGTTGTTACTTAAAGGCCTACTTCACCGGTGGGAATATGAAGGTGTATTGAATTCTGAGATCCTATTTAGTATAAGTGTGCAACATTTTTTTTTAAATTGGTTCATCCTAGCCTGAGAAAAGGCAGAAAGAGTGTTTTATGGTCTCACTGTCTAACCCTACATTTTCCTTACTGTGACATCACAGTAAGGGTTAGGATTAACAGGACAGCTGGGCCAAGGGAAGACTGAGGGAAGACAGAGGGAAGAAAAACCTCATTCATTATATTATATTATACAGCAGTTGGTTCTGAGCGAGTGATTTGATTGGACGAGAGACCTTCTGAGCGTTCTGAAGGAGTGCTGATATTAGCCAACAACATCACTCTGACTGTTCACCAAACTGTAGACCAACTGTCAAAATCACTCCGCGGCTCACTGATGAGCCGGAGCTTCACTTGTGTGTTATCTGTGTGTGTGTGACTCAGGTTGACTGTGGCGAGTCTCTCCCCTGTGAGAGGGCATCGCTGCCACACACAGACACACAGACAGAGACAGTGTGCGGTAGTCACTCACACTCACGTTACTGAAGACAGCAATAGTGTGTGGAGATAAACTCAGGCTGCTGAATAATACGAGCGCAGCATATTAGCCTAGCCTAGCTTGCCCACCTCATTGTATAACGTTACTTCCCCCGGGCCGAAATACACTCATAAACTCTGGGAAATGAAGCGTGGGGGTTTGGATTGGGCAGCGGACTTTATTACCAACTAGATTAAGATCCGCCGTTCCGTTTCTTTGGTGATTTTTACGGGACATCGGGCCGCCGTGGTTAATGTGACCAGAGTAAACAAAGCAAGACGAGCTCACTCGCGTAAAGTTGTTGCTTAGCAACGCGCTCCGCTCTGATTGCTGTTGTCGAACTATTTGTGTTGGCGGAAGCAAATACATTCTTAAATGATTAAAGATAACATTTTAAAGTTAACTTGTGAATTTCAGTTGTAAAACTGCTGTATAAAAGCAATAGCACACGAGAGGGAGCATGTTGTCGCTCTATATCAGCACTGCTGTGTTTCTCTTCGGCACTCGGCCTGCGGCCTCGTACCTACGACCGAATCACAGCAGTGCTGATATAGAGCGACAACATGCTCCCTCTCGTGTGCTATTGCTTAAATAGTGATTTCATAATGATAGAACGCCGGTTCCGTATGGGTGAAGTATTCCTTTAATTTGTGTCGACTTGGACTCACCTGGAAATGTAGAGATTAGTTTGTTAAGATGCTGAATGTTGTGGTCCGTATTTGTGAAAACCTCTGTCGTTTTGCCTGTAACACAACAGTACAAGTTGGTTTTCGTAATGTGCCTCTGCAAGGTGCAGCTTTTAATTAAAGTCATGGGCTGCACACATGGCAAAAGGGTTATCACTTATGCATCTCCAATACTGAAATATATATTCAGTAAAAATCAGTTCGACATGATTTTAGACTGAAACAAAGCCACGACTGCTTATGAATGAAAATGTAGAGCACACATGCTTTTTTTTTTCTCCTTTTACGGAAGCAGTTCATAAAATATAATGGAGAATGGTATCTGTCGCTATTCCACTCTCATTGTTGAAACCAACATATTAAAATCAAACTCTTTCCCCCCCTGCTGTGAGTACAGGTGTCAGACCTAAACACGTTTCTACACACACCTCGAGCCTCGCAAACAAAATGAATTCATTAATTAACAGAAATGTTGTGTCAGGTTCATATCAGGTGTCTGACTGTTCCCATACGTAATGCTTTTAGGGTGGGAACAATATCACAAATATGATCAAGGTCCTTCATTTCAACTGAAAATATTGTAGTTTCAGTTGTCAACATGCATGGTGAAATGGGGGGCTGTGTCGAGGCGCTCCGGTGGCGTAGTGGATAGAGCGCGTACCATATTGGCTCTGGCCTTCGTTGCAGTGGTCGCGGGTTCAATTCCGACCCGTGGACCTTTACTGCAGGTCATCCCCTCTCTCTCTCTCTCTCTCTCTCTCTGTCTCCCCATTTCAACTCTGTACTGTCTAATAAAGCTTGAAAATGCCCAAAAGATAATCTTTAAAAAAATTGTTGTTTCAATCTGCCCACACTTCAGCTCTGTTTGTAAACTTGAATTTGTAGAAGCGCAAAAAGTGTCTTATAAAGCTTATAAGTTCACTTCAATGCCCTTTTAGCATTTCAGTTTTCTGTACTTGTTCCTAAAGATGTTGAATATATTATGCCGGTATCAGTAGTTTTGGTTTTAAAAATAAATAAATTAAAAAACTCCTCGGAATCATTGCAGTGCGAACAGACAGAAATGCATTTTTCAAACCGTTCGCTGCGTCTCTGAAGGCAAGACAACGCAACTCAGGGTCGTTCCTCAAACTGCCAGTCGCAGTCTGCGCGCTGCGGGGTTGATGTCATGTAAAACAAAACAGTGCATTGATGCGATTCACAAAGAGTTGGTTATGTCAATGCGATATTTATCACCTCTGATCAAGAAGGAATTAGTGTGAAAATAAGGTCGTAGATCATGGTGGGTTAGATTAGGTGTCAGAGGGGAACAAAAAAATCAATGCGTCTGTGTGTTTGGATACAGTGGTGGCCGGTAGAGGAGAACATCTAAAAGGTGCTGTGGCCTCGAGACAGCCACGCTAACGTGTGTGTGTGTGTGTGTGTGTGTGTGTGTGTGTGTGTGTGTGTGTGTGTGTGTGTGTGTGTGCGTGCGTGGCCTCGGGACAGCCACGCTACGCTGAAGCTGATGGCCTCTGACAGACTTTGATATGGAGACTGACCAGTAACGTGGATGTATTGTTCAGGTTCAGGCTATGAGAGCAATGTTTGACGGTATTTTTCACTTTCTTGTTATTCAGCTCAGTTTAGTTTAGTTTATTTTGATCACACAGATACACAGATGTCTTGGCCTTTTAAATGTATGTACAATTTTAATCTGTTGTTGCTTCCCATTGTGAAGCGCTTTGTGACCCTGGTCTGCGAAGGGCGCTCTATAAATAAAGTTTACTTACTTACTTACTTACTTACTTACTTACTTACACCTCATACCTCATACGTAACATAAATAGTAAAAATAACAACAATTCAAGGTGTCATCCTAATTCATTTAGTGTGCTTTGTCATACTCTATCTGACCGGAGAGGTGTGGGTTGAAGCATTTGCTTGTAACACACACCCTTTACATTAATTTTTTTTTTGTATGTCCCTCAGGATCTTATCAATCTTGTGTAGTGCATTATTATTTGTACTATTAATTCCTGTACGTTATATAGACATATTACATGGTCAGTCAGTCATTTTGTTCATGCCCTATGTTTGTCTAAAACCCTTCTGTGTTGTTTTCTCTCTCTCTCCCTCTCTCTCTCTCTCTCTCTCTATCCCTCTCTTCTCTCTCTTCTCTCTCTCTCTCCCTCCCTCCCTCTCTCTCTCTCGCTCTCTCTTCTCTCTCTTTCTCTCTCCCTCCCTCTCTCTCTATCCCTCTCCCTCTATCCCTCTCCCTCTCTCTCTTTCTCTCTCTCTCTCTCACTCTCCCCTTCGCTCCCTCTCTCTCTCTCTCTCTCCTTCTCAGTTTGAATATGTTCCCTTCTCTCAGTTTTGTTTCATCATTTGTTTGTGCAAATGAACGACACCTCAGTGCTTCTGGGAAACCCGATCCTCTGTTTTCTTTTTGGTATACGCGAGCTGTGACTACTAAGCTTTATCTTGCATGCTACCATCACCGCTAAAGTTATCATTGCAGTTACACTTTGCATTGATACACTGCAGCTAAACTCACAACAACAGGCATCTGTGGCTTCTCCCATCATGAGCAACTTGCTACCTAGGTTTTTTTTTTTTTTTTTTTTTTCTTGAAAACACAAATCGCTCCCACAGGAAATACAGTCCGTGCGTTCCGAATCGCATACTTTCTACTATATAGTATGTAGAAAAAAGATTTAGGATTTCCCGATTCTTGTGGCCAGATTTAGGATGGTTACAAGTACCCGGATGTCCTACTTCATCCGTCCAAGATTGTTAGTGTTGAAAACAGCATCCTATTTGGGCGATTCTGACCCACAATCCGGTGCGCACGTGAAGTGACGTCACATCGACGAAGCCTCCATGTGAAAACAAACGGGGATGCGATGGATATAAAAGCAAGAGGCAAAATCAAGGCGCAATGTTATGATGAAATAAATAAGTAAAAGTATTTCCCAATAGTATGCCTACTGCATCCTAACTAGATTATTTTTATCGTCGGATGTAGTATGTAGAATAGAAAAAAGAAAGAGTATGCGATTCGGAACGCAGGGAATAATTCAATTTTCCTAGATGTCCTGGCAGGTTGCAGGAGCTTAAAACTCCAGCCGACGTTTTTTTTTTTTAAGAAATGGAGCGCTTGCCTTTACGGTCACTTTTATTGCACTTACCATGAAGTACGGTCCACCTAATCTACCTTAAAAGTATCATCTTAACTCAAGTGGACTCGCAATTAATCCATAGGACAAGCTGGCCCACTGTTAAAGATGCTCCCCTCTTAAGTCACTCAGGCTGTCAGTGTCAGGAGAGCCAGTGTTTAGCATAGGTCGGCAGATAACAAACGATCGGCCAATGGGATGCCTCCTAATTACCTAATGAACGAGGACAGGAGGTGATTTGTTGCCATGGTGCGCTTGTTAGGTTAAGTGGTGGGAATCGACAGGATGCTCCGATGTGATGTTGTCTCTCTTTATACTGTATCTTGCCCTTACAGTGTGTGTGTGTGTGTGCGTGTGTGTGTGTGTGTGTGTGTGTGTGTGTGTGTGTGTGTGTGTGTGTGTGTGTGTGTGTGTGTGCTTCGGTTTCTGATATTTCACTGCAGTTGTTCAAAGTGCAGTTGGGTTATACTGTATTGTTAAAGATGTTCCTTTATAGAAGGCGCAGCAAACCATATATAATGAGAATTGGAGGGTTAACAGAGATAAGTTGAATGTGAAGTAGGTTATACGTTAAAGGCCAACTTCACCGGTGGGAATATGAAGGTGTATTGAACTCTGAGATCCTATGTAATATAAATGTACAAACATTTAAGAAATCGGTTCATCCTATAGCCTGAGAAAAGGCAGAAAGAGTGTTTTATGGTCTCACTGTCTAACCCTACATGTTACCATGTGTGATGTCACACATGGTAAAATGTTCAAGCTAGGATTAACAGGAGAGCTGGGCCAACGGAAGACTGAGGAAAGACTAAGGGAAGAAAAACCTAATTCATTATGTTATAATAGCGATTTTATAATGATAGAACACCCGTTCCGTATGAGTGAAGTATTCCTATAAAGTCATGAGAATGTCGACCCAACAGGTTAAATCCACAGCAGTTTGGAGACTGCAGTTTATTTCCCCCCCTTAATCCACTTATGTGTGGCTCTGTTGCCTCATATAAAACTGTCAGGATCACATCGGACAGTTTAAAAGAAATAAAGAAAAATCGATGAAGCAAAACTGCATACATGTCTTCAAAATGTGACGCAAACTAAAGATGTTTGTTTCTATGTTACACGTTCACATGAGGAAAAGTTGTGTAGCCTAGGTTAAGTGGAATTTTTCTTTGAAGTTGAAATATTTTCAACTGGTAAAAATGCATCTTCACCTCTGTACTCCAGGTCTTTGCATGACTTTGCATGCGGCCATGTCACTTCTAAAACTTCTAAAACGTCCATTGCGTTTAGTCTAAACCCAGATTCAGACATCAAAAGCTTTTGAATTGACCAAAAACAAACAGCAAAACCATCTTCGACAAAGAGTCAAAGCCTGTACTGCATCTGGCTTCTTTCTCTTCAACAATCCACCCAAACCACCAGCTTTGAATATGCTTTTGGAAGTAGCCACCTTCATTTGAATGTTTGCAAAATGTCCCAGGCTTGTTCTCATGTGTTTACCGAGCTTAACATACTGATGACGACAATGCTTGTGGTGGATACGTATAGTAGGGATGTGTTGTTGTGAAAAGAAAGCCCTTTTTTTTCCGCCCTCCTGCCTCTTGCCACCTCCCTCTGCGTCCCATCCCTCTTCTATTGACTATGTTGCACGTTATAAATCAAGTCTTGAAGTCGAGGGCTACCTTACCTTGCAAGTACCCTAATGAAAGCTCATCTATAAAACTGGCTAAATGGTCCTGACAAAAGTCCTAATGAGGAAATCAATAATTCAGTGATTGTTACTCTTCTTATACTAATACGTCCCTTCAACACACACACACACACACACACACACACACACACACACACACACACAAACGGGTTAATGTGTGTGTGTGTGTGTGTGTGTGTGTGTACGTCCCTCTTTGTGGCGCATTGAGTCCGGCGAAGAGAAGGCCATTTTTTAACTGAATTAAATTCTGTGTGTCAGCACTGTTCGTATAGGCCGTTTTTTTTTTTTTACTGTCCTTGAAGCGTTAAAGATAAATTGCTTGCTGTCTGTTGTTTTGCCGCCATTTTGCGATTCCGTGACAATGCTTTAACGCTACGGGGCTTATCATTGCTGTGATACAGATTGTGATTTCCATAACGATCGACAATATTATTTCTAGGCAAGGCAAGGCAAGTTTATTTCTATAGCACAATTCAGACACAAGGCCATTCAAAGAAGTGCTTTACAGGGGCAAGATTAAAATACATCAAGTACAGAATACACATTAGAAAAAGTGAACGAGAAATAAAACATTTAAATAAACTAAATAAAAAAATTAAATAAAATGTACAGGTTAAAAGGGAAACAGAAAAGTCTTCAGTCTTCTACTCAATTTTCAGTTTTAATCTCTTCACTGTTCCACTTGTTATGAAGCCAAGTCGACTCGGCGGGTCGCAGGTGATTGGAAGGCTTGCTGGGTTTATCGTTTGGGCCAATTTGGAGTCCACCACCACAAGCCCTCTCAATATAACCAGCCAAGAACTCTTCACAGTGAAAAAAATATCACTTATAGTCCCCACGCCAATTAACACCCACATTTTATTCACCTAAAAATGGGAATCGCAATCATCTGATAGGCTTTGTAAATGGGTGCCCACTTCGTTAACATACCAGTTTACAGAGCCTAGGCTGTGCATTAACACCAGATTTTATTTTTCAGTGCACACACAGTACAGATGGGTTGCAAATCGTGAGGAGATATTCACTGATTTTGACAACAAGCGTTCTCAAGAATCACTGACTCCACCATTTAATAGGGGTACAACACATAGCCAACTCTCCAATACAAAACATTGACATTTTATCCATGTAGTTACAGTATAAGGCCTTTTACATTTATTTATTGTGACATCGCCTGTCCTTGTCTTGTTCAAAAATGTTTTATTGTTATTTCTGTCTTATTTTTTACTATTTTTAACTAAAAATTACTTGTTTGTATTTGTATGTGTAATGCACACACAATGCTTCAGTTGGCACTCCCAATGTTGTTGTATAGGTGACTGTACAATGACAATAAAGGCTATCTTATCTTATCTTATCTTATCTTATCTTATCTTATCTTATCTTATCTTATCTTATCTTATCTTATCTTATCTTATCTTATCTTATCTTATCACACTTTACTTTAGTATTACCATGTAATCACCTGGTCAATGATCAAACTCCTTCGTGATTTTTCTCTACTTATGACATCTATTGCAGTATGTCCGTCCTGGGAGAGGGATCCCTTACTCTGTCGACTCTCCTTGAGATTTCTTTAAAACAAAAATTAATCCCGGTAAAGGGTTTTCAACTGGTAGTTTTTTTCTCAGCCGAGCTAAGGGTGTAAGGGCAGGGTGTCATATTGTATCATATTGTATCATATTGCATGGAATGTAAAGCCCACTGAGGCAAATGTCTATTTGTGATATTGGGCTATACAAATAAAACTGATTTGACTTATCTTATCTTATAATGTATTGTAGCATTATGTGGACAGATGGCGCCTCTCCCCCGTGAGGTCATTGATCATCAGCCTTAGCCATGGGAGAGTGTGCAGTAGGGGAGCGCCCCAGTCCGCTGGTAATTGCCAGGGGCAGGTAGATTACCCTCTCAGGCCCCCCACTGGGCCCTGATGTTGGGCATAGGTACCCACTGCCCACCCCCATGTGCTCCATAACTGGCTTTACATTAATCATTGCACTTTTTTTTTTTTTAAGTTTTTTTTTTTTTTCAAGCTTTATTAGATAGTACAGAGTTGAAATGGGGAGACAGAGAGAGAGAGAGAGAGAGAGAGAGAGGGGGGATGACCTGCAGTAAAGGTCCATGGGTCGGATTTGAACCCGCGACCACTGCAACGAAGGCCTGAGCCAATATGGTACACGCTCTACCCACTACACCACAGGAGCGCCCCGTCACTGCACTTTCAATATGTGATTAATGAGCCACATTATACATTCCCTGGAGATTGATGACTAGTGTGATCTCGGTCAGCGGTAAACATTAGAGGTATATTTCAAGCGTCTTTGAGTGCCTAGGCAATAAAGCGCTATATAAATCCTATCCATTATTATTATTATTATTATTATTATTATTATTATTATTATTATTATTATTAGTATTATTATTATTAGTATTGTTATTATTATTATTATTATTATTATTATTATTATTATTATTATTATTATTATTATTATTATTATTATTATTATTAGTAGTATTATTATTAGTATTATTATTATTTCCTGTGGAGATTCAAAGATCCTCTTTTTTTTTCTTCAACCTTTATTGATACAGGTAAATCACATTGAGACCGGAAACTCTTTTACAAGGGAGACTTGTTCCCATTTACATGTTACCATACACACACACACATTCATACACACACACACACACACACACACACACACACACACACACACACACATACACACACATTCATACACACAAAGCAGGCTAACTATCGACATGTGGGCCAATCACACGAGGCAAGGTGGGTGGAGTGTCTTGCCCAAGGACACAACAACCATGACACAAGTGGCAGGGCGGGGATCGAACCATCAACCCTCTGGCCGACCCGCTCTACCACCTGAGCCATAGTCCTTGTTTAAAGCATAAATCAAACACAATACACC
This sequence comes from Ammodytes marinus, assembly GCF_949987685.1. Classification (NCBI taxonomy): domain Eukaryota; kingdom Metazoa; phylum Chordata; class Actinopteri; order Uranoscopiformes; family Ammodytidae; genus Ammodytes; species Ammodytes marinus. The sequence goes on from NC_137217.1 coordinate 30,553,765, forward strand.
TTTTACAGACTGGTTTCTGTTTCATAAAGCATATATGGGGCAACTGTGGCTCAGGTGGTAGAGCGGGTCGGCCAATGACTGAAGGGTTAGCGGTTCGATCCCCTGCCCTGCCACTTGTGTGTCATGGTTGTTGTGTCCTTGAGCAAGACACTTCACCCACCTTGCCTCGCGTGAATATTGATAGTTAGCCTGCTATCGGTGTATGAATGTGTGTGTGAATGGTAACATAGGAATGGGAACAGGTCTCCCTTGTAAAAGAGTCTCCGGTCTCAATGGGATTTACCTGTATAAATAAAGGTTAAAGAAAAAATAGGGGACTAGAAACAGAGAAGAAAAAAGAGATGCTACTTCTGTACAAGCAGCATATTTTGATGTGGAGTAAACACTCTTTTCTCGGTCCCTTTACGGTTCCTTTACTTTCTTGTTTCTTTACAGAACAAAGAACAAGCTGTGGTACTTTGAGTTTGGCACGTCGGAGACCTTCTCGGCCACGTGCAAGAAGCTCCACGAGTTTCTGGAGGTGGAGGTAAGTCGCACCACACACTTTTTATTTCAGTTTTTTAGAGCCCTTTAGAAAAGAAAAAAAAAGCCAAGGAAAAGATTTTTGAAAGCCACTCCTTTTGAGGATTATTGTATCACTCTCACGTGAATACACATTTCCTGCATTACCACATTAAAGACCTACTTCACCAGTGGAAATATGAAGGTGTATTGAACTCTGAGATCCTATGTAGTATAAATGTGCAAACATTTTTAGAAATCGGTTCATCCTAGCCTGAGAAAAGGAAGAAAAAGTGTTTTATGGGCTCACTGTCTAACCCTACATTTTCCTACGTGTGGGCCAAGGGAAGACTGAGGAAAGACTGAGGGAAGAAAAACCTCCTTCATTATATTATAATAGCGATTTTATAATGATAAAACGCCGGTTCCGTATGAGTGAAGTATTCCTTTAAGACCATTGGATTAAACCACATGTGAGAATATTGGTGCCGCTTACAAAATACACAGGTCAACCTTTCGTTTCATAAATAGCACAAATTAGAACTAGTTTTCAAAAAAAATCCAGCCTGACAGAGTGTTGACGTGTGAAGGCTATTCTTTGCACCCCTCCCACTTGCCTCTCACCGAAGCTCAGTTCAACACACAGGTAATTAGCCCTGCACGACCCCGCTGTGTGTGATATCGAGTGATAATGAAGATGTATACAGTTCATCTTTCCCCCTTCTAACAGCCTGCAAGAGGTCTTCATTGGGTTAATGCAGGTTAAAGACCTACTTCACCGGTGGAAATATGAAGGTGTATTGAACTCTGAGATCCTATGTAGTTTAAATGTGCATTTTTTTGGGGGAAATCGGTTCTTCCTAGCCTGAAAAAAAGGCAGAAAGAGTGTTTTATGGTCTCACTGTCTCACCCTACATTTTACTAGTGTGACATTACACTAGTAAAAATGAGGAATGCTGAATAATTACAACAATACTTTCGGAGCATCTACATGAGATAAGCCTTAGGTGATCGCGCATGTATTAAATCCCTAGGCTGTACGTACGTCCAGGTCTTTTCTTAGCAGTAGAATCAACAACTGAAACATTTCTTGGACGCGTTTCTTAACGCAGCCATACTGAAAAATAACATAGAGAGTCTTGTGGGCTTAATCAACTTTGTGTCAACTCGTTTGGCGATGGCTTGCATGTTACCGACATTCATTCATACGAAAAAGTTACACACTATAGCTTTACCAGAGAGGAGAGACAGATTTAAGTTCAGGCCCTGAGAGACCAGTGTTGTCAAACGTTGTTGTTTCTTTCTCCTTTCCTAAAGTGTGACGGCGTAACTCTGGACCTGAGCAGCATTTCCCTGGAGGGCATCGCCATCCTCAACATTCCCAGCATGCACGGCGGCTCCAACCTGTGGGGCGAGAGCAGGAAAGTAGTGTTATGTGTTCTAATAGGTGCATGTATTTCGGGTGTGGTTTCTTTCATTGCAGGAATCGGACCTCCACACACACACACACACACACACACACACACACACACACACACAAAAACACACACACACACACACACACACACACACACACACACACACAGACAGACAGACAGACAGACACGCACACACAGACAGACGCACATGCACACACACACACAGACAGACACACACGCACACACAGACAGACGCACATGCACACACACACACACACACACACACACACGCACACACACATACAGGTTAATGCCACACCCACACATGTATTTCGTTTTTTTACTATTACGTGTTTTTTTATAATGATTGTATGTGAAAATAAACAAAACTAAACTTACACAGGAAGAGGCGGGGCAACCGGAAGGGCGGGAAGAAGGGCCAAGACAAGAGGACACCGCTGCTCGACCCCAAAGAGCTCATGTTCGCTGTTCAAGGTAAAGTGTTTACAGCATTAGGCCTGGAACACACATTCTGCGTCTACCTCTGGAGCGCGTCTGCGTCTGTTACTGCTGCCTCTCTCGCTGTTTTCGGCCACACATACAACATCTCAGCA
>NC_137217.1:30563797-30578797 GCF_949987685.1 Ammodytes marinus
GTGTGTGTGTGTGTGTGTGTGTGTGTGTGTGTGTGTGTGTGTGTGTGTGTGGGTGTGGGTGTGGGTGTGGGTGTGTGTGTGTGTGTGTGCCTTCTGACTCTACATCCACTCGTCCCTACACAAATTAAGAAGCGGCTGGGAGCAAACACAGACACTAATTGAAACTATAAAAATAATAATAATAATAATAATAATAATAATAATAATAATAATAATAATAATAATAATAATAATAATAATAATAATAATAATAATACATTTTATTTGTAATGCACTTTATTTTACTGGGATCTCAAAGTGCTACTGAGAAGTACAAAAAAAATAAATAAATAAAAAAAATAATAATAAAAAAAAATCAAGGAGCATAAAAGCATAAGCACCCATGTTTTAGTCTCTCTCAGTGCGTGCGAAGGCGAGTTAGCTCACTGTCACCGCCTCTGTCCTGTTTATCCGTTTGGCTTCCCGGAGGCGTGTCGTCATGGTAATGTTGCTGTGGTCGTGAGGTGTTGTTGTGGCTGTCCAGCTGTCACCATGGTGATGGACACGCGTCCGCTCTGATCTAAGTACCGGACTGTTGAGGGCAGAGGCTTCACCAAGGGTCGCATGGCTTTTCTTTATTTATTATTATTATTATTATTATTATTATTATTATTATTATTATTATTATTATTATTATTATTATTATTATTATTACCATTATTATTATTATTATTATTATTATTATTTATTATTATTATTATTAGTATTATTATTATTATTATTTATACTCTTTTACATCTTCAATGTCTTAGTTTGCTGTATATTGCACACGCTGTACATAATGTTCTTCATTTTGCACAGTTTTCAGTTTAGTTACTTTTCTATAGGACTGGATAGGACTGTTTGGTTTTCCCCTAGGCTACTTCTTTATCTAGAATTATTTATTGTATATATTATTACTTATCTTTTTTTATCCTTTCGTATTTATTGCACTCTGCGGCGACATTTTACACTAAAGGTAGAATAATCAACTGTTAGATAAAGCTATTAATAGTTCGTTAATGCATAGGTAATGTGTAAGTACTGGACGGTTGAGGGCAGAGGCTTTTTTTTTTTACGTTCAATATTTATACCCAGTCTGCTGCACATTGTCCTGCCTCTTAAATATTGTACATGTTCAATTTCCTAGTTTACTGTATATTGCACACGTTGTAATTTTGCACCTTTTTCCAATTTGTTTACTTGTAATAACTGCTTGGTTCTGCCTTGGGCTACTTCTGCACTATCTAGATTTATTTATTGTATGTATTACTTACAATTACAATTATCCTTTTGTACTTATTGCACCATGAGTCGGAGAGAAACGGGTAACACTTTACAATAAGGGTATAAATGAACTGCTAATGCTTTGTTAAAGTTTATTAAGCATTAACTAAGCAGTTGTTCACGGTTAGTTCATGCTTAGCTAAGGCTTATTTAGCCTTAACTAAGCATGAACTAACAGTTAATTAATTTACCCTTATTGTAAGTACCCTTAAACCTGCAGTGTGTAGAATTTTGGGTTTTTTTTCCTAGCAGATTTTGTAGAAAGTAATTATAATATCCATAAGTACATTTAATTTAGTGCATAATAGCTGAACATTTTTTTTTTAATTATTTATTTTTCCCTTAGAAAGGGTCTCATATATGTCCATATTTCTGCATATTTTGGACCAAGGCCTAGTGCTGCCATCTTGAAAGTGTCATAGTTGGAATGTCATTAGGTGCATTGTTTAAAATTTAGAATTGTTCTTGTCCTTGAAGGCCACTGTAGCTTTTGTTATTATTCGAAAGGGGTGGGGTTACCCAGGGAACGTTGCATTCTAGAACTTTCTAAAACTTTCTTGATGATGTCATATTACACACTGCACCTTTAAGTGTTACAGTGACATATATCTTAGATTCCTCTGTATGTCGGCACATTGGCCTATAGCAGAACTTGACAATAAAGTTGACTTGACTTGACTGTGTTCCCTTATTGTAAATGTGTGTACCCGTCAGTCTGCAGCTGTGGCTACTATCATAGTTTACCACCACCAGTATGACTGTGTGTGAATGAATGGAACCTGGAACCCTGTAAAGCGCTTTGAGTGCCTTGAAAAGTGCTTTATAAATCCAATCCATTATTTGTCCGGCAGAAATTGACAACACTTGACCTGTCTTTGGTGGAAGGGTTTGTGTACACAGCCAGCAGCCTGACCCCCAGACACAGGGCTTTAAAGCTCCTGCCCCGACCGAGACTTCTCACGCTCACGCAAAGCTCTCACACAGGCACACACACACACACACACACACACACACACACACACACACACACACACAGGCAGCGCTGACACGTATATACACATACACACACACACACACACAGGCAGCGCTGACACGTATATACACACACACACACACACACACACAGGCAGCGCTGACACGTATATACACACACACACACACACACACACACACACACACACACACACACAGGCCTGCGCTGACATGTATGATGGACTGTGTCACTACTACGATAGGGATTCCTTGTTGCCCGGGGCTACAGAGACCTAGTACACCCATAGAGAGAGAGATTGTACTTGTGTTAGTGTGTGTGTGTGTGTGTGTGTGTGTGTGTGTGTGTGTGTGTGTGTGTGTGTGTGTGTGTGTGTGTGTGTGTGTGTGTGTGAGTCTGTCTGTCTGACCATGGAGCCTCTGTGCTAAATATAACAAGGTCAGGAGGGTCTCTGTACCAACCAGAGGATGTTTGATAAAAACACAAGGAGAATAGATTTGACTTTCAAACTATTGACTTCTAAATGACCTGGGAACTCTTAACACTCTTTAAACCAGGCCCTACTGAGAAGGCTTTAATATCTGTCTGTGACCATTTGAAGATATCACTAATGAAAACACATGGACTTTAAAGCTGGGGTGGAGGATTTGGGGAGAAAATGGCAGTTGGGATAGAGATTCGAATCCAAATACCTCAATCGCTCCACTTGTTCTCTTTGGTCCCTCCCCTATGGTCCCTCCCTGACACGCTCTACAGTAACAAAGTGAATGGACAGTCCCAACAGCCAATAAGAACAGAGAATCGGAGCCCCGCTCTGATTGGTCAAAGTGTTCAGCTCATGTTAACTTTGACCAATCAGAAATCATATACCCCAGCTTTAAGCAGTGTGTTAAAAAAAATAAAATAAAAATTATAGCTGTGTGTGTGTCGTAGATAGAAAACGCCTAAGATGTGTATTAAGAACACCAGATTTATATAAATTCCATCTATTATTATTATTATTATTATTATTATTATTATTATTATTATTATTATTATTAGTTATGTATTATTATTATAATTATTATTATTATAATTATTATTATTATACTTATTATTATTATTATTATTATTATTATTATTATTATTATTATTATTATTATTATTATTATTATTATTATTTCTTTATTATTATTATTATTATTATTATTATTATTATTATTATTATTATTATTATTATTATTATCATTATTATTATTAAATATGTGTTGTGTTTCAGACCTGTCTGACCAGCTGTTGGAGGTGGTTGGTCTGGAGGGCGCCATGGAGATGGGTCAGATCTACACGGGACTGAAGAGTGCAGGGAGACGGCTGGCCCAGTGCTCCTCTGTCACTATCAGGTCAGGGGGGGCAACCAGGACACTGCTACCTGTGGGAAAACATTTTTATTTTTATTTTATCCTTTATGTAACCAGGATGAGCAATGATTCTGACATTTCTGTTACATTTTCATTGCTTTGTCTTTAGTCCCATATTTACCATAATGTCTTAAATAATGTCTAATGTTATGAAGTCAAATCTAGAAGAAACGTCAACAAAAATAATTGTTATAATGTAATAAAACAAAAGTTATAATTGTTACAGAATGTAGGCATTGGAATATGTGCTCCTCTGTTACTATCAGGTCGGACAGGGCAACGAGAAGACAACTCACTTTGGGACATGATGCTGACACTTCTGTTATATTTTCCTTGTACTTATTCGATTAACAATTAAATTAAATTAACTTTTATTATGTAGCCTACAGTAACTATAAGAAGGGGAGGAGCTCAACTATGATTATTTTTTGGCATTTTCAAGCTTTATTAAATAGTACAGAGTTGAAATGGGGAGACAGAGACAGAGAGGGGGGGGGGGGGGGTGACATGCAGTAAAGGTCCACGGGTCGGATTTGAACCCGTGACAACTGCAACGAAGGCCGGAGCCGATATGGTACGCGCTCTATCCACTACACCACCGGAGCACCCCTATTCTGACACTTCTGTTACATATTCATTGTTTTATTTTTATTCACATATTTACCACACCTTTCTCGGCATTGGGTTATAAAGTCAAATCTTGGAGGAAAAAAGAGAAAAAGAAAAGGTCTCTCTGCAGTTTAAATGGTGTTACAGAATTGGGTTTAGGCTACCATTTATAAAAAAATAATATATCAAAAAAAGGTATAATTTTCTTTCAGTTGAGCAGTACTTACCTAGTTTAAAATGTAACAATGTACTCAATTGTCACGTGTTTCTCTTCCCTGACAGAACCAGTAAATCCCTCCCGATGCAGATTGATGGGGAACCCTGGATGCAGACCCCCTGCACAGTAAGTCAAATATTTACATTCATAAATATAACTTCTCTGTCTACTCATTGTGTATAAAACAGAAGTGGTTCATGCTAACTGGAGCCTAGTGTGCCAGCCAAAACTCAAATCCTATCAAATCAAATCAAATCAAATCAGTTTTATTTGTATAGCCAAATATCACAAATAGACATTTGCCTCAGTGGGCTTTACATTCCATACAGTATGACACCCTCTGTCCTTAGACCCTTAGCTCGGCTGAGAAAAAACTCCCAGTAAAAAACCCTTTATCGGGATTGAAATATTGAGAAATCTCAGAGAGAGACATTTAGTAGCCGAAACAAACACTTTATACCAGCATTTTTACAGGGGAAACATTACTAACTTTTCTTGCTATTTGCATTGCCTTCACATCACTTGTAAGTTGTATGTCTTTCAAAGGGACCTCGAGTATCTTGAATAAAGCTGATAGATTGATTAATTAATTGACTTCATGAAATCTGCCATGCTGAAATATGTAGCACACTTATGGATTACTAACATGCGGTGCCTTCTTAAATTCACTGAGTCAAGGCTGTTACATACTCCGCGAGAACAAAGAACAAAGAACAAAGTTCTCGGTGACAGAGCTGCGAGAAGAAAATGACGTCATTTTCTTCTCTCAGCTCTTGTTCAGCTTGTTCTCGCAGCTTGTTCTCGACACATCGCCCGGGCCGAACTTTCTTCTCGAAGCTTGTCCCAGAACTATTGTGTGATAGGTCAGTCTGAAGTCAATGAGGAAAATCAGCTGGCTGGCGCTACTATGGTAACAGCGTGTGACGTGTGCCGCGGTTGAGGAGTTCGGCAGCACTTGAGTTCTCGAGAAGTATGAAAATGTCCAGACCAGAAAGAACTTAGTTGAACTTAGTCTTGTTCTCGCAGCTCTGTCAGCGAGAAGTTTGTTCGTGTTCGTGTGTGTGTGTGTGTGTGTGTGTGTGTGTGTGTGTGTGTGTGTGTGTGTGTGTTAGTCTCGTTGAGCGTTCTGTCTGTGGCACCTCTGGCGACACCCATCCTCCTTGTGAGTAATCAGAAGTGTGATCACCGTGGCACCTGAACCTACGTACATGTAAAGGTGATGGGCTGCTGTAATGATCAGAGAATCACTTTCAGCTCGCTAACTATCTTTTAAAAAGTCCTAGAAAGTTAATGGGAAACTTCACCCATACGGAACCAGCGTTCTATCATTATAAAATCACTATTATAATGTAATGAATGAGGTTTGTCTTCCCTCAGTCTTTCCTCAGTCTTCCCTTGGCCCAGCTGTCCTGTTAATCCTAACCCTACATTTTACCATGTGTGATGTCACAAATGGGAAAACGTAGGGTTAGACAGTGAGACCATAAAACACTCTCTCTGCCTTTTCTCAGGCTAGGATGAACCGATTACCAAAATGTTTGCACATTTATACTACATAGGATCTCAGAGTTCAATACACCTTCATATTCCCACCGGTGAAGTAGGTCTTTAAATAAAAGTGAGTGGTGCAAAGCAGCTAATAAGATTTTAGCCATTGCTAACAATGTTCACCATACTAGAACGTCCACTTCACAGAACATGGGTCTGAGGTGAAAATTGTGACCCAATATAAAAGCCAAAACACTTTCAACAACACAATGCTGCTGGTAGAGCGGGCCGGCCGATGATCAAAAGGTTGGAGGTTCGATCCCCGCCCTGCCACCTGTGTCATAGTTGTTGTGTCCTTGGGCAAGACACTTCACCCACCTTGCCTCGTGTGAATGTCAATAGTTAGCCTGCTGCTATCGGTGTATGAATGTGTGTGTGAATGGTAACGTGGGAAAGGAAAACAGGTCTCCCTTGTAAAAGAGTCTTCGGTCTCAATGGGATTTACCTGTGTAAATAAAGGTTAAGAATGCTGCATAAATAAGTCTCCAATTACACAATGAAATGAAAATTCACCATCCGAAAAGATTTTGAAAATAAAATATATACAGTAAGTGCTAGTGCATCTTTCCCTTGCATTTCTCCTATATATCATAGCTTTTTATTTCTCCGTGCAGTAATTTATGATAACAAATACTTAGATGTTGCCAGTCCCCTTCTGATTTGTTTACCGTCTACGTCTCAAACATATACTCATGGACAAGTGTTCTGCCCTCTGTCCAAGTTTAAAAAAAAAAAAATTCAAAACCAAACTCCTCATCGTGCGTTGATTACGGTACGGTGTGTGTGTTTAGTTTTAATTACAACAAACCACTGCAGTTGAAGTGGCTTTCTAGATTTGCATATGATTCGCTCAGGCATTCGCTAAGATAAAGCCCGCCGCCGCATGACAAAACGAGTAGCCGTACAAGTGCCACTTGTAAAATGCTTGGCACGACTCTCAACAACAGAGCAAAGTTAGGATCTGACAATACATAATTGGGAGGCTGCGGCGAGATATATATCCATAGACGGTATGTTTTCGCAGCTGAATTTAAATCAGTCGACCTGTTAAAAAAACATCACGGTTGTTTTGGTGATGTCAACCCACTAATTATTAACAACAACATCTATGCAAATGCCTCGAAGATCCTCGGCACGCAGCATAACATATTTAACACCATCAAACTCAAATTTGCATTTTTTAAACGGCATATGATATGTCTTGCTGTGTTGTCGTTGTTGATAACAAGGTCTGAATTACCTTTAAAAAAAAAACAGACATTTGACTGTATTTCCTGATGTTTTTCTGGTACAATATCACTTCTATAAGACTTAAATATGACGATAAGTTTGGAATATTTTTGATGACATGGGAGACAAACATTTGCATATAAATAACCTTCTAATTGTCTTTAATTTTTCAGTGCCACATTGTTCTGTATAACTGGGGCTCTTGATGCCCATAAATGCTTAATGTCGCATGTGTTGTTCCCTAAATTTTAATTCAAGTATTCCTTTAGATATTCCTTACCTGACCCATGTCCTGCCTAAAAAAAGGTTACAGTTTTTTTCTCTGAATTTTGTGAAGTACATCAAAAAACATTAGCTTCAATCAGGTTTAATGATGTCAGAAAAAAAGCCTACAAAAGCTGGTAGGCCTATAATTGCTCCTTAGTCAGAGTGCAAGTACAATAAATGGCAGCCTCTCCTTTGAAGATAATGTTGTCCCCTTTAATGCAGATGGTAGCATTTCCTCCTAGCCATCACTGTGTTAAGAGAAAAATGAACTATGTGCTTAATATGACAAAACCCTTGATGGTTGATATTTTGCCGTCCCATTGATCTACAACCTTCAATATAAGTGGCATCATCGTTGGGAAAACAGGATTTTGGGATATATTATACACCCATAGCAGCCCATATTTTAGCATAATCCACCATAATGTATTGTTACCATATGTTAGCACAGACATATAAACTAAAATATTCTTAAAGTTTGCGACATTAAGACATTTAGGGACCCTCTAAAGTACACTCATAATCCAACAGGCCTCGTTTGACAAGAGCCCATATGGAGCCATTTGGGAGAGTTGTTTTATTGTTGATGCAATTTTCGAACTTCTGCTCGGTTGTAGACAGCAGTTGTAAACTTGTTTGTGTCGTTTTGATTGAAAGGATTGGCAGGTTGTAGCAGGGTGAATGTGTGAATGAGTGAATGTATGAATGAATGACTGAATTAAGTGTGTGTGTGTGTGTGTGTGTGTGTGTGTGTGTGTGTGTGTGTGTGTGTGTGTGTGTGTGTGTGTGTGTGTGTGTGTGTGTGTGTGTGTGTGTGTGTGTGTGTGTGTGTGTGTGTGTGTGTGTGTGTGTGTGTGTGTGTGTGTGTGTGTGTGTGTGTGTGCGAATGTAATGCGATTCGAACAACTCAAATTCGATGTATGCATCAAAACAGTTCAACGTAACTTTGGCTTAGTTCTAACAAAAACACTTTGCAGGCTAGGATGAACCGATTTCTAAAATGTTTTGCACATTTATACTCCACAGGATCTCAGAGTTCAATACAGCTTCATATTCCCACCGGTGAAGTAGGTCTTTAACTCTTTTTCTTATATTCCTCTAACCCCAGATTGAGATCGTGCACAAGAACCAGGCTCCCATGTTGATGGGCACGCCACAGGGCCGAAGCTTCTTCTCCTCAATAGTCAGACGAACGCGCACAGAGAGCAAAGACTGATCCAACGACAGAGGGCTCAAGACATAGGTTGCGTTCCGAATCTCATACTTTCTACTATATAGTATGGTAGAAAAAAGATTTAGGATGTCCCGATTCTTGTGGCCAGATTTAGGATGGTTAGAAGTACCCGGATGTCCTACTTCATGCGGCCAAGATTGTTAGTGTTGAAAAGTGCATCCTATTTGGGCGATTCTGACCCACAATCCAGTGCGCACGTGAAGTGACGTAACATCGACGAAGCCTCCATATGAAAACAAACAGGGATGCGACGGATATAAAAGCAAGAGGCAAGATCAAGGCGCAATGTTATGATGAAATAAGAGAGAAAAGTATGTCCCAATAGTATGCCTACTGCATCCTAACTAGATTATTTTTATCGTCGGATGTAGTATGTAGAATAGAAAAAAGAAAGAGTATGAGATTCGGAACGCAACCACAGTCAAGCTCCTCACAAGCACCTGAACAGATCTCAAGTAATCATCACTTGACAGTCGGAAAAAAGGCCGTCTTTTGCTGCCTGTTTGAAAGCCCAGCATATGGTAGCTAAGTGTGGGCTTCAGTATGTATCACCTGCTTGCCGTCATTAAAAGAAAATCCTCAATTGATCTACAGTAGATTGAGGAGTGTTAAGAAGTGACACCTTGGTCTACAGCTCTGGAAAAAATTAAGAGACCAGTCTGGATATTTCTTAAATCTTCATCTCTACTTAACTTGTTGAAAATGCTCCAAATGGCAATATTTTTGTTGTGAATTTGGTAGAAATGTTGTCAGTAGTTTTTATTATAAAATCTAAATGTTCATTCTACTCAAACATCTGCCTCTAAAGAGTAAAACGAAAGACACTGAACATTTGGAGTGGTCTCTTCATTTTTTCCAGAGCTGTATATCTACGGTGTGTGTAATGTTGTTTAGCCCAGAAAAATACTGAAGCTATTTGTTGAAGTATTTAAATTTTATAAAAAAAATAATCTGTTTTTATTTTAGTTTTTATTGTTGTGATCTGTGCCAAGTGGGGGGGAGGGGAACAACTCCACAGATGAATGTGTTTTGTGATATGATGTATTTATTTAGCTATTTATTCCTATTTTGCTGCTATTGATATTTTTACGATTTTTTTATTTTATATAATTATTTATTTTTTATTTGCATTAGCCCCCTGATGCATGATGGACAAGGTTGCTGTTCTTGAAGCTGACATATCTTGGAAGTTTTTCAACCAATGTGTTTTGTTTACTTACTTGCTCAGCGTTTCTCTACTACTGAATGGCTTAAAGTAGGTTTTAAAAAAATGCGTTCTCTCTCTTAAAATTGTCATGATCCTCGTCATGTATTTTGATCTTACTGTGTTGCTGCTGCTGCTGCTATCCGTCAGTTTAAAAAAACGATTTAAGGAATGATTATTGATATTCATCGTCATATTAAAAAATCGCATGACACTCTCTGTTTGACGTCGCACGACAGAATCCCAGACAGTTTGAAACCGATTGTCGGATTGTTCTGAACACTTTACGTTGCATGAGTCATCAAGATCTGTTTTTGACACGTTATGGTAATTGATTGCTTTTGATTTTGAATCTACGGCTATGTTTGGGTTAAAACCATCCCTGCGTTCCAATACCCATACTTCCCTACTATTTAGTACGCCAGAAAAAGATTTAGGATGTCCCAATACATGCACGTCAATTGTAGTATGCTGAAAATACATAAATGTCCCACAAACTCCAATATCCTTTTGGAGTATTCGTCTCATTTCTTGATATTTCTCGACATAATGAAAAAAAAATCTTCCTTATCTGATTTTTTTTCTCTTCTGTGGCCCTAAAACTCTTCTGTACTTTAGTATGTAGTGTAGTAAAAAGAAAAAGTATGTGATTTGGAACGCAGGGCATATCATATACTATATCTATAACATTGGCTGCATTTCAATGAGATCCTGTGTTATTCTCAGGTACTTTCAAAGTGAAAAACAGTGAAATAAACAAGAGAAAATAGTTTAGTATTTTAAGGTGCTACGAGGAACTTTCAGTTTGTGTTAATTCTAGCGCCCCCTTTGGACAAAAGCGGTAGTGTTTTTACTACGCCAGCTGTTGTTCCTGGGTGATCATACCCATGACTAAGGCATTAAGAAAAACTATATAACAATCACATTATTTGTACTGATGGTCTTGTGTGCTGTTACATGTAATTTATGATCATCAGAGGGAAAATGAGACTGTTTCAGAAATATTTCAAAGTTCCTCGTAGCCCCTTTAACCAGACTATGTTAAAGTAGTTTGACCTTCTTCCGGTTCATTGATTTGTTCTGATGTCTTAGTGTTTACAGTCCGCAGCGCATACAAGCGAACAGTACACTAACCAATTAGACTCTAATCACTAAATGACTATTGACATATACAGCTCCGGAAAAAATTACGAGACCGGTCTGGATGTATCGTCAATCTTCATCTCTACATTACTTATTGAAAATGCTCTAAATGACAATATGTTTATTTGTGAATTTGGTAGCAATTTTATCAGTAGTTTATATTATAAAATCAAAATGTTCATTCTACTCAAACATATACCTCTAAAGAGTAAAACAAGAGACACTGAACATTTGGAGTGGTCTCTTGATTTTTTTCCGGAGCTGTATAGTGCTCAAGCTTAATCAATACTGAAAATCAATCCCATCCAATAATTATACTTATCAGAAGCATTTTTGCAGCAGCCACTTAAAGGTGCAGTGTGTAATATGACATCATCAAGAAAGTTCTACAAAGTTCTGGAATGCAACACTCCCTGGGTAACCCCAACCCTTTAGAATAATAACAGAAGCTATAGTGGCCTTCAAGGACAAGAACAATTCTAAGTGTTAAACAATGCACCTGATGACATTCCAACTATGACACTTTCAAGATGGCGGCACTAGGCTTTGGTCCAAAATATGCAGAAATATGGACATATATGAGACCCTTTCTAAGGGGAAAAAAAATAATTCAAAACATTTTTTTCAGCTATTATGCACCAAATTAAATGTACTTATGGATATTATAATTACTTTCTACAAAATCTGCTAGGAAATAAAACCCAAAATTCTACACACTGCAGGTTTAAAGTACGTGTTCACAAGTCATCTATACAATACTTTATAGTGCACATTTGAAACTTTCATTTAAGAGTTTCCTTATACGAATAACTTAAGATTCTTCAGGGTAATGTTAGTAATTAAGAACATTTCTGAATGTTAATGGTATTTTATCTCACTCAGTTTCACCAAAGACAAAGACACACACACCACTTCACATGGCAGGGGATGTGTTGCAGGCCTACCAGCGTGACACACACACACACACACAGACACACAGACAGACAGACAGACAGACAGACAGACACACACACACAGACAGACAGACACACAAACACACACAGACAGACAGATAGACAGACACACACACACACACACACACACACACACACAGACAGACAGACAGACAGACAGACAGACAGACAGATAGATAGACACACACACACACACACACAGACAGACAGACACAAACACACACACACAGGCAGATAGACAGACAGACACAAACACACACAGGCAGACAGATAGATAGACACACACACACACACACACACACACAAACACACACACACACACCTCGTAAAATGTGTTGTTTTTTAACAGAATTGCACTCCTGCTTGTTTTTTCTGCTAACCACCTCTCTGGGCTCGACTGTTTCAGTTTTTGAAGAAGTGCCATATATCCCATACACCCTCAGCCCTGTGGAGACTGATATATCCCCTCAGCCCGGCAGAGACTGATATATCCCCTCAGCCCGGCAGAGACTGTTGGTCTGATGAGTCTCCGGCTCTTCTTCGCTTTGTAACTTTGTAGCGTTTGTACAGTGAGGTTGTATTTTTGTACACAGTTTATTTTTGTTTTTTTTTATTTTTTATTTCCGCCTTTACTGCACCACATGTTGTTCTACTTGAGACAAACTGTTGCCTGCCAATGTTCACTGAGAGTTCTTCTTGCTGTTTTACTACTATTTTACTACTGTTTATTGTATTTATTTATATTACTTTTTTACTATGTGTCTCTATTGTATGCAAGGCTGCTGTATTCCCGCAATTTCCCCACTGAGGGACTAATAAAGGATTATCTTATCTTATCTTATCTTATCTTATCTTATCTTAAACGTGATTCATATAAAAAATAAAAATGCTTTTGTTGTTTGACACAGTGTTCAGATGTTCTGTTTGTCTTTGAGTCCATTTCATTTCATTTCATTTAATTTTTTATTTTATTTCAGACATATCAAAAACAATACAAAACTAAATGAAAAGCACAAAAATACAATAAACTAAATTTATGTTTAAAAGACTTCACAAAAAGAAAAAAAAAAGAAAGAAAATTATTGAAGTATTGATGTGACATGCCCGAAAAGGAGCAGGAAGAAGTATACACTTATTTAATCCTACCCCTTTTCCATCCCATAACACATAGGAACCTAAAGTGTTGCTTTTTGTACGAGGAAATGTAAACGTTAAAGATTATACAGATACTTTGCACAATTTTTCCTTTTCAAATGTATGTTTTGGGACATGAAGTATTTAGTTTATGTGTGTATAGTTTTGTGGACAGTCCCCTTTGATAAACTGTACAGTAAAAGCTTAAGCTTTAGCCTATATTTGGCTAATTTCCAGCTGTAGTCCCAGTGGATAGAGCGTGTACCATATTGGCTCCGGCCTTCGTTGCAGTGGTCGCGGGTTCAAATCCGACCCGTGGACCTTAACTGCAGGTCATCCCCCCTCTCTCTCTTTCTCTCTCTCTCTCTCTCTCTCTCTCTCTCTCTCTCTCTCTCTCTCTCTCTCTCTCTCTCTCTCTCTCTCTGTATCTCCCCATTTCAACTCTGTACTATCTAACAAAGCTTAACAATGCCAAAAAAAAAGAACCCTTTCTGTCTTACTGTCTGATTGAGTGGCAGTTGGGTCACTGTGTGTCTCGGTGTCAACACTGACTGCACGAAGACGGGTAAAAAATAAACTAGTATATAAGAACTATTATGTACTCACAAATAGTGTAATAAAATATTTTTAAAAAAAGTAATGACCAGTTGTCAGTCATTAGGCCTACAAGAATGAGACCCTATCACTGCAACAAAACAGAAAAAAAACTATTGTAAAATCTTTATCAAATTCAATTGTTGACCGAATAATTACAATAGAAAAAGACTGATTTCTAAGAAGTTAATACGACTCTTTTAGGGCATCTGTATTGTAGGACCTCATTGAACCAGAGTGTCACAACTTCTCAGGGGTTTAGGTAAAAAAAAAAACTTGTGTCCATCAGCTCCGTGGTTACAGGTTCAAATCCGACCCGTGGACCTTTACTGCAGGTCATCCCCTCTCTCTCTCTCTCTCTCTCTCTCTCTCTCTCTCTCTCTCTCTCTCTCTCTCTCTCTCTGTTGTCTCCCCATTTAAACTCTGTACTGTCTAACAAAGCTTGAAAATGCCAATGCATGTGTGTGTGTGTGTGTGTGTGTTGTAAAATCTTTATCAAATTAAATTGTTGACCGAATAATTACAATAGAAAAAGACTGCTTTTTAAGAAATGTATAAGACTATTCAGGGCATCTGTATTGTAGGACCTCCTTGAACCAGAGTGTCACAACTTCTCAGGGGTTTAGGTAAAAAAAAGAAACTTGTGTCCATCAGCTCCGTGGTTACAGGTTCAAATCCGACCCGTGGACCTTTACTGCAGGTCATCCCCTCTCTCTCTCTCTCTCTCTCTCTCTCTCTCTCTCTCTGTTGTCTCCCCATTTAAACTCTGTACTGTCTAATAAAGCTTGAAAATGCCAATGCATGTGTGTGTGTGTGTGTGTGTTGTAAAATCTTTATCAAATTAAATTGTTGACTGAATAATTACAATAGAAAAAGACTGATTTCTAAGGAGTTTTAAGGCTCTTTTAGGGCATCTGTACAGTGGATTCTCATCGAACCAGAGTGTCACAACTTCTCAGGGGTTTAGGTAAAAAGAACTCCACTGTCTGTCTGATTGAGTGGCAGTTGGGTCACCGTGTGTCTCGGTGTCAACACGGGTGAACTGACTGCGTTTGAACTTGCGTGGCTCTGTCCTCGGGGGGGGGGGGGCCATCAGAGACGACACAATACGTCACGTCACATCCACCTCACCTGTCCCGGGAATGGAGCTGAACCTGGATCCAATATGGCAAGA
>NC_137217.1:30583797-30613797 GCF_949987685.1 Ammodytes marinus
TACTCACTCTGTCTCTCTCTCTCTCTCTATCCCTCCTTCACTTACTCACTCTGTCTCTCTCTCTCTCTCTCTATCCCTCCTCTCTCTCTCTCTCTCTCTCTCCATCTCTGCTCCCTCTCAGCACACCTCACTATCTTCTCCAGCTGTAAACCATCACAACCTTGTCCTCTTCAATTTAATTTTTTTTATTGGCGGCCAAAAAAAAAAAAAAAAAAGAGAGAGAATGGATCTATGATTTTTTTTTTTTTTTTAAATCGCCCAAAGACTTTCTAAACACCAGAATCTCTTAAAAGCGGACACACTAGTTATATTTTTTAAATAGTTATCCGTTTATTTACTTTTTATTTAATTTTTTTTTTATTCTCTGATGGCAAGACTGTCTCACACGTGATGCTTCAGGATTTAAGCGCGAGTGTCCTCTTTCCGGCGTGTCTGCAGCACCGAAGTTTTGGTCAGTGGTGAATATTGCTCATAATTCCTTGACATAAACTTGTTTTTTTATGTGTTTGTGCATGTTCCTGTTAGTTCCTTAGCCTCTCTATTGTATTTGTAATCTGACCTAAGAAGTTGAGACTTGCTTTGACGTACTGCATGTGATTTGAAAATGTTGTATCTCAGTATAGAGTGTAGAGTTGGGTATTTTAGTGTGTTGAAACTGAAAAGTATAGGACATGTTTAGGGTTATAAAAAGTAGTTTTAAATTGAACTTTGGCAGTGTGAAACCAGATATTCAGACAGAGTGAGAGCTTGTACCGTGTGAAGGGACATACCTGCTTAGAACATGTGAGTTAAGACTAGTTTCTGTATTTATATAAATCTGAAAAGTGAAACAAATTACCAGTATTTTTGGACAAAAGCGGTGGTGTAAAAATACAATTTTCTTAGACAATTTGTAACAATAGCAACAGCTCACTGCATTGTCCCTACACTACAACGCATTGCTCTGTACATACACAGTGTTAAAACAAATACTTTATTTTTAAATGTTAAAGTTTGACTTCATATATTCAAATAAGTGTTTTAAGTTCAAGTGAAAATGTAATGGTTTGGATAAATCGGTTTCAAGGAGTACACATTACCGGTTTGGGATATTTTTAGTGCTTTAATTAAAACCTACATAATTAGGCATTAAGGAGAACAGATCAAGATCTACTATAAAAAGGCTCAAAAAATTCACCTTTTAAAAATGTTATGCTGTTTAATTTGTGTAAAATAATCTATTATAATTTGTTACTTTAAAATGTTCAATTTTTCTGTATCAGTCAAATGCCCAACCTGGCCCCTAAACATATCTTATTTCAACACACCAGTGTCAAGGATCTAAGGCCATAATTCTTGTTATAAAGTAGAACACTATCAAGTGCACACTATAATCGAATCACCTTAAATCTTTTGTGTGTGTGTGTGTGTGTTAAAATAAGAATCGCCTATGAAAAGCGTCCGGGGAAAAAATTTGAGCTCACACAGGTGTATAAGTCTCTCAATCATTCATAGGCGAACCCCATCTATTCTTTAACACATTTTTGAAAATGCTCTCAGTGCAATTCAAATCTTGTTAAAAAAATGAAAAAGTATGGCTTTAGAAGTAGATATTAGAATATTATAATAAATAGTGGAGCCGGCTGCTTTTAACAGCTGTTAAATTACGAGGTGGTCGCGGGCGGAGAGAGAGAGAGAGAGAGCGCACCGCGGGGCGTGTAAAAAAAAAAAAAAAAAAAAAAGCACAGGACACCATTTTAATATTTCAGTGGGAAAAAGAGACAGTAAGAGGTATTATCACCGTTAAAGGATTACTAGTTATGCCTGTCTGTGGGATGGATCAATGTGATGTGCACTCTCTCTCTCTCTCTCTCTCTCTCTCTCTCTCTCTCTCTCTCAGGATTGTATTGTGTTTAAATGAATGGCTTCCTGTCCATTAAGATGAAAAGGAATATACCTCCCCCCCTCCACCCCGTTCCTCTTAAGATTTATTACTTCAGGTAATTGGAACAAGAGGAAAAGGAATTATACGGGAGACAGAGTGAATATCCGCCTGAAATCTGAAAAAAAAGACCAAAAGTGGTTGATAGAGAGAGAGAGAGAGAGAGAGAGGGGACCGTTATAGTTTGACAGGCGTACAGTATGTTTTACACACACGGAACACCTCTGCACATTATCTACACTCTAGTAGTCTTCAAGTACTTTTCTTTTGCCCGGATAGTATGTAGTATGAGTGTCACTCTATTGAGATTTTTACTTTAGATTTTGTTTATGCAAAGTTTTGTGGGTGCGGAGAGCGTAAATTGTCGTGTTAAATCGTCCCCCAGGCAAATTGTTACATTTGTTTAAAACGCAACCACACAGAAAAAGCACACACCCAAAGGTTAATACTAATCTAACAAGATTCTTAAGTAAGTCAACCAAATAGAGCTTAGTTGACGCTCTACAATAGTCTCACCTACTAAGGCCTCAAGTTTAAAGCCTCTACAACTTCTCCCTTTTTCACCCTCACTGCAATTTCATTTACCCGATAAGATAAGATGAGATAAGTTAAGATAGCCTTCATTGTCAGTGTACAGTCACCTATTCAACAAAACTGGGAGTGCCAACTGAAGCAAATCAAATCAAATCAAATCAAATCAGTTTTATTTGTATAGCCCAAAATCACAAACACATTTGTCTCAGTGGGCTTTACATTTCATACAATATGATACAATATGATACAATATGACACCCTGCCCTTACACCCTTAGCTCGGCTGAGAAAAAACTCCCAGTAAAAACCCTTTACCGGGGAATAAAAAATTGAAGAAATCTCAGGGAGAGTCGACAGAGTAAGGGATCCCTCTCCCAGGACGGACATGCTGCAATAGATGTCATAAGTAGAGAAAAATCACGAAGGATTGTGTGTGCATTACGCATTAAAAATACAAACAAGCAATTTTAAGTTAAACATAGTCAAAAACAAGACACAAAAATAACAAGAAAACATTTTTGAACAAGACAAGGACAGGCGATGTCATAATTGATCTGCCCTTTTCTATAATTTTTTTTTTCCTGAATGGCGGCATCTTTCCAGGCCTGCAGTTCGGTTCACCCCAGGAGTTAGTATGAGAGATCAGCTGTGCCCATTCACATACCGAGTGCTGCGGTGACTCACTCATCCTGTATACTGTGGCCTATACTTCCTTCTTGGATACTGAAACAAAAAACACCAGTGCTTTTCGTTTTGTGGTTATTTTCCCTTATTTCTTTTCACACTAGTGCATTCGTTTTGGATTATTTCTTACCATTTTTCCCCCTCTCTCTCCTCTCTCTCATCTCTTTGTCCCGTTCGAGTTAGATGCCATGACGTTTCAGCGTTTTTTGTGTTGTAATCACGAGATACAAGCTTTTTCTGAGCTCTACTTTTTATATATTTATATATACAGTATGTTTTTCAGTCATGCAGTTTTTAGGACTGACGATAACAAGTGGGATAAAGTAGTATTATAGTCAAATGTCTGAGTACTATTTATCACTTGAGGACTTCACTGCATACTAGTTTTCTTCAGTTGATTAATCGTTCAAATTTTCCATGTCACTGTCCCAAATCGTGAGACATGTGGAAATAGGATCTAATGCAACATTCCAATCAGCAATTTTCAAACAGTCGACCAACTGGCATGACATGTATTTTTGCGGGGGGTTGACAAGATTTTCCTAACTCCTTTCATATACATAGCATTCAGTTTACCCCTCCAAATAACATAGTTACAAGGGTTTAGTGAATTTGGGGTTGCCAGGGCCTTTTCAGTAATACAGCAAAGTAGTAATGTGTAATTCTAGGGACGGTAAAATCTAAAATTCAAATTGTATTTCATAGAGCCGCGTACAATAGAGTGTTGATGGCTTTAACTGCAGCGTGAACTCATTTTCTCAACATCTCGTTTTGCTGCTCTCTTTGCCCGCTTGACATTGTTGGAAAAAATACGGAGCGATATCTCTCCTCTTATACTCGTTGATTGTTTACTCTACTCCAATTCACACCTCTGGCACGATCACAAACAAACAAATAAATTAATTAATAAATACATTAAAAAACCCTATCCCTTATCTTATCAAGAGCGACAACAATGGGATTTCTCAAGATATATATATATTTTTTTGAAAACGTGTCGAGACATGTTACCGCTCGTGTGATAATGAGAATGTGTATTTATAGACGTGCTAATAATGACATTTTTATAAATAATTTTTTTTTTTTTTGCCTCGCCACCAGAGAGAGATTTCCAACTTGAGGGCCGTCGAGAACTGTCACCCAGTGTAAATATGTGTGATATAAATATGCACATGCCTTTAATTGAAGCGGGTATAACAGAGCATGCTTCATTATTTTAGCATTAGTCTAGAGTGCGTTAAGGGGTTTGGGGGTTTGGGGGTTGGCGGGGCGTTTGTGGCACAGTTGAAGCGTAGGAATATTTGGAACAGACCTAACTAACTCGGTAGGTACAGGTTGGATTCAACAGTGGGGAAGAAGCCAATTAGATAGCGTTAACGATGGGAGTGTTGGCTGCATGGCAAAAGAGCCGAGAGCCGCGTGTGTGTGGCAGTCAATGAGAGAACGCGACCTTAGGAAGTGGAATTAAAGGGGGTTTAGACCGGTCATTTAAAGGCTGAAATATCCCCCTGCGTTCCAAATCAATCACATACGTTTTCTTTTTACTACACTACATACTAAAGTACAGGAGAGTTTTAGGGCCACAGGAGAGAGAAAAAAATCAGATAAGGAAGATTTTTTTTTCATTATGTCAAGAAATGTCTAGAATAAAGAGGAATACTCCAAAATGCTATTGGAGTAAGTGGGGCTTTTTATGTATTTTCAGCATACTACAATTGACGGACATCCTAAATGTTTTTCTGGCATACTTAATAGTAGGGAAGTATGGGGATTGGAACGCAGGGATTATCTCCCACAGAGGCTGGGGTGTTAAAAGACATGATTCAGTGTATAACGTATTTACTAAATCATGGGAATTATAGCGTTTAAAAAATGTCAAGGTTATTTTGGACTTTGAATTTGGTGAGAGCTGTCATTTTCATTCGAGTTTCCTTTGTTGTCGCAAGCAATATTTTTTCTTTCTAAGAAGACATAGGAGTGTTTTTTTTTTTTGATTGATTTGATTCAATTTTATTTCAGACATATCAAAAAAAGAAAAATTAAAAGCATGAAAATACAATAAAAAAATATGTTCAAATGATTTCACAAATAAAAAAAAATAAAAATAAACAAATAACATATTGAATTGATATGCCTGAAAAGGAGTAGGAAGAAGTATAAACTTATTTGATCCAACCCCTTTTCCACAGCTCAATAACTTTATAATAATTTTTTATATATATATTTTTTTTATATTTATACAATCCATATATCCATATATACTCGACGCCATTGCAAATGAGGGCCACCCCTCAATTGGTCTCCCGATAAGTGTGATTTTATTAAAGCGATTAAAACTATATTATTTATAAGTGATAAAAATCTAAATCCGATAAACCTTAACCAGTTTTTTTTTCAACTTCTTTTTGGATAAAATAATGTTTTTAAGAGTCGTATTAGATTTCTTAAACACAACAAGGGGAGACGACCGTGGCACGAGATTATAAGACAAATGGCGCTAGGATTTAATTGTGTTCTATTTTTATCTTTTCGGACGAGACAGAGGGATTGTGTCGTCCAGTAGAATTCCACTTGACTTCTAATCTAAACTGCTTGTTTTTTCACAGGTTTAAAACATTACAAAAAAATTACTCGATAATATGAAATTTGCCATGACCCTTAGGCTGTTAAAGCATAATACAGCTCTGGAAAAAAATTAAGAGACCACTCCAAATGTTCAGTGTCTCTCGTTTTACTATTTATAGGCATATGTTTGAGTAGAATGAACATTGTGGGTGTATAATATAAACTACTGACAACATTTCTACCAAATTCACAATACATTTTTTTGTCATTAAGAGCATTTTCAATAAGTTATGTAGAGATGAAGATTTAAGAACAATCCAGACTGGTCTCTTAATTTTTTTCCGGAGCTGTATATAAAACATAATAGTACATTTAATGGGGGTGAATAAAAAACGTGCGCTGCCCGATTTCCCTATAAAACATATTTTCTCTCATCTGTTGTTCTTTAACTGATAGGTCTTCAAATTGATCACAGCCTCATGACTGAAATATACAGAATGCATTGCTTATCAAGTTGTGTGCAGTAATTGCTTATAGTTTTTTAAATATAATTTGCATACAATGTACTTTCCTTCAAAAAAGTGAATTTTTTCTAATCGGTATTATAATTAACCAATATGTAGCATTTTTAAAATACCATATATTTTTCTCTCAGCTGTTGTTCTTTAACGGACAGCGGAAGGGAAAACAGTGCTGGGATAGTTTAAGCTAATATCCCAGGAGGCTGTTTGCCAAGGGAGGGTATTGTGCTGTAAGAGAGAGAGAGAGAGAGAGAGAGAGAGAGAGAGAGAGAGAGAGAGAGAGAGAGAGAGCCAGGATCAATGCTGTGTTGTCCATCAACATCACAAACAATCATTCTCTTCCTCTTTCTCTGCTTGTGTCTTCAGCTCAAGTTCCCGACAATGACGAGCAGTTCGTTCCAGACTTCCAGACTGAAAACTGTGAGTAAGAAACCGCGGCAACGCTCTTTTTTTCACTGTGTGTGTGTGTGTGTGTGTGTGTGTGTGTGTGTGTAAGTGCCCATGTTTGGGTGTGTGTCAACATCTGTGGTGTTTTTTTTGTTTGTTTTTTACTCGTCTCAAGTGTCTGCGTGTTTGCGTGTGTGTGCATGTGTTTGTGTGTGTTAACATGTGCGTGTGTGTGTGTGTGTGTGTGTGTGTGTGTGTGTGTGTGTGTGTTTGTGTGTGTTAACATGTGCGTGTGTGTGTGTGTGTGTGTGTGTGTGTGTGTGTGTGTGTTTGTGTGTGTTAACATGTGCGTGTGTGTGTGTGTTTTCCATGTTTCTCAGTACCCTCACCTTTGCTCGCACAAGTGCTCTCTGGAGAGAGCAGTCTGCAGCGGGTGCACGGGGCAGGGGGGGATCTGTGTGTGTGTGTGTCTCTCTCTCTCCCCCTCCCTCTCTCTCTCTCTCTCCCTCTGTCTGTCTGTCTCTCTCTCCCTCTCTCTCTCTCTCTCTCTCTCTCTCTCTCTCTCACTCTGTCTCTCTCCCTCTCTCTCTCTCTCTCCCTCTCTCTCTCTCTCCCTCTGTCTGTCCGTCTCTCTCTCTCTCTCTCTCTATCTCTCTCTCTCCCTCTCTCTCTCTCTCTGTCTCTATATATGTCTCTGTTGCTCGCACCACCACTGAGATGTTATTGCACTGTGATGTATTTACATAAACATCATAATATTGTGGCAGATTTTTCTTTTTAGTGGGTTGAAGTGATATTTTGATATTTTATTTTTAAAAATCTTTATTTTTAAAAAATGCACCTACATGACCTCACCTAAAAGTGCTTTTTGTGGGGTAAGATGTTCTAAATCAGGCAGTGTAATATTAGTACATTACAAAACTACATTTAACCTGTTCCACTAAAAGCTTGTTGGCCTTCTGGTACACTCCCCCAATCTTCAGCGAGGGTTGTAAAGCATGATTTTACTTCCCTGCTTTCCAAGAATATTCTCCTAGAGTGTTCTTTAAAGGGGCAGTGTGTAATATGACATCATCAAGAAAGTTCTAGAATGCAATGCTCCCTGGGTAACCCCAACCCTTTAGAATAATAACAGAACTACAGTGGCCTTCAAGGACAAGAACAATTCTACATTTTAGACAATGCACCTGATGACATTCCAAAAACATGGATGCCTCCATAAGACTTACCTGCTCAATGTACAAAATGTAATATTAATATTTGTAATTCTCCGCTCAGGAGGATAATTCAGATTATTGGCAGAGGTGATTTTACACCAATGAGGACATATTTATGAATGAGGATATTGATTTTAGCTAATACATTACTTAAAATGTTACACAGTGCCCCTTTAAAAAAAATCAGAATCAGAATCAGCTTTATTGGCCAGATTTGCATTAACAAACAAGGAATTTGGCTTCGGTTAACCCTTTGCTCTCAAAGTACAACACTCACTTAACCTATTGTTTATAAGAATTAAAAAAAAACTGAAGGAACAGTAAAAAATATATGAAAAATGCTGTTAAGTATACAGTATAACGATACAACAGAATTTAGAAATTTACAAAAAAGAATACCCATTAACAATTGAAGAGAGGGCAGAAATGTTGCAATATCAGTACGGTCAGAGTGGTAAAATCTAATCGAAAAGTTACCGGTTCTTCACCTGTTTGTGTGATGTTGGTAGCTAACGGTGACTTTCCCTGCGTTCCGAATCGCATACTTTCTACTATATAGTATGGTGGAGAAAAGATTTAGGCTGTCCCGATTCTTGTGGCCAGATTTAGGATGGTTAGAAGTACCCGGATGTCCTACTTCATCCGGCCAAGATTGTTAGTGTTGAAAACTGCATCCTATTTGGGTGATTCTGACCCACAATCCGGTGCGCACGTGAAGTGACTTCACATCGACGAAGCCTCCGTATGAAAACAAACAGGGATGCGCCGGATATAAAAGCAAGAGGCAAGATCAAGGCGCAATGTTATGATGAAATAAGAGAGTAAAAG
The DNA here is from genome assembly GCF_949987685.1 of Ammodytes marinus. Taxonomy (NCBI): domain Eukaryota; kingdom Metazoa; phylum Chordata; class Actinopteri; order Uranoscopiformes; family Ammodytidae; genus Ammodytes; species Ammodytes marinus. The sequence continues at coordinate 30,592,454 of NC_137217.1, forward strand.
TATGTCCCAATAGTATGCCTACTGCATCCTAAACTAGATTACTTTTATCTTCGGATGTAGTATGTAGAATAGAAAAAAGAAAGAGTATGCGATTCGGAACGCAACCTAGATTACTTTTATCGTCGGATGTAGTATGTAGAATAGAAAAAAGAAAGAGTATGCGATTCGGAACGCAGGGTTGGTGTCTGAATTGGCACGATTGGTCTCGGAGAGGAAGTGATGCCAAGGTGTGGAACAGAACAGGAGTGAGTTGAGCTCAGCGGGACACAGAGAGAGCACATGTCTTTTCACGTCCGAGCCAGAAACCACCCGCCGAACTGTGAGAAAAAATACCCAAGGCAAGTCTTCCCCCAACGTCCTCAATATGCCCTTTAACCTGGAAACTAGCCCTGCGTTCCAAATCACATACTTTTTCTTTTTACCACACTACATACTAAAGTACAGGAGAGTTTTAGGGCCACAAACGAGAAAAAAAATATTTTTTCATTATGTTGAGAAATGTCAAGAATAAAGACGAATGCACTCCAAAATGCTATTGGAGTTAGTGGGGCATTTATGTATTTTCAGCATACTACAAATTGATGTGCATGTATTGGGACATCCTGAATCTTTTTTCTGGCATACTAAAATAGTAGGGAAGTATGGGGATTAGAACACAGGGTAAGTTATAGACAGAATGGAGAAGTGAGGAGTCTTAGGTATAGGGCAAAGAGAGAAGGTCACGTGTGATATTTTGCATTTGAAGTCTCTTCGTTATACAGAAGATTGTAAGGTTTTAGGAGTGAGTAAGATTATGATTTCAGGAGCCCAGACTGGCAAGAATAGTGTCATCATTTTAAACACAAGACTTGCTTTCATTTAACAAACATAAAACAATCTTTTCAAATGCCTTACCCGATTTTGCAACTATTGCTGTTGAGTTTCGAGCCATTTTATGCACCTACTGCCCCACTGACTGAATAATGACTAAGGTTAAGTAAACCAAACCATTCTACCCCTTTGTCCTTGAAATATTTTCAAACCCCAAATTCTTTCCATTTATCTGACTTGCTTTTGCACCGGTCAAAAAATGCTTTAACAGTAAACCAAAACCGCAAATCCCTCGGTGTGAATGGGCTCACCCTACAATCCAAACCACTCTCCCTTTTCCCCAAATTCTTTCCATTTTTCTGACTACCTTTGCATTGTTCAAAACACGCTAAAAACTAAAAAACTCTTATCCCTCCAGGTGAATTAACCTGGCCTAAAAATCCAAGGCGTAGTGTGTAATGTGTGTGTGGTGTACAGTGAAGAATCAGCAGAGGTCACGGAGACTGTCCCACGATAGATAGATAGATAGATAGATAGATAGATAAATAGATAGACAGACAGACGGACGGACGGACGGACGGACGGACGGACGGACGGACGGACGGACGGACGGACGGACAGACAGACAGACAGACAGACAGACAGACAGACAGACAGACAGACAGACAGACAGACAGACAGACAGACAGACAGACAGACAGACAGACGTAAAACCAAACAATTCTCCCTTTTGTCCGGGGCTGTGTGGTGTGTACAGTGGAGAATAATCAGAGGTCACAGAGACTGTCCTACAATAGATAGATAGATAGATAGATAGATAGATAGATAGATAGATAGATAGATAGATAGATAGATAGATAGATAGATAGATAGATGTAAAACCAAACAATTCTCCCTTTTGTCCGGGGCTGTGTGGTGTGTACAGTGGAGAATTAGCAGAGGTCACGGAGACTGTCCCCTTGTCCTTCAGCGGTTAGTTGGAGGGTTGTGCCCGGGTGGGTGGCCGGCGGTGGCAGGGAAGACGACTGACTGCTGACCATCTGAATTGGTCCTGTTGGCAGAAGCCCGGGCAGACTGCAGAGGAGAGCCACTGACAGATGGCGGGAGGGGTGAGGGGGGCACACCGTGGTTGGGCATCCCAGCCGGCACGCTCTCCCATATGGGTTACACCGAGCCGGAGAGGTGGAGGGTTTAAGAGATGGAGAGAGAGATATGGACAGGGGTTTGTAGTTGTAGGAGAAGAGAGAAGGACAGGGAGTAAGGGAAGTCAATAGCAGTACTTTAAAGGAATACTTCAACCATACGGAACCGGCGTTCTATTTTTTTTTTTTTTTTTAACCTTTATTTATACAGGTAAATCCCATTGAGACCGAATACTCTTTTACAAGGGAGACCTGTTTTCCTTTCCCACGTTACCATTCACACACACATTCATACACCGATAGCAGGCTAACTATCGACATTCACACGAGGCAAGGTGGGTGAAGTGTCTTGCCCAAGGACACAACAACCATGACACAGGTGGCAGGGCGGGGATCGAACCTCCAACCCTTTGATCATCAGCCGATCCTCTCTACCAACTGAGCCGCAGTCGCCACAGTCGCCCCATCCACTATCATTATAAAATCGCTATTATAATACATGAATGAGGTTTTTCCCCTTATGGGTTCCATAGTAGTTCCAGTGTACAGTACAGCATGCGAAAAGACACATTTCAATGTAACCAACCATTGACTAATAAAGTTACTTAACTTAATGGAATACTTCACCCATATGGAACCAGCGTTCTATCATTATAAAATAACTATTATAATATAATGAATGAGGTTTTTCTTCCTTCAGTCTTCCCTTAGTCTTCCCTTGGCCCAGCTGTCCTGTTAATCCTAACCCTTACTGTGATGTCACAAGAAGGAAACTGTAGGGTTAGACAGTGAGACCATAAAACACTCGTTCTGCCTTTTCTCAGGCTAAGATGATCCGATTTAATTTTTTTTTGCACATTTATACTAAATAGGATCTCCGAGTTCAATACACCTTCATATTCCAACCGGTGAAGTAGGCCTTTAACATAACTTAACTTACAGCATCACAAATCCAATTTTTTTTAAAATTATTATTAAGAGTTGTAGGCTGTATGTTCAATAGTAATTTTAAAACAGCTTTATACATTTCAGTCAATTGTAAGTTAAACTAATCAGGGAGCTACAGTGGCTACAGAAAGGCGTATAACACCAAACCCCAATTAACACTAGTGTAACACTAATGTGACAGCTCCATCGAGAGGAGAGATTGAGGGTTAAGGATATGGAGAAAGATATGGACAGGGGTTTGTAGTTGTAGTTGAGATATGATAGGAGGACAGGCAGTAAGGCAAGGCAAGTTTATTTCTATAGCACAATTCAGACACAAGGCCATTCAAAGTGCTTCACAGGGGCAAGATTAAAATACACAATACACTTTAGAAAAGCGAATGAATAAAACATTTAAAAGCGAATGAATAACATTTAAAAATTACAGGTTAAAATGGAAACAGAAAAGTCTTCAGACTTGATTTAAAAGGAGCTGAGAGTTGCAGCAGACCTCAAGTTCTCTGGGAGTTTGTTCCAGAGATTTGGTGCATAAAAACTAAAAGCTGCTTCTCCTTGTTTAGTCCTAACTCTAGGGACTGTAAGTAGACCTGTCCCAGACGACCTAAGGGCTCTGGACGGTTCATAACGTATAGTAAGGGAAGTCAATATCAGTATGTTAAGGATGAGCCTGGTAATGTTCTATAGACTCCTTAATGTCGACAAATCCAATGGAAGGACCACAGCCATGAGTATGAGTAGCATCCATGTCATACAGTTACAAACGGTTCCCGACAAAAGCATTGGTTACACCTCCCTGAGGAACTGTTTTTATATTCTCGTGGCATTTGTCGAAATAATTCTGACAGGACTAGTATTGTGCTACATGTTAAGCCCCATAGCTTCCCCTGTGTTGTTGACGTGAATTGATTTTTTAACTCATAATATGATGTCCTTCTCCTTTCTTTATTTCATCATGTGTTTTATTCTACTCAATTGAAAGCTAGAATGAGTCAGGACTTTAAAGAATTGCAGATGCATTTTTTTTTAGGAAACTCAACCCATTGAATTATTCAAAACTGTATTAAACTTGTAAATAGTGAAAACAAGTATTGTCCTACATGCTACAGCCCATTAGCTACCCTTGTTTTGATGACGTGAATTGATTTTTAAACTCATAGTTTAATGTCTGCTTCAATTAAAATGAACAACAATAGTAAAGTATGATTATTTCCTTAATGTTATGTGTTTTATTCTGCTCAATTGAAAGCTAGAATGAGAAAAAAATATATATATTATTTCACATTTTCAACGCCTAAGATGTATCACCTCTCGACAAAGTGATGGCAGTTTCCAACAATGTCGACTTAGCGCTCTTCCATAGTTGCAGCTCCGTAGCAGCATGTTAGTGTTGCCTCCGAGCTAAAGTGTCCTCAAGGCAGGAGGAGGAGAAAAATGAAGGAGGGGAATTTTTTTTCTTTGTCTTGAAACTCCAACACAGATGCTTACCATTAGCATAACTTAGCAGGGAACGAAGGGAGTCGATGTCGAGGTGTAAAATGGGGCCACACGTTACCGGCACAAACGCAGCCTCCACCATTTAACAGCGAAGCAGAGCACCTACAGTAGGTGAAAATGGAAATGGCAGGTTTTTGTCGCCGTTTGCCAAAAGACCTTTTTTTTTTTTTATGAATGGCCTGGAGAAAAATATCTGCCAAACCGTAGGCTCCGGTTCTGCCAAAACAACACCATTTTATACCTGAGAATGCGCTGCTACGTTTCGGAGGCCAAACCGTTCTTTGTTGATAATGTGTGGAAAAGGCATTGGCAGAAATGTGACAGGACGTGTAAAATATACAGTAAATCATCGGCTTACATGTGTGAGAGAGAGCCCAAACATACTGAGGATTGGGACCAATTGTGTTTTTTTCTTTTTTCTTTTTATTTAAATTGTTTTGCATAAAAAAAAATATGTAGGATGTTGTTGATGTAAAAAAAAAGTTACTCAGATTAACATATGATCCTACAATAAAGTATATAATAGAAAAAAAATGGGACCACATTGTTATTCAATTTGAAACAAAGATTGCTATTGAATATGTTCGGCCAAAAGACCAAATAAAACAGCGGCACTACTTAAGTTATTGGCGTATAGGGAGAGAAAAAAAAACACAACGATTTGCATTTAAAATAGACCTAGTAATTGTTCTAACTGCGTGTACTCTTAAATAACCATCTGGGCTAATCAATACGTAGATAATGAGAGCAATCATGCCGTGATGGGCATGACATTCTGCTCAGAAAAAGGAAGTCTCTTGTTTTTAGTCGGAGTCAAATGCCCTTGCTATTGATTTGTGTACCTTGGCACCCCACTGACGGGATCTATTGTGACATTTCCATTTCCAATTTAAGGCCCCGGGGCTGCCATACACGTCAAGATATTGTTGATTGCTAATGTCGAGATTGCAATGTCAAGAAAAGCATTACTCGTAGAATTCATATGTATGTTGATAACCCCAAAAAATGTATGTTAATTCAGTGTTAATGCTATGATAAAGAGATACATTTATGTTCGTTGAAGCTGCCATACAGCAATTGTGGGATATTGTAGATAAAGGTGCACTATGTAACTTTGTGTGAAAATATAATAATAATAAAATAAATAACCATTTTATAAGGTATATTCTCATAGCTGAATAAATAAACTTTCTTCGCGAAAAAATTAAATCCCCGGAACACTGTTTAAAGTTAGAAAGCTACCTTTTAAGTTACAGTTTTGTTTAGAAACATACAGTATTCTAGTCTTACGTTTGGTTCTAGGTGCCGCAAAATAATTTAGTTTTGATTTATGATGAAAGAATTATTCAATACTTACAATTACATGATGTAAAAATATGTTTTCGTTAGCTAACGGCAGGCTCTGGAAATGTAAACAAATCCCCATCCCTTGAAATTACGCAGTGCACCTTTCAAGAACAGCATTTTTCCTACATTTCATACATTGAATAACCCAAAAAGCTCATGTTAATTCAGTGTAAATGCCGCTATAAAAAGATAAATGTACATTCATTGAAGTAAGTAATTATGGTGACACAAATTGTTGTTAATAGCTAACTTGGAGATTGTAGTTATAACAGTATTTCATACATTTCATTAATTGAATAACCCAAAACTAGGTCTTAATTCTGCCTTAATGCTGTCATAAAGAGATAAGTGTACCTCCATTGTAGTAGGTAATTAAAGGGACACCGATAGTGATGTGAACAAGGCAAAACAAGTGTTGTTGTGTGTCCTCCGTGAGCCCTTAACGAGGCGGTGTCATCGCCCGCGTCCTCCAAAGGTCTCCCCTCAGGAAGAGTCTGTTTGACCCACGATCGATGACCCGGAAAGGTCAGGCCTCCTGTGTGTCTGTGTGTGTGTGTGTGTGTGTGTGTGTGTGTGTGTGTGTGTGGCCCCCGTCCCCCATGGGGCTCGGCTGGGCCTCACGTGGGGTGTTGGCACATCGACCTCCAGCCTGCACGGCAGCTGTCAGTCACCCGTGAGAAAAACTCCCCAAAACATCTTGGTGGAGCTTGTAGAGCTTGTAGAGCTTGTAGAGAGGGTCTTGACTTTGTTTGTATTTAAATTGTATTAATCCCAAACCACATATAGTATTCCATCTAAATGTTTGTACTCAAGACGGACTTGGAGATGATGGAGGCTTTAATTTGTTCTCAAAATCAGTCAGTACCTCCTCACGATCTGCTACCTGCCTGTACTGTGTGTGCGCTGAAAAAAATACTTGTGTTAATACACACAACCTAGGCTCTGTAAATATGTATTCACTGATTTTGACCAAACGGGATTTTGACAACAAGCGTTGTCCAGAATCACAGACTCCACCTCTAAATGTCTAAATGTTTGTCCTTTAGATGGACTTGTAGTTGATGCATCCTTTCCTTTCTTCATTCATAATATCCGCTCGCTTTGTTTTTAACTCATTCAAAAAGCCATCTCTCTCTCTCAAATGGTAGTGGAAAATCCTCCCTCCATCAACCACTACGGGCCCTTTCTCTCATGTCTGCTCTGTGTAGTTTTGTCTCACCGCTGCTTTGTGTGTGGGTGTGTGTGTGTGTGTGTGTGTGTGTGTGTGTGTGTGCGTGTGTGTGTGTGTGTGTGTGTGTGTGTGTGTGTGTGTGTGCGTGCGTGCGTGTGTGTGTGTGTGTGTGTGTGTGTGTGTGTGTGTGTGCAGTTGCGGTGAGACGGTGATTTGGCCGAGGCAACCGGAGCCCGTCTTCATTCTGACTTACTGAGTTTTTTCGTCAGAAGCGATTTGGCCGATTGGATTAGCGTTGATCATGACTCCAGATGATGGCATGTTAATCAGGACTGATCAGGGCACTTAACAGCCTCTCACACACACACACACACACACACACACACACACACACACACACACACACACACACACAACCCCTTCAGATCAATGAGAATTGTTGTTGTCGTCTGGAACGTATTGACAACCAGCTGAAAGCAGATAGAACATTTTTTACGAGCATCGCCACACACCCAGTTTTTTTATGATTGTCATATTTCACTCACGGAGTCGCTGACAGGAAAATGGCCGAACAAATGAGATTTGAAGTGAGTTGTTTAGTGTAAGTGATGACCTGTTCTCTTAGTGGACGGATGCTATAGTCTATTTAACTCTAAATTACCCGTCAGGAATTGTCTTAATCAACGGTGACGTATTCATACAAGTTGCACTGAATGGTACGTCTGTCTTTTATATGTCGCTCAGTTTATCTGTTGTGTTTTATAATTCTTTTTATTCTTAGAGACGTATTTACAAGTATTTTACTTTTATTTTCTATGCACATTATAAAGCACTTTGTGACCCTGTCTGTGAAAAACGCTATATAAGTACATTTTACTTACTTACTTACTTACTTACTTACTTACTTACTTACTTACTTACTTACTTACTGTATCTGTAAAGCAATATGGCTGTTTTTCATGTCTATTTTCTTGCTGCATGTGGTCCATACTGTAGTGCAGAGAAGAAGGGTTGGACAGGTTTTGTATTTGTTTTATATTGGATAATGGACAGTCATGGTATCCAGCATGTTCACATAAAGGCAGTGAAGAGAACAGAATTACTCAAACGTATTAGTTGTATTGTTTTAGATCAGTGGTGTCAAACATACGGCCCGCGGGCCGGATGCGGCCCGCGAGATGATTTAATCCGGCCCGCGATTTGTAGAGCACACATTTATGAGCATTTCAAAAAAAAAAGTAAGTCTCTAGCCCATTCCTGTGAGGAGATATGAATTTTTAAAGAAATAACCAAAATGCTCACTCCAGCCGCTAGGGGGCAGCCTAAATTAAAAAAAAGCACATTTTAGCAACGTGGGAAATGGTAAATGGCAATCTTGCTTCACCGCTATTAATGTTTCCTCCAGTGCTTTATGGCAAAGTAAAAACCAAAAAAATAAAAAATAAATAAAACAATTTTTATTTTTAGTGCTGAACAATTAATGTACTAGCAAGCGCGATGTGTCCGCGGCTCTGCACGTGCGAAACGAGCAGGAGCATGCTAGTGTAGGCCTACAAGATTTATTTCCTAATTTTCCATGCTGCTTTATTTTTATGTTTTAAATTGGGAAAAACGAATTCCAAAACAACCAATAACCTCTGTATTTAAAAATAAATCAAAACAGTAGAAGTTGCACTTTTATTAAATTTTATTTTGTACTGTCTGCATGTTTGCACAAAATGTGTCCCTGTACATATAGTAAACAAAATTGGACAACTGTAACGTCAGTGCCTGTTGTATTTGTGTATTCAAATAAACAGTTGTTTATTTCATTAGTGCGTATTGGCATCTTTGAGCAAAATACCCCCCAAATTTTTGCTGCGGCGCTGCGCGCCGCACCTCCTATTCCCATGGCCAGCAGCAACCTTTACTAAGACATTTCCTGGGGGGTACAGAGATCCCTTGTGATCCGTGATAATGTAGGTTACAAATGTAGACTGAGTGATAAAGCATATTACTGAAAAACAAAGCTAGAGATTTGGAGTTGATGTACGTTATTTTGCCATTATTGTACTGGTCCGGCCCACTTGAGATCAGAGAGGCTGTATGTGGCCCTCGAACCAAAATGAGTTTGACACCCCTGTTTTAGATAATGTTTTTTTAATTTGCATTTGGTGGCTCAATGTGTGATAAACAGCAGCTTATTCTAAAAAACTTCAAATAAAAATACTTGCTGTTGTACATTTAGTTAAGTGACAGTGTAAGTGCTATTTCAAGGCGATTATTTTCCATTTAAAAAATAATGTGCTTCTTTAAATCTAGGCTACCTAACAGAAAAGTACATTTTTATAATAAAAAAGCTAATTTGCACCTGCTCTCAAAACCTGTATTATTTGATACCTCAAAGGTTGCTCTTTGACAGAGAAGTGGTTCATTGTCATTCAGCATCTAAATTAGTTTTTCTCTTTCTCTCTCCCTCTCCATCCCTCTCTCTCTCTCTCCCTCTCTCGCTGTCTCTCTCCCCTCTCTCTATCTCTCTCTATCTCTCTCCCCCCTCTCTATCTCTCACTTTCTCTCCATCTCTCTCTCTCTCTCCCTCCCTCTCTCTCTATTTATCTCCTTCTCTCTCTCTCTCTCTCTCTCTCTCTCTCTCTCTCTCTCTCTCTCTCTCTCTCTCTCTCTCTCTTGGTTAAACAATTTTAAAAAAATATTGGGATTTAAATGCATTAGCACTTGAATTGTAAAACTAAAAGTATGTAAATAAATAATCTCTCTCTTCTTCCCTCCCTCCCTCTCTCCCTCCATCCCTCTCTCCATCCCTCTATCTAGTGGCGTTCCACGGACTGCAGCTAAAGATCAAGCGTGAGCTGCACAGCCCGTGTTCAGAGCTCGGCTCTCACTGTTCCCAGGAACGGCCCTTCAAGCTCCAGTATGGAGAGAAGTGCCCCTACAACGTCAGGTAGGGCACAGTCACACACACACACACACACACACACACACACACACACACACACACACACACACACACACACACACACACACACACTTTTTTTGGCATTTTCAAGCTTTATTGGATAGTACAGAGTTGAAATGGGGAGACAGAGAGAGAGAAAGAGAGAGAGAGAGAGAGAGAGGGGATGACCTGCAGTAAAGGTCCCCCATCTCTCTCTGTCTCCCCATTTCAACTCTGTACTATCTAATAAAGCTTCTAAATAATCTTAAAAAAATATATATATGAATCAAACCCCAAACACTAACCCTTGTATCTCTTGTGTTATCACCACAGTGCCTATGAGCAGAAGCAGCAGCCTGCAGGTATGAAGCCCTCCAGCCCAGTGACCCCCCCCTGTAGCACCCCCGTGTCCCCCCTGCACCATGCCTCTCCCACGGCCGCCCCCACACCCAAACCTGACCGGACCTACGCACACATCTCACCCTCACAACCGCTGCCCGACAACACAGCCTACTCTATGGACCACAGGTATTTATATACTGCTGCTTTCTTTACTATATGTGGAAACGTTTGTGGATATTTGGGATTTTATTTAAAATGTATTTATTTTTATTTTTTTAGGGGGGTTAAAAAAAGGAGACCCGTTTATTATTTTTAATTTTTTCAATGTTTTATTATTATTATTTTTAAACACAACAGTATATGTTTAACTTTGGGAATATTTTGGATTTGTTTTGAATTTTTTTTATTGTATCTTCTTGGGGGGGAGGGGGGGGGTCAAAAAAAGAGGAACCCCATTTTTTTGTTTTCTTAAACACACACACACAAGGAACAGCTGTCTCTGAGTTCAAATAAAATCATGAAATTTGGGATTTTTTTAGACCAATAAAGAAATATAAATTTAAAAAATGTCAGGTAATTACGATGCCCATTTTGTGATATTATTATTATTATTATTATGAACCTCACAATTGATACATTAGTCAGTAACATTACTACTCCCTCCTGCTCGACAACACAGGCTATACTCTATGGACCACAGGTACATTATACTGCTGTGGGCCCCCCAAGCCTTCAAGCCATTTTACATTATTTACATCACATTTACATGAGCGGGGGCTTTTAGCTGGCGGTTGTACTAGGCAAGAGAGTATAATAAGGCCACAGCAGAACATGTAGAGCAGGGTTTTAGTAACAGGGAAATCTGATTGGTTGAGGGGGATATTCAGTAGGAGGGACGAAAACACTGCTGATTTAAACAGTAAGGCATAACACATTCTCGTTTACTGAAAAACACATTTTTCTAAATTGAAATTATTATAAACAGAATTTATGATATAAGAGCTCGTAGTTCCCAACCCTTTTTGACGTGATCATGTCAAAGTTGTCAGTGCTGATATATGCAAGACATACATCGGAATCAAAATGGCGTCTATCACTGGCCCACGGTGCAGTAGGAACGATAAAAAAATAATAATAGAGTAGAATAAGATAAACATTGACAATATTTACAGTAGATAAATTCTAGATACTTTAAAATGACGGTCATGTGACCTATCATTACCAGCAATATCTACCATATTTAGGGGTTTTTACCAGGTCAACCAACAAGGGTATTTTATTTGTTGTGTTAAATCATTTAAAAAGCTTGAAGAAATACGACATTATATAAATATCTATAAAAAAAACTGATGTCTATTTTGATGTGAAGTAATAGTAATGTTCATGCATTGTATAAGTTCTTGACCCCAACATCGACAGACTCCACTCAACCTAACTTGAAAAATGTTAGGAAATTGTGATGACCATTTTCTGATATTTTCTAAGCCTAACAAGTCTGAAAATTGAGTTACAGTCATAGTTCCAACATCACTATTTACATTACTTTGTGACATATTCATATACTTCATATATAAGCCACATTAATTAAATTGTATTTTAGTAGACTATTATTCACAACTTCACATTCACTCTCGTCACTCCTCTACAAACTGACTACAAACCAAATCAAGTCTCTGCTCTTTGTGTCTGGCTGATAATGACCTCAATGATTTTATTTTGTCCCCTCCTCAGATTTAGACGTCAGCTCTCGGAGCCGTGCCACTCGTTCCCCTCTCCTCCCTCCATGCCCCGGGACACGCGGCCCATGTACCACCGTCAGATGTCGGAGCCCAACATCCCCTTCCCTCCCCAGGGCTTCAAACAGGAGTATCCAGACCCTCTGTTTGAGCACCCGGCTATGATGGGCGCGCCTCTGCCACACGCTTACCCCGGGACCATGATGATAAAGCAGGAGCCAAGGGACTTCACCTACGACTCAGGTGAGGGGATTTGTGTGTGTGTGTGTGTGTGTGTGTGTGTGTGTGTGTGTGTGTGTGTGTGTGTGTGTGTGTGTGTGTGTGTGTGTGTGTGTGTGTGTGTGTGTGTGTGTGTGTGTGTGTGTGTGTGTGTGTGTGTGTGTGTGTGTGTGTGTGTGCGTGTGTGTGTTTGTCTTTATGCCATTACGGGGCCCTCCACATGATATCACACCCAATGCGAAGGGACCAAAATATGTGTGGGGACCAAAACCCTTGACCTCATAGAAATGACCTTAGATTCAGTGAACAAAGGGTCTAAAAAGTGCCCTGCGAAGTCTTCAGGTGTGTGTGTGTGTGTGTGTGTGTGTGTGTGTGTGTGTGTGTGTGTGTGTGTGTGTGTGTGTGTGTGTGTGTGTGTGTGTGTGTGTGTGTGTGTGTGTGTGTGTGTGTGTGTGTGTGTGTGTGTGTGTGTGTGTGTGTGTGTGTGTGTGTGTGTGTGTGTGTGCAGTGATAGCAGCCTCCTATTCTACTCTCAGGAATGGGAGAAGACATGGGATGCGTGGGTGGCGTTTGGCTTATTGAGTTTGTCCGTTATTAGGGGCCGGGGATCTGGTTGTGCCGGGTGTCTGCGCCGGTCACCATTTCCTGTTTGAGCGCTAATAGGAGTGTGTGTGTGTGTGTGTGTGTTTGATTGTATGTGTGTGTGTGTGTGTGTGTGTGTGTGTGTGTGGGCTGGGTTAATGTCTGGTCACAATCCAAAAAAAATCTGCCCTCCCACGCCTGTCCTGTCCGCTCCCTTTAGTTTAGTCAGGGACCTAATCATGTAGCCGGTGGGTCTCTATGGAGCCCGAGGCTACATCACGACATGAATGAACATACGCCGGACTGCTGGCTCCATTCACAAGGCCGACAAGAGGCAGAGAAAGACCCAGGAGAGTGTGTGTGTGTGTGTGTGTGTGTGTGTGTGTGTGTGTGTGTGTGTGTGTGTGTGTGTGTGTGTGTGTGTGTGTGTGTGTGTGTGTGTGTGTGTGTGACCAGTCAGGGCGAAAAAGCACAGTCTTTTCCCATCGCGATGAGATCTACAAATACACTGAGGACCTCTATCTATCTATCAGCTCTATTTCACGTTACTCTGTCTTTGTTTCATTTCATTTCATTTTCCTTTATTTAACCTCGAAAGATCAATTGAGGGGTGACCCTCTTTTACAATGACGTCGAGTTTGTACATATACACAATATACAATGAGAATACATAACAAGTTTACACACACACACACACACACACACACACACAGACAACAACAATTTAAAACATTCAGATCAATTGAATGAGAGACATAATAGCCTAATTAAAACAGTTACAAGTGTAGAGGGGCTGATTCAAAATAATAATTTTAAATTGGTTAACAGTTATGAGTGTATTTATTTTAATTGTATGTTGTAGGCTGTTCCAGGAGTCAGGGGCACTATGGCTAAAAGCGGTTTTACCAAGCTCAGACCGGGCATAGGGGACATATAACATGAGCATGTCAGTTGAGCGGGTTTGATAAAGCCCATCTGAAATAAGCAGCATTTCTGTCAAATATAGTGGTAGCTTTCCAGTCAGAGCTTTATATATAAAAATATGCCAATGTGCATCACGTCTCTCCTTAAGGGAGGACCACCCAACCTTTTCATATAAAACACAATGGTGTGTATCATAAGGATCTCCTGTAATGAATCTCAAAGCAGAGTGAAATACAGAGTCTAGGAGTTTAAGGCATGAACGAGATGCATGCCGATAAACCACATCACCGTAATCAAGGACAGACATAAAAACTGCCTCAATAATCCTTTTCCTACTGAACAACGGGAAGGTGGCTTTATTCCTATAAAAATAGCCAATCTTTTGTCGGAGACGACAGACAAGATTTTTTATGTGAAATGTAAAAGAGAGTTTTTCATCTATCCAGATGCCAAGATATTTATATTCAGTGACTCTTTCAATATGAGATCCATTATTTGTGTGAATAATAAGATCATTAAAATGTGTAATTCTTGCTCTGGAAAAGCACATATATTTTGTTTTTTCTATATTAAGGACAAGCCTGAGATCCACTAGACAGTTCTGCAGGGTGTTAAAAGAGCTCTGTAGGTTCTGAACAGATTGTTGCACTGAATCAGAAATGCAATACAGTACAGTGTCGTCAGCATACAAATGGGCATGGCAGTTTTGTAGTGATGAAACAATGTTATTGATGTAAATTGTGAATAGGACTGGACCTAAAATTGAGCCCTGCGGAACACCATTTGTAACTGTTAAAAACTCAGTTTGGTAGCTTCCCAGCTTAACTGACTGCTGTCTATCAGAGAGATAGTCCCTAAACCAGCTACATGTAGAATAATCAAAACCAATTTCATGCAGCCTCTCTAAAAGCAAATGGTGATCTAAAGTATCAAAAGCTTTTGACAGATCAACAAAAAGTGCTGCACAGTGCATTTTTTTATCGATAGCTGTAACAATGTTGTCTAAGACCAAAGTGACAGCAGATATAGTACTGTGGCCTGCCCTAAAACCAGATTGAAATGGACTCAAAATGGAAGCACTGGATAAAAAGGATTTCAACTGAGTATTAATGACTGATTCTAGAATTTTTGCCAGGCATGGGAGTTTGGAAATTGGCCTGTAATTGTTAAGATCACTTTTGTCACCCCCTTTATGTAATGGAATGACGTGAGCTTTTTTCCAGACTTTAGGAACAATACCAGAAGAGATGGAAAGATTAAAAATATGGGTTATTTGTTTTGATATGATAAGTGCAGAGAGATTTATTGAAAATGGGTCCAAATTGTCCTCTCCCATGTACTTCCTGGGGTTGATGGCAAGAAGCGCATCTACAACAATACTTGTTGGGACTTGAACAAGGCTGAAAAGAGGAGTTTTAGAGACAGGTGGTATGCTATTTTTATTTCTCGTGGTGGTAGGCGTAGAAGGCGTAGATACTCCATTGTGAAAGAGTTTACCAGCAGCTATAAAGTGTTTATTGAAAGCTAAACCAATTTCTTTCTGATCATTTAAAATATGATCATTTATTTTTAACTGACTGGGAACAGTGCTAGAATTGTTTTTGTTATAATTCACAGCCTTCCAAAATAGTGCAGGGTTGGAGTAGCAGTTTGAAATTAGTTCGAGGTAGTAGTCTGATTTAGCTTTCCTAACCATGGATATGCACCTATTTCTGATTTGTCTGAAAGCAGTCCACTTGGAGTTTTCACCAGAGCGTCTAGCTAGGGACCATGCTTTATTTCTCTCTGCAAATATATCGGACAATTCATTTGTGAACCAGGGGTTTGATCTATTTTTTACTCTGTGCTTTTTAAGGGGTGCATGCTTGTTCAAAATGGAGGAGAAAGTATTGGTGAAAAATTCTAAGGCCAATTCCACATCAGATATTTCACTTGTGAGATGAATGTCACTTTGATAGAGTTCATTTAAAAATGCTTGCTCGTTAAAACCTTTAAAATTACGCTTAATGATGATTTTGGGTTGAGATTTTTTAAGATGAATACTTCTGATACAGGCCACCGGGCAGTGATCACTGATTCCAAGCTCAAAGACACCAGCAGAAACTATTTTATTGCTTTGATTTGATAATATTAAATCGATCAAAGTTGATTTTGCTGGGTTTTTTAGATTTGGTCTTGTGGGCTCAGTTATTATTTGTGTAAGATTTAGGTTGCTACATATTTCTTTAAAAGGTTCAGAGGCACCAGAAAGCCAGTCAATGTTAAAATCACCCATCATAATGACCTCTCTATTTACATATGGAGAGATTAAATGTGCTAGCTCACTCAAGGAGCTATTTACTGCTGAAGGGGGCCTGTACACACCAATTACAACAAAACAATCATTGGATGATAAAGACAATTCCAAAGCAATAAATTCAAAGCAGCTTCGAACAGAGACAGCATGTAGTAATGATACAGAATAATGTGATTTAACATAGACAGCCACTCCCCCACCCCGTGTGGTCCTGTCTATTCTGAATAAACTATAATCATTTATTGCCACCATAGAGTCATGTGTACTGCTCTTCAACCATGATTCAGTCAGAACCAAGACATCTGGGTCAGCCTGAGATACTAAGATGTTAACATGGTCTAGTTTATTGTGCTGAAGCAAACTTCTTATGTTTAAGTGAAGAAAACCCAAACCCTTTCTTGTTTTGAGGATGTTTGGTGAGTTTAGCTTTGATATGCTCATGTCCAGGTTATCAACAGCGGGGTGGTCCAACACAATTGACCTATTACACATAATAGGTACATTTTTCAAGTTACTTGTAATCCCAAGTGGTCTGTGGCGTGACCTGTAAAATCTATGAGGAGGGATTAATGATGATCTGACAGACTGACATACAGGGATTGGGTGAGTTTTTATAGTAATGGATGTTCCAGGCCTGGAGGGGGCGCTAGATGCATGGGGACTAGTGGTCATGGAGGCTGTGTCACGTGAGCTAACTACCTCTTGACTGACCAGGTGTGGAGATAGTCAATCATGCTGGACAGAGTTTGCAAGAGGAGTGACGCTAGGAACCGATTTTATTGTTAAGAGCATATTGCTGGCCAGAAGATGTTTCCCTTGTTTGTTTAAATGCAAACCATCGCTGGCAAAGAAAGACGGTCTGTTCCAGAAAACGTTAAAATTGTCGACAAAGGGAATGCCCATGGAGAGACAATACTGTTTGAGCCAAACATGAAGTTGGCGTGCGCGGCTGAATTTGATGTCACCAAATCGAGGGGAAGGCATGGGACCAGAGACGATACATTGTTTCCCAGCGGTCAAGACGGAATCGATTAGGGCTTTAAAATCAGTTTTAAGACTTTCTGACTTTTCTGACTTAAGGTCATTTGAGCCGATATGTGTCACGACCATAGATGCAGCGGGATTACTGTGGATAATGTGTGGTAGCACTGAGTTGATGTGGGATACCTGGGCACCGGGATAGCAGAAGGTCTCCGCCCTCGGCAGGAGAACTTGTCGGACCATGGATGAGCCAATGAGGAGGCACTGGAGCTCCGCTGCTCGGCCCTGCTGCGCTGCAGAGCAACCAGGTGAAGGCCGGGCTGGATCATTAGCCTGCAGTGTTGATGCCCGCGGTCCAGAGCGGCAAAGTTGCGTAGGTTGAGCCGGGCGTCTGGTGGATCCTTCTGATCGTCTGATGATGGCATCCTGCAGCATCCTGCGTCGGTTCTCTCCCGTGTTGGAACGACGAGACGTCTGGGAAACACCGGCCACAGGTGGAGAGGAGACAGCGGCGGCGTAGGAAGCGGCGGCGGGCAGCGAAGTGACAGCGGAGGAAGAGGAGGCGGCGGGTATCGGAACAGCGGAGGGGTAGGACGTGGTGGCGCGTGCCAGGGCAGTGGTGGTATCCCTGTCCACAGGTGAACCGTGGCCAACTGGACGTGGCTGGAACCGGGGAGGAGAGCTAGAGCCATTTGCCATTGATGGAAACTCCTGTAGGCTCATAACTTCGAATCTGTTGCCAAGCTCCAGGCGCTGCGGTGTTGGGGGAGTCCGCGGACGACCACAATGTTTACCCTTGCGGGCTGTTAACCAATTTATCGGTTTAACAGGGGTCGAGCTCAGCGGGAATTGTCCATCCCCTTTGTTGACAGTCGCTGCCAGCTTAGGTTTTGCACCAAGTAGACTCCACTGATCGTTGGGTATGGCTAACACGGGCCCGGGCACAGTGACAGGAGAAGAGGATCCCACAATGGCGGAGCCGGGCCACGGGAGAGTAGGATCATCGCCTGCCATGCAGAGGGAGCCGCAGCCAGAGGATCTTAGGGCGACAAGGTGCTTCATTTGAGTGGAAGCAACAGAGGATAGCTCCATGATGATGTCGTTTTTACCCCTGAGTTCAGCTTGCAGACCAGAGATCCTCTCCTTCAGTCGACCTAAGGTAAGATTGCATTCACACGTTTGTAGCATAGTGGTAGCTGGTGCTAGCTTGCTGTATGGAGCTGCTGCGTTCAGTGCAGGGTTGGTGATATCCCGTGTAGATGGTAGAGCCTTGGCCCAGCCTGGCCTGGTGGGGATGGTGAAGCCTGTGCTGTTGCTCAGGTGAGCGTGCTACTGCTGTTGCTCAGGTGAGCGTGTGCTGCGTGTGCTGCGTGTGCTGCGTGAGCTGCGTGTGCTGCGTGAGCTGCGTGTGCTGCGTGAGCAGCACACGCAGCCGAGCGTGTGCTCAGCCGAGCGTGTGCTCGGCTGGTGTTAAACCACTTCCGAGCTGGTTTAACACCAGCTCGGAAGTGGAGAGTTCAATTTGGCACTAGAAAGCATTAGTGTTTCACTACAGAGTGAATACTGTTGTCTTTTTAGAATACTAAAAAGACAACAGTGGATAGCGAGAAAATTATAAAATGTAGGCCTCAGTGCAAGAACATGTTATTTATTGAATTTTTTAAGATTTTTTTTTTTTTGGCATTTTCAAGATTTATTAGACAGTACAGAGTTGAAATGTGGGGACAGAGAGAGAGAGAGAGAGAGGGGGGGGGGGGGATGACCTGCAGTAAAGGTCCACGGGTCAGATTTGAACCCACGACCACTGCAACGATGGCCGGAGCCAATATGGTACACGCTCTATCCAGTACGCCACCAGAGCAACAAGAACATCTTATTTATTGACAAATTCACTCCACATAGCCTCCAGGTTGTAGCCTCTTAGCTGGAGTATGTCTCAAGATTGAGGCTGCAACGGACCATTACTTTCATTATTGATTCATCCATCACACACACACACACACACACACACACACACACACACACACAACCTCCCTTAGCTGTGTGTCTACAAAGGGCAACACAAATTCAGAAAAAATGTGATCACAATATCCCGTGGTATAAAGGGATGTCTAACCCTAACCCTTATCGGTTTCTTTTGTTTGACCGGCCGTCTAAAACTAAAATATATTTTATTTTCTAATTTTGAAGAAATACAGAAAATTCTCACATTTAAGAAGCTTGGCTCAGACAAGGCTTGACATTTTTGCTTCATAAATAGCTCAAACGATTAGTCAATAGTAATACTCAAAACTGTTATTGATTGTTTTCATACAACAGACAGAGGAATTAGTGATTTGTTTCAGTTTTGTTTTTAGCCAGGATGTTAGATGTTCATTTCACTGACAATAACATTACAAAATAGAGTTTAATTATTCGCTTATTGGCATTTTTAAGCAACAGTTAAAGTCCCTGTAAAGGTCAAAATACACTTTAAATATCATAACTCAAGATAAATATGGTATGTTTAGCAAAAAAACAAATACAAATATTATACATTTAGATAAATATGGTATACTTGTGTTCGCAGTCGTCCACTGCCCTGTAGAGTATGTGTAAGATGGATCATCAGAGTGGATTTATGAGCATGTTGACTGCAGCAGGCCTGTGTTAGCGGATGGGAGGGGAGCTGGTAATTTCATTAGCAGCAATTTCCTCCATGAGCCCATTACTTTGATGAAGTTCAGAGAAATGTTTACGGGCCTAAATGAAGGGCCTCTGTCTGTTTATTGAACATTCACTTTGTAAAACCTGTTTAGAACGTTTTTTATTTTATTTTTTATTATCACGAGCCGAGGCTGTGATGTCTGTGTTATGTATGGGAGGGCCTGACATATACAGTAAACGGGCGAGCCAATTCGGAGAGTGTTGTAGTGCAAACTGGTGAAAAAAAAGGGCCTATGTACACATTTTATTTCTAGACAAATATGTGTTAAGAAATATGGAGAAAATCCTTCAAATAAATAGGAATTAAATACATGATATGTGTTGTTTAAAAATGATATAAAAAACTGTGCTAAAGATCGATTAATCTAGGACAATGCAAGTTAAAGTGAAACCTTATCGATATTAAAAAAGGCACCAGTATTTTCCTCTTGGTTTTTAAATTAGCTTTTATATTGCAGTAACAATAATATGAAACATATTTGTGAAACAGTGCTGGAAGAAGAACTCAGATATTTTTCTTGAGTGAAAATTACAATAACACAGTGTAAAAATACATCCTGGGGCGCTCCGGGGGTGTAGTGGATAGGGCGCGTACCATATTGGCTCTGGCCTTCGTTGCAGTGGTCGCGGGTTCAAATCCGACCCGTGGACCTTTACTGCAGGTCATCCCCCCCCCTCTCTCTCTCTTTTTGTCGCTGTCTCCCCATTTCAACTCTGTACTATCTAATAAAGCTTGAAAATGCCAAAAAATTATCTTTAAAAAAAATATACATGTCCTGGAATCAAACCCTGACTTCAACCTTAAAATATACATAAAGTACCCGAAGGAAAAGTACTGATTATTCATAAGATATTGCAATTTCAGAATAATGTTTATAATTGTCAGAGGACTTTACCTATTGCATTAATGTTGCATCACTAATGTTGCTGCTGCTATTTTAACTAATTCAGATACTGCTTGGTAGCTTAACCCATAGTAATACATGATAATATATTGTTTAATTCTACTATATTAATAATCTTAAACTGCAAAGTAGCTAGTAGCTTAAGTCGAATATATTTATTTCAGGAAAACGTAAAATATTGTCTTCCGAAATGTAGCATAAGTAGCATCAAATGGATAAACTAAAAGATCAAAAGTAGCTAAAAACCATACTTAAGAAACTCTACTTAAGTAAATGTACTTAGTATCAGTGCCTCTGTCTTAAGAGAATTAATTTGATAATGCTTAAACAATAAACAACCTTAGCTTATTTGCCTCTTCAAATCAAAAACGACATTTAGTTGTTAGCTAACGTGCTGCTCCTTTGTTAAATTCAGACAAACCAACACCTTAAAGTCCGTGGAGTTTTGATTCCAGCTTTTAAACGCTGTATCTCGACCCCTCGCATTATGACAAAACTTACATCATGTCAGCTTGTGTTTTCAAACGAGGGGTCATGCTTTGATTAGGTAATAAATCTCGCTCTGAGTGGATATAGAGGTGCTTGGAGCTTGGTGTATTAGCGGTGTGATATAGTGAGCTTGCCCGTGGCTTGGAGCTATTGCTATGCCTAGCGCTGGAAGGCATATTCTTTTAATCAGAGTCAGTGGTGCATTGAGTGAACAAGCTTTTTTTTTAAAGATATTTTTTTTGCATTTTCAAGCTTTATTGGACAGTACAGAGTTGAAATGGGGAGACAGAGAAAGAGAGAGAGGGGGGATGACCTGCAGT
>NC_137217.1:30618797-30626297 GCF_949987685.1 Ammodytes marinus
GAAAAAGTTTGGGAACCCCTCTCAGCCGGCATTATAATTGACTCTGCTTTCACAAATAAAATATAAAAGTGGTATGTCTTTAATTTACTAGGAACAGCTAAGTACTGGGATGTTTTCCAAACAAAGATTTTTTGAAAAGCAGTATTTGGTTGTGTGAAATAAAATAAAATGTGAAAAACTGGCTGTGCAAAAATATAGGAACCCTTGTGGTTTTGTTGATTTTAATGCCTGTAACAGCATGTAAAACTGATGACTTTAAACACAAAGTTGGTTGGATTATGTTGTTAAGCCTTGAACCTCATAGAAATGTCTGTTTAATCATGAGAAAATGTATTTTAGGTGCCTAAATGCAAGTTGCACTTCTCTTTGACTCTCTGCTGAAGTGAGACAGAATGGGATCATCAAAACAGCTCCCAAAAGATCTGAAAAACAAAGATTATTCATTGTCATGGTTTAGGGGAAGGCTACAAGAAGCTTTCCCAAAGGTTTCAATTGTCAATTTCGACTGTAGGGAACGTTGTCAGGAAATGGAAGGACACAGGCATAGTGGCAGTTAAACCCAGGCATGGCAGACCAAGAAAAAAACAGGAGCGGCATAGGGGAAGGATTGTGAGAATGGTTGCACACAACCCACAGATCACCTCCAAAGACCTGCAAGAACATCTGGCTGCAGATTGTGTATCTGTACATCGTTCAACAATTCAGCGCAATTTGCACCAAAACATCTGCTTTTTATAAAGACCAAATAACTTTTTGTCTCATCAGTCCAAAGCATTTTCTTCCAATATGAATCTGGCTTGTCTAAATGAGCTTTTGCATACTCCATGCAACTGTATCTGTGGCGTGGGCGCAGAAAGGGCTTCCTTCTCATCACCCGGCCATACAGATGTTTTGGTGCAAATTGCACTGAATTGTAGAACCATGTACAGATACACAATCTGCAGCCAGATGTTCTTGCAGGTCTTTGGAGGTGATCTTTGGGTTGTGTGCAACCATTCTCACAATCCGCCGCATATGCCGCTCTTGTACTTTTCTTGGTCTGCTAGACCTGGGTTTAACTGCAACTGTGCCTGTGTCCTTCCATTCCCTGACAACGTTCCTTACAGTAGAAATTGACAATTGAAACCTTTGGGAAAGCTTCTTGTAGCCTTCCCCTAAACCATGACAATGAATAATCTTTGTTTTTAAGATCTTTTGGGAGCTGTCTTGATGATCGCATTCTGTCTCACTTCTGCAGAGAGTCAAAGAGAAGTGGAACTTGCATTTAGGCACCTAAAATACCTTTTATCATGATTAAACAGACCTTTATATGAGGTTCAAGGCTTAACAACATAATCCAACCAATTTTGTGTTTAAAGTCCTCAGTTTTACATGCTGTTACATGCATTAAAATCAGCAAGACCACAGGGGTTCCCATATTTTTGCACAGCCAGTTTTTCACATTTTATTTAATTTCATAAAACTAAATACTGCTTTTCAAAAAATCTTTGTTTGGAAAACATCCCAGTACTTAGCTGTTCCTGGTAAATTAAAGACATACCACTTTTATCTTTTTTGTGTGAAAGCAGAGTCAATTATAATGCCGGCTGAGAGGGGTTCCCAAACTTTTTCATATGACTGTACTTTACTCTCTTATTTCATCATAACATTGCGCCTTAATCTTGCCTCTTGCTTTTATATCCGTCGCATCCCCGTTTGTTTTCATATGGAGGCTTCTTCGATGTGACGTCACTTCACGTGCGCACTGGATTGTGGGTCAGAATCGCCCAAATAGGATGCAGTTTTCAACACTAACAATCTTGGCCGCATGAAGTAGGACATCCGGGTACTTCTAACCATCCTAAATCTGGCCACAAGAATCGGGACATCCTAAATCTTTTTTCTACATACTATATAGTAGAAAGTATGCGATTCGGAACGCAACCTATGTTATCAAAGAGAGAATGTGTTCCTTTTTTGATTGCTAAATTGATATCCAACCTGTATACCCACCATAACCATCTCTCTCTGCCTTTTCCAGGTTGCTGGAGAGAGATACGTCTATAAGTTCGTGTGTGACCCAGAGGCCTTGTTCTCCATGGCGTTCCCGGACAACCAGCGTCCCGTGCTGAAGACAGACGTGGAGAGGCAGGTCAACGAGGAGGACACGGTGCCTCTGTCCCACTTTGACGAGAACATGCCCTACGTACAGGAGGGGCCGTACTGCCCGCCGCACCCCTACAGCGAGGGCTACGTCTATTAACGACTGCCCCCCACACACAACCACACACACACACACACACACACACACAACCACACACACCTCCCCCCGACATCCTCCAGTCGATTCACCTGATACTGTCATGTCCGCTAATTCACAGTCGCTCTGGGAATAAGACTTGAGCACACACACACACACACACACACACACACACACACACACACACACACACACACACACACACACACACACACACACACACACACACACACACGTAGCGAATCTTCCCTTTTCTCTCTCACCTAAACACACACACGTCCTCTGTTCTTTGCTCTTGTCTGTTGGAGGATGGAGAGTGCACTTTATGGACAGGAGCGGTGCGGTGTTAACCTGCCAGGGGCCAAGCTATGTGGTTGGCTTTTTGTACATTAAAGTGGGAATCCATTTTTTATTTTTTTTCTTGTTTTGTTTTTTTTATGATTTTGAGCATGTGGTGAACTGGTGAGTGAGACAGAAGGACTCGGTATGCGACTTCACGGCCACTCAATGACTGAATCTGAATCTAAAGACTTCCTGAAGAAAGACATAAAACTCTTCTGCACATGTGCGGGAAAATGGAAGGGAATGATCCTCAAACAGCAGCAGCCCTGTACTGTACTCACTCATTGAATTCATTTAATAGGTGAATACTGGCGATGTTATCGTACCGGAACTTTCATGGTGAAGTGATATGAATATAGACTTGAAAAGCGGTGTGGTGATGAAAAAAGACATTCAGCTACCAATCAGTGGGGACCCGCCTTGCCGCCATTTTGGAGCACAGCACCATCTCAATGACCTCCGACCCCTCGTCCAATCAAAATGTAGATCTCATCTCGTAGCTGTTTTCTCAAATGTAACGACACAAATCACTGGATCATTATTTTAACAGCTGAATATGGGACTTTGAAACAAGAGGAACGCACCGGTGGAAATGCTTTCTTTAGCCCGTGTTTAAAGCTGGGGTATATGATTTGGGGGAGAAAATGGCAGTTGGGATAGAGATTCGAATCCAAGTACCTCAACCGCTCCACTTGTTCTCTTTGGTCCCTCCCCTATGGTCCCTCCCTGACACGCTCTACACCAACAGTAGGTGCCAATGTGAATGGACAGTCCCAACAGCCGATAAGAACAGAGAATCGGAGCCTCGCTCTGATTGGTCAAAGTGTACAGCTCATGTTAACTTTGACCAATCAGAAATCATATACCCCAGCTTTAAGGGATAATCAATAAAGTCACAGGTTGTGTAAAAATAACTCATTCACTGTAAACAGATGGGGTTTTTCTGTTGTTTTTTGAAAGCAGAAAGGCAATCGGTTGGTTGTTCAGGTGTTCAGTTTTTTCAATGATTAACAGGTGGAAGTGTATGTACAGCTCAAATAGACACCACAATCAATCAGTCAGCATATCCAGGTTTCTTATTGTGCATCCCCCCACAGAAAAAAAAAACGACAAGTAATTTTATCGGCTTGAATAAGAAGCTAAAAAAAATGAATAAAAACAGTGAAATATTTCTCTGATTTTTAATATTTTTTTTTTTCGTTCCAGGTGAACGTGATGTATATTTTGCTTATAATTCAGTTGCTTTGCCATTGAAGGTTGGCGGTTGCTTTTTTTGTTAATAAATTTAAAAAAAAAAAGGTATAAGGAAATATTTAGAGTTTTTTTTTATAATGTGACGATAAATGATTCATGTTCAAAACAAAACAAAAAAAAAATTGTGTTCCATCGTATAATCAGGAAAATGCTGTTGCTGCTTCAAATTGTAAGTGTATTTTTATTTTTTTATAATCTCAAGAAGAAGAGGGAAAAAAATGAAATGCGGCAGTTATGATCTGCTATTCTGGAATTTTTTTTTATTTGATTTTAAATTTAATAATTTTAATTTTTTTTTTAATTTTGAGCATTAAAAAAAATAATCTGGTCTGAAGTTTTGTCTCTCAAAGGTTGGCGGTTGTGTGTGGGATGGGGGATGGGGGAAGGGGGAGATTGGCAATAGCAACAAGTTGTGTAATGAAAAAAAAATTATTCTGGAAATCATAAGTTATCACCACTTTTCAAATGTTTTACGTAATAAATCATGGCATAAAAAAGTTCTGTTGTTAATACCCGTATAGCGTAACTTATATCTTGACATTGTTAAATGTTGCTTGGCTATGATATAGAAAATGCAATTTAATGGTTATTTCCTCAGTCATACTTGTACATTCATCACTTTTTTCTTGGCAGACAGGGAGTTTTAAGGGCATTCATTTACATACAGGAAGTTATAACAAAAATATAGACAAGCGAAATGCATGTGTGTGTGAGAGAGAGAGAGAGAGAGAGTGTGTGTGTGTGTGTGTCTGCCTGCGTGCGTGCGTGTTTCTATGTGTGCGTGCATGCGTCTGTCCGTGCTTGTGTGTGTGTCTGTCTGTCTGTCTGTCTGTCTGTATGTGTGTGTGTGTGTGTGTGTGTGTGTGTGTGTGTGTGTGAGAGAGAGATTGTTTGTGCGTGCATACGTGCGTCTGTGTGTGTATGTGTGTGTGTGTGTTTTAAGACTAATAGATTATGGCCTCTTGTCAATTTCCAGGTTGGAGGAGAGAAAACTCCCAACCACAAAGCATTTAACCAAAGTGACACCTGAGGTAAAAAATCAATGGCTAATTTAAGACAGACCTTTTTTCTCATGTAGGTGAATTGCGTGTGTGTGTGTGTGTGTGTGTGTGTGTGTGTGTGCGTGCGTGCGTGTGTGTGTGTGTGTGTGTGTCAGTCAACAAGAAAGACTGGCAGTAATGAAAAAGAACAACACACACATCCCTTAAAGTTATCATTTCCTTTTTCTGTAAAGTGTCACTATTGCTAAAACAAAAAAATCAATGACTAATTTAAGGAAGGCATTGTTTAATTGGGTTCCACGGATAGGAATAAAATAGAAAACGGATGTGTAAGTAATGAAAAAAAAACAGCACTTGCCTTAATTTGTCAAAGCAGGTTACAAGCCGACCCTATTACAGTCCCTGGACACACACAAACACTCTCTCTCACACACACACACACACACACACACACACACACTCTAACATGCACGGACGGCTGGGATTTTTTTTTTTTTTGTAGTATTGATTGTCCTGTAGTGCAGGGAATTGCCCTTAACTTTTAAACACATGATTGCTTCCCTGAGGATACTTAACAACATCTAATCCGACATCTACAAACCGCCCGAAAAAAAAGACAGCGGCCATGCTTTTAATATGACGAATGACACCTTTAATTTGGGTTTTCCCTTTCAAATTGCAATGATCTGTATTAATCACTGTGTGTGTGTGTGTGTGTGTGTGTGTGTGTGTGTGTGTGTGTGTGTGTGTGTGTGTGTGTGTGTGTGTGTGTGTGTGTGTGTGTGTGTGTGTGTGTGTGTGTGTGTGTGTGTGTGTGTGTGTGTGTGTGTGTGTGTGTGTGTGTGTGTGTGCGTGCCTGTTCACTAGTTGGGAAATACTCTACACACATACTATTATTTATTTTATTTTACCTTTATTTCTACAGGGCAAGACATTAATAACAAGTTCTTATTTACAATGGCGGCCTGACAAAGCGGTACAAAAATGACTCTAGGTGCGTAGTGAAAAGCTGCCTTCCAGCACACGGTGTTACGGTTACGATGCTGGACCCAAGAGCAGACAGAGGCGAAGTAGGATTTAAATAAAAAGGTTTATTTAACGAGGTGGGGAGCAGGTGGTGAATGGGGAAGCCAGGGGTAGTGCAGCAGGTAGGTAGACTGGAGGTAGTGATCCGGGTAACTGCAGGCAGAGGAAAACACAAGTTAAGAAGGATCACAAAAACTACACGAGAAACTAGAAAGAGCGAGTTACTATCAACTGGAGCCAGGCGTGAATAGTTACCACGGTAGGGAATGATAACGATCTGGCGACGACAGCAGGGAAACCAGGAGTAGATGTAGGTGAGTTGATTGGTGATGAGAACCAGGTGTGGAGACAGACAGGGGGGAGTGGCAGAAGGAGGAGGAGGAGGAGGAACACGCACAGCAGCCAGCTGTGATCACGACACACGGAGGAGTGTGACAATCAACATCATCTAAGTATAATACTATAGGTGCATATTGTACAGTAACTAGAAAATGCATTTCCTGCTGAAAATGTGTGTGAATGCTGAAACAGCTTACGCTAAACTGGATAGCTGAGTATGAAGATTTGAAAAAGGTCTATAAAGGTTTATAAAGTTGTTGAAGTTTACAAAGGTCATAATTGTGTAAAATAAGTTTAGATGGAAGAACAATAATTTTGCTTAATTTTTAACTACATAGTTGAAATGTTTGACAGGTAATTTGGGTGTTTTCATACGATCTGAATAATGTTTACTTTCCAAAATTCTTAAAGGCCTACTTCACCGGTTTGAATATGAAGGTGTATTGAATTCTGAGATCCTATGTAGTATAAATGTGCAAAAAAAATTGAAATCGGTTCATCCTAGCCTGAGAAAAGGCAGAAAGAGTGTTTTTTTTAACCCTATATTTCTCTTTCTCGTGACATCACAGAAAGAGAAATATAGGGTTAAAAAAAAACTTACTTTGTAAATATTACTGTGATGTCTTTTACTGTGACATCACAGTAATATTTACAAAGTAAAACATTTTTTAACCCTATATTTCTCTCTGTGATGTCACGAGAAAGAGAAATATAGGGTTAAAAAAAACACTCTTTCTGCCTTTTCTCAGGCTAGGATGAACCGATTTTAATTTTTTTCGCACATTTATACTACATAGGATCTCAGAATTCAATACACCTTCATATTCAAACCGGTGAAGTAGGCCTTTAAAGTAAAAGTGATGGATATTTAAGGTATATTATATTCACATTTGATTAATTTTAGGCTGATAAAACTGTTGGTGTTTCTATACCAGAAGTATATTCCTGCAGTGTAAAGAAGTATATGGTCAGATAATGAAATTTAAGAAATATATAGAATTAAACACCTCACTTTAACGTATGTGAAAGGTCTGAATATACATTTTATTCACTGTTTGTCAGCCAGGTCAGATTTAATGATGAGTATTGAGGGCTAGACGTTTGTGGTCTCTCTCACTGTTTTTGATGTCCTGGCCACTGTTTGTTTGCGAGCTAAACCAGTTTTGTCTAACTTAAACCTGCAGTGTGTAGAATTGTGGGTTTTATTTCCTAGCAGATTTTGTAGAAAATAATTATAATATCCATAAGTACGTTTAATTTAGTGCATAATAGCTGATTTTTTTTTTTTAGAATTATTAT